>NC_136879.1:23457874-24022753 GCF_949152265.1 Phoxinus phoxinus | reverse complement strand
GGGGGTGATACGAAGTCGTGTGGGTCTTTCGATAGCCATAAAGCTGGCTCAGCTCCTGTATGACTCGGGACTCAAAATTTGGACCTTGGTCCGAATGGAGGGTCTCTGGACAGCCAAACGGCTGTATTACTGCTCTCCAAAAGGCATTGGCTGTGGTCGCTGCTGTCTGGTCTACAGTGGGGACGGCCCAGGCGTACTTGGTAAACAGATCCGTCATTACCAGGATATTTTGATATTGATCTGCGGGTTGCCCTATAGGGTCAGGAAGTCCATCCATACAATGTGCAGAGGCGCCTTCGGCCGAAAGGGAACCAGTGGGGCTCGGGGTTCCTTCCTGCGCTTGAACAGCATACACCATGGACAATTCTGGACAAACTCTTCAACTCTCTTCTCCATCTTTGACCAGTAGAAATACCTCAGCAGTGACAAAGTCTTTTCTTGGCCCTGATGGCCAGCATGGGTGTGATATGCAGTTAACAGCTCTGGGACTTGGTCCTCCGGTACTACCACCTGGTACCTGGTTTCCTGAGTTCTTGGATCTTGAAGTGAACTACAGATTACCCCTTCTCTGCTCCGCAATCTCTTCCACTGTTTCAGGAGCAGCTGTACTCCCACCGTCTGAGTCTGCCTTTCCTCGGCTCTCAGCCTGAATCCTCGCCTAAGATACGAGGCGACCTGACACAGGTCTTCATCTCCCTGCTGCAATCTTCTCCACCGTCCGGGGTCCCATCCCCAACTGGACGGAACATCCCCCTGGGTCCCGGGAGCTTCCACAACCGCCACCAACAATTCATCCTCTTGACCAGGGGTATCGAGGAGTGTTTGACCATCTCTCTGAATGGCTGGTGAGTCTGGACAATGCATCAGCATTTGCGTTTTCTCTGCCAGGTCGATATTTAAGCTGATAGTCATAATTAGCAAGCTGAGCCACCCAACGCTGCTCCACTGCCCCCAACTTGGCAGTCTGCAGATGGACTAGAGGGTTGTTGTCCGTGATCACAGTCACCTTCGCTCCCCACAGGTAGTCCTTGAATTTCTCGGCCATGGGCCATTTCATGGCTAGCAACTCGATCTTAAAGGAACTGTAGTTTGCTGCGTTCCGCTCTGCAGGATGTAAGCTTCGACTGGCATAAGCAATTACCTTCTCCACTCCTTGTTTGCTCTTGGGCTAGTACCGCCCCCAATCCTGCATTGCTGGCGTCGGTATACAGGAGAAACGGCTGAGTAAAGTCTGCATAAGCCAGGATAGGGGCCCTCAAAAGTTCCTGTTTCAGACTTTGAAAAGCTGCTTCACATCCTGAGTCCCATTGCACCGTCGATGAGCCTTTGCCACGGGCACGTCCAGTACCAGCAAGGAGCTGGTTCAATGGCTTAGCAAGCCCAGAGAACCCTTTAATAAATTGTTGGTAATATCCTACGAAGCCTAGGAAGGACTGCACTTGTCTCACCGTTCGTGGGGGTTCCCAGCCTTGGACCGCTGCAACTTTCTCTGGGTCAGGGGATATGCCGGCAGCGCTAAATCGATGTCCCAGGAAATGTACCTCTTTGCGAAACTACTGGCATTTATCTGGTCTCAACTTTAGCCCATATCTCTCCATGGCCCGGAAGACATTCTCCAAGTGATGCAGGTGAGTTTGAAAGTAAGGGGAGAGAACGATTACATCGTCCAAATAGACCAACGTGGACTCCACTAGTTGCCCTCCCAGGCATCGCTGCATAAGTCGCTGGAAGGTCGCGGGGGCGTTGCACAGGCCGAACGGCATCCGGTCCCACTCGAAAAGCCCGAACGGTGTGGTGAAGGTAGTTTTCTCTCTGTCCCGGTCATCCATCTGCACTTGCCAGTATCCACTATCCACAAATGGGTCGGCATTCCTCCTCTCCCAGGGCCTGAGCTTGCCCCCACTGGAAGGACGGCAACTTCCACCACCGCAGGGCTCACCTGCCTGAAACAGACATATTGTTGTTCTTGGACTTGGACCGGACGGACAGACGAAACTCGAACCAGACCTTGGTGTCGACGAAGGAGCACTGGGTAAAGGTGGGCGTTCCGCACCTTTACTGAAACTCGCCCTCGTCGTATGACCGCTAGCCCATGGGCTACTTCGATAGGTTGACAATCTTCGTGGGGCTCCACCAGAACACAGTTGCCCGACTCACAGGGTCCCGCAGGCACTCGGACCCAGAGAACAGCCTCGCTCCGGGCCGGAACAGACAGAGTGTACCGGCAGGTGACTCGACCGATATCTTCCCGCTCTTGTACCTGACTTGCTGCGTGGACTCTTCGGCAATCTGCCAGGATCCGGTCCCAGTCCTGCCTTGCTGCTAACGGGGACGTTCGGGACGGTCGGCCTTTAAACAGCTCTTCCCAGCAATCCAGAATAACATTCATCCCTAATAGTGCTCGATGGAGACCCAAGCTGTGGTCTCGGACAATGACGACACCCTTCTGTTGGACGGGAATCCCTCGAACCAGAAAATCTACCACAATGTACCCAGTATAAGGTATATCCAATCCATTTGTTCCACGTAATGTGAGCCTTGAAGCTTCCGTCCTGTGGAGCCGATGATCCGCGAATAACTCCAGAGCCAGACTTTCTGAAAACAATGTAACTTGAGAACCTGTGTCGACCAGACAATTAAACTTCACCCTATTAACTTGAACTTCCACGGTGGGACAACATCCAACCCAGTCATCCCTCATCACAGGAACAGAACAAGGGTCTCTTGAAGGGGTCCCGGCCACTTGACCCACAGTGATGGTGGAACTAAAAACCCCCTTGAGAACTTCGACGATGGTCGCACTGGCGACTGATGTGTCCCGGATTTCCACAATTAATACAGATGGGTCGACCCTGATCATCCCACTGAAACCGGGGGCCCGTCGGACGTGGGGGCCGGCGTACAGGTCCTCGCCCCTCCTCTGAATATGATCTTCCTCGCACCATCGGTCCACCTTCGACTCGACCTCAATGAAGCTCACCCAAAAGACTCCGAGACAATTCTGCCTTCTGTCCCTTAACCTCCTCCAGTAATTCTGTCTTCAATTTCTGCTTCCACTCATTTGACTCAACAGGCGCGGGTACACTGGCGCTGCTGGCCGCCACACGAACTGGTGTCTGGGTCGTCTCTCCCTGATCTGACTCCAACGCCAAGGCCTCTTGTCGAAGAGCCTCAAAAGACATAGTGGGGTCTCATCGAAGCTGAAGCCGTATGCCCTGGCGCACCGGTCCTTCACGCAGCCCCAAAACAAACTGGTCTCTCAATAAGCCATCTCCTTCTCCCAGTCCATGATCTCGTCGTCCTTTCAGCCTGCCAAACTGCTCCCGCAGTCTCAGGGAGTATGCTCGAAGAGTCTGATGAGGCCCCTGCTGACAGTTAAAGAACTGGGCACGAAGAGTGGCTACCGGGGTAGAATCTCCATATAATCCAGACAAGAAAAATCAAAGATATTCTTCGCAGTGGCCCGCGTGGCTTCCGATGCAGCAAGAACTTCTCTTTTGGCTTCTCCTTCTAACGATCCTAGCACAAACTGTACTTTTTGCGATGCACTCAGTCCCTGCAATCCAGTCAGATATTCTGTCTGCGCTTTCCAGTCCTGAAAACTCAGCTCCGATCCTGGTCCTCCATAGCGTTGTGCCCAAGGGGCTCCCATCATGATGGGCATTACTTGCGAGTGAATTGGTGGGATCTCTTCGTCCACCATTCGCGTACCTGTGGCCGCTACAACTCACAATGGCAACCCTGCCGACTCACGCCAAATTGTGTCACCGGTGCAGGCCAGGACGGACTGGGAGGACCAGCCGCCCCTGACTCCAGACACCACTGTGAGGAGCCGACACCACAGGCACGCAACAGAAGGACAGATGAGGAGGCAAGTATTTGAGTTCAAAGTAAAAAAAATTATTAAACGACAATCAACTTGAGGAAAGAATAAGAAGCTCTTCTTTCCTAGGGCTATTGGACCGGAGTAGCCGCTGGATCGATCCTTCGATGTCTGCGGGACACAATGGTGAGATAGTGGACTCTAAAGGCTTACTTTCACAGCAGTGCTGCACATCTGCATGACTCAGACGGTAAGTAACGGGTAATGTATTCTTCTCAGTATCAGATACGTCGTCGGGACACAATGGTGAGACAGGGACTCTAAAAGCTTACTTCACAGCCTTGCTGCACATCTGCATGACTCAGACGGTAAGTAACAGGTAATGTATTCTTCTCAGTATCAAATACGTCGTCGGGACACAGTGGTGAGACAGGGGACTCTAAAAGCTTACTTTCACAGCAGTGCTGCACATCTGCATGACTCAGACGGTATGTAACGGGTAATGTATTCTTCTCAGTATCAGATACGTCGTCTGGACACAATGGTGAGACAGGGACTCTAAAAGCTTACTTCACAGCCTTGCTGCACATCTGCATGACTCAGACGGTAAGTAACAGGTAATGTATTCTTCTCAGTATCAAATACGTCGTCGGGACACAATGGTGAGACAGGGGACTCTAAAAGCTTACTTTCACAGCAGTGCTGCACATCTGCATGACTCAGACGGTATGTAACGGGTAATGTATTCTTCTCAGTATCAGATACGTCGTCGGGACACAATGGTGAGACAGGGACTCTAAAAGCTTACTTCACAGCCTTGCTGCACATCTGCATGACTCAGACGGTAAGTAACAGGTAATGTATTCTTCTCAGTATCAAATACATGGTCGGGGCACAATGGTGAGACAGGGGACTCTAAAAGCTTACTTTCACAGCGTTGCTGCACATCTGCAGGACTACAGGATGAGAGAGAGAGAGTTAACAGGAGACTTCAATGAGGCATTACGTTACTCCAATACTCAGCGGAAAAGAGGATAATACAAAGACGTAGATGACGCCCAAACATACGGGGAACAAATTCCCCGTATTTTGTCACCCATGACACCTTCCCTCTTACTGAAGTCAACGGGATTTTGGCCCTACCCAGATCAGAGGGTGGACCTGCACCCGGACTCATCCATGACGCATCCCTGAAGTGCCAACCGGCGTGATGACTCCGACCTTCAACCAAATGGAATGCGATAAATACTCTAATTTTTCCGATCCAATCTGACTTGTAATGCTGCCTGAATCATAATCATACACTCTTCGCTCGTTGGCCAGAGGAGAACTAGCCCCTAACTGAGCCTGGTTTCTCCCAAGGTTTTTTTCTCAATTTTGTCACCTGATGGAGTTTTGGTTCCTTGGCACTGTTTGCCTTGGATTTTGGCTTGCTTAGTTGGAGACATTTATATTCAACAATATTATTGATCTGCCTTACTTAAGGTGAATGATGATGCAATTTTCTTCTAGAAACAAACTTTGTTGTATTATTTTCATGTTATCACTGTTGAAGCTGCTTTGATACAATCCGTATTGTAAAAAGTGCTATATAAATAAAGGTGACTTGACTTGACTCTCGAAACGCACTTGTGGTACTTTGATGGCATACATCACAGTCATGTGGCGTTGGTGCTGTCTCAAGTCGGACACAATTTCTAACCGACATGCACTGCTTCAAGTCAGCAGCCGATCTGTCTGTACAGCCCTGTATGAAGTCGAACAAGCCTAGAGATACACACAGCAGGCAAAAACATTGACACAGGGCACACAACTACGCCCACACCTTTGTAAACTATGAGTAAAGCAAATTAAACAAGTATTACATGAATAATAATATAATGGACTTGGACTTGAACAGTTAAATTTTCATTGTCATTTTTGTAATCAAAGCTATAGGCTTAATATAATTTTGATTGCCTTTTAAAACACAATAACTACACAATAAACTGAAACATGCACATGTGTATTTGTGTCTATCTGGGTTCTTGTTCCTTTTTTTTATTACTGTACAGAAAAACAAAACAAAAAAAGACAAACGCCAAATGAGAAAATCAAAAAGAGCCTCATCAGCATGTTGAAATGGACCACTGTAATACAAATTCAAAAAGGAATACATTGTGAAATATTATTTTATTTAGTCTTATCAGTTGATTTTGCAGAAAATATATCAAAATGCATTTATAGATGACAGTGAATTATGCATTTCAAATAACATGAATATGTCATCATAGTAACGGTAGCTCACAAAATCAAATTGCTTTTATTCCCTGTTAGATTTGTCGTGTGATCAGCAACACAAGACGTACACTTGAAATCAGCTGGATTAATAAATAATTTGATAATTAAGTATATTAGATAGCATTACTGTACACTTATATACATATATACAAATATTTATTTCAGAATTTGAAACAACTTGAGTCGTAATGGAATACAAATAAAATATTTCTTATCTCGTTTACTCTTTCAAAAGTACATGTGTTTTCAAAGTATGTGTTTCTGGAAAGATATTGTTCACCTCTGTGAGGCTTCAGCGCGCAGTTTTTAAAAAAAAAAACAATTAAAAACAGACATTTTAAATAAACAAACATGCATTTCATTCATTTTTAAATGTTCTCTCTAATTGGTTCAGATCTGTTTTTAACCACTTTCCGGATTATGTCTTTGATTTCAGCTGTGTTTAATACATAAATTATGGGATTTAGCATTGGTGGAACAACATATGCCAGAGACGTACTGATAATCCTTGCATTGGGTGTGAGAGAAACCAACCATGCAGCAATGTATGAGGAGTATATGGGGAGAAAATAAACCCCTACTAACAACAGATGAGAAACACAGGTCTTCAGCGCTTTTAAACGCCCTTGCCAAGTTGTAATTTTGCTTAAAGCAAGAAAAATGCCCAGATATGACAGGACTATCATAACCAATGGTACTACAATGTATAAATTTGTGATGAGATATGCCATACTCCTATTAATGTTATTGTCATTACATGCCAGCCTATACATTGGTCCATGATCACAAAAGTAACTCTGAATCACATTAGATTCACAGAAAGAAAGCCGGGTGATCGAAGACACCATCAAGGCCACCACAGAAGAATTAAATGCCCAAATTACTGAGAAAACCAAAACCACACTGGTATTGTTAACAAGTGCATGATATCTTAATGGCAAGCAAATTGCAATGAAGCGATCATATGCCAGAACAACAAGAGTGAAACTTTGCAAAGTACTGAAGAAGAAGACAAAAAACATGTTTGCCAAACAAGCATTGAAGGAGATGTACTGTGAGTCAAACAGAAAAGTCTTCATCATGTTAGGAATCAGTGCATTAGTTTCACCAATATCAGCCAAGGCCAAGTTAAACACACCAATGTACTTTGGACTGTGCAGGCTCCGATGAAGAACTAAAATCAGAAGGACTATAGAGTTGCCAATTACAGTAATAAAATATGTTATACATATGAATATATAGTAATAACCACTATAAGGTATACCTGTAAGTCCAATGATGAAAAAGTATTCAGGATGAACAATGGAGATATTCTGTGAAAAACTTGCATTTAAAGAGCTCATGGCAGCTTTGAGTTTGGTGTTTTCCACAAGCTGAAACTAGAAATTACAAGACATTAGACATTAGCAAAATCTAGAGAATTTACTAAAATTGTCATTTCAAACTTATAATAGGATATTTTAACTACAACTATAATTTTACATTTAAAAATATACTTTCATGTAATGCATAATATTTGAATCATAGATTTGTATACATAAAGTTTTAGAGCCAAAGAAAACTATGATAATGACTGTCTGAATGCTTGTGAGCTGCTTTGAATTAAGTTAGTCCGCTGTACATTTTTGTCCTTATTCTCTCATGCTGCACAGATCACTGGCAATCTACATCCAAATATATCTTCTGATTTATCCCTTGAGAGCTTTCAGACAACACAATGATGTAATACTTAACTAGGCATGGGAATTGAAAACCGCTTCCACTCGAGAACCGGTTCTAAGTTTAATTAACCATCGATATTGTATGCCCTCGTTAACGAGTCCTCTTATCGATGCTCCTGCTCAGGGTCAGCCATAGTATGCAGACCGTGAACTCACAACTGTCCCTTTTGTCCTTTATCGAGCACCATAGCACGGCGTCCAAAGCGAATTTTTGTCCCGCCAAAGTCTTATTTTATCGGTGAGTAATGTAGATGAACTGCTGCGCTTGTGACAGGGCGAATGTTTAACTGAAAGAACGAGCAGAGAGAGAGCGCCGGTCGCGCGTGCGTACTCTTTCTCTTCGGAGCAGTGGCGCCCCCAGGAAATTTTAATAAGGGTGGCCAGAGGAGGCCATAGCAAAATCTTGGGGTGGCACCAAAAACAAACAAAACATTCAGTGTAATGTGCGTTATACTTGTTTACGTTTGTTTCTGGTTAATGTAACAATATGACTTTAAAGCCGCAGTCCGTAACTTTCTTTGTTTAAAAAATTGGTAGCCAAGTCAACAAAATCAATCTTTTTCTGATTTGTTCACTGTATGGATCTGTTTTTGCTATGGCTATGGGTATCACTGTCAATCATCTCAATTTCGTGAATGATTCACAAAACAATAATTTAGCAGATTAAAGACGAGCTTCATCATCTTCATTTTCTGGTGCGATCGGCTGATAATCTCCTTCAGCACCTTCGGGTTTTGTGTGCAGCGCAACAGAAGCTCTTCTGCAATGTAGCAAATTTATGTTTTGTCATTTATGCTACAATGTTATATCGTCTAAAAGCCTATTAATAAAAATGACAGGAAAACACAACACAACCAATCAAATCAAACACAACAAAGCTCCGAAATGTGTTTTGAATCAATAAATGAACATTTCAAAAGTTTTTATTTTTGACAAATATTAAACTAGAGACAAAGTAATGAAGATAGTAGAGCTGAGATTTGTTGTGTTGACCACATAGCTTTTGTCTGAAAGTTGTTTAGAGAATGAGCTGGTAACACTTTACAATACGGGTGCACTAATATGCATTTATTCATGCTTAACTAATGCACAGATAATCATGTGTTAATGTATGACTCATGAAGAACTAAACTATTAATTAAGTATTACTGCATCAGCAACTAATAAAGATTTGAAATGATTAATAGATTAAGTAATATATTAATTGTTATTAATTAAATGTGTCATAATGTGTTAATTCCTTAATAACATATTTTATTAACTAATAGTGTAAATGACTGTGTTAATTACCACAATAGGTTGAAGCCATGTACTTCAACTTTGAATTGTCTGCTTTAATTAATCATTAGCTAATGATTTGCAAATGTATCATTATGTTATGACTTTACTTGTTGAGGCACATGACTATTAACTAATTGTTAAGTAATGTGTAATTTTGGTTTTGACAGTTGCACAGTGAATGTAATGTATAAAGTATAGTTGTATTACACTTCCTTTTTCAACTTTACAGTGTTAGTTTCTTTCGTTCGTGATTTTTCTGTTTTTTTTCTAAATTAAAATCGGAACATTTATTCTAGTTTTTTTTTTATTGTCTATATAAATTATATGTATATACAAGCAGCTTACGTATAGCACTTTTGTTCGCCATGTGTAATGATTCCTGTCTTGTGTTCCCTTTGTCTTGTGTGGACTTTTGTTATTTCCTGTTCTGTGCCATGTTTTGTAGTCCTTTGTAGTTTTTCTTGTTTATTAGTCTCCTCAGGTGTTTCTAATTATCCCCGCCCCCTTGTTATCTTGTTAAGCATGTTTGCCTGTGTATTTAAGCCCTGTGTTTAGTTCAGTCTTTGTGGGGTTTTGTTGGGGTTTTGTTTGTTGCGGGTGCGGGTGCGGGTGCGGGTGCGGGTGCGGGTGCGGGTGCGGGTGCGGGTGCGGGTGCGGGTGCGGGTGCGGGTGCGGGTGCGGGTGCTTCTGAAATGGTGTCATCAGCCGAGTGCAGTGTGGGTTTTAGTTTTTCGGAAAGTTTACGTGGGAGGAAAAGTTGAAGAAGCGATGATAAAAGTTATTTGAGTTGCTGTCACCTAATGAAGAGAAGACAAGGAACTTTATTGGAAGAAATGGGGAAACGTAGCAAAGGGGTGACAACGATGTCGGGTAGGCAAAGCTGTGCTGGAAATGAGCCAGAATGGGCTAACTCGGATGACACTGAGAATGAAGATCATATGAAGTTTAGCCAGGAGAAAGATAGAATAAGAGAGAAACGGTGGTGGTGAGAGTGGAAAAGAGGGGTCAAATAAATTTAAAGGGATGGTGCCTAAAGCTGATGGAAAGGATGATAATTTGAAGATAGATTATGAGTACAAAGTAATACTTAGATTTGGGGAAGAAAATGGAGTGCTTGGTATGAATCCAGTGAAGTTGACTACGATTCTAAAAAAACAAGTGGGAGATATCAAGTTTTGAGGGATGGAAACATTCTAATAATATGCAAAAATGAAGATCAAAGAGAAAGGGCCTGTAGAATGAAGGAGATAGGAAGGTTTAAGTAAGTAATGTTAGTAGAGTGGAGAAGAGAAACATGTTGAATAGGGGGGTGATTTGGGGGATTCCTGTTGATGTAAATGTGGATGAAATAAAAAAAAAACTTAAAAGGAGGGAAAGTGAAAGATGTCCGAAGATTGACCAGCTTTTAGAATGGGGTGAGACAAGTAAGTGAAAGTGTGTTGTTGGAATTTGAGGAGGAAATGCAAAGTATCTCTTGGGTATATGATGTATAATGTGAGAGAATACGTCCCTAAACCTTTGAGGTGTTTTAAATGTCAGAGGTTTGGTCACACAGCCATGAATTGCAAAGGGAAGAGAAGGTGTGCTAGATGTGGTGAGGATCATGATTATGAGAAATGTAGAAGGGATGTGCAAACGAAATGCTGTAACTGTGGAGGGAATCATAGTGTGGCATACAGGGGATGTGAAGTAATGAAAAGGCAGGTTGAGATTCAGCAGATCAGAGTGGAAAATAAAATATCATATGCAGAGGCTGTTAGACTGGTGAATCACAGGGAGGAAGGAGTAGTAAATGAGGTAAGTGAGAATCTGAATAATGATCAGGGGCGGAGCGGGGGGGGGGGGGGGGGGGGGGGGTGGCTAATTGGGCTTAAGCCCCGAATGTTTTGTCAAAAGCCCCGAATCTTTTAGGTTTTTTAAAATAACTTCAACTTTGTTCCATACCTTCTCAGTCTTTCTGACTGGAGCGTCAAAAAATGAAACAAAAGCTCTATTACCGTGCGTGGTGGCGGACGGTAATGCATTGCGCATCACTTAGCTTGTTTGCCAACTGCCAATAAAAATTAACGAAGAATATAAATCTTCTTCTTCGTCGTTGTCATCAGGGGCTGGCGGGCTATTGTATGTTTTCACCAGCGTAGTAGCGAGCTTACTGGCTTACCGGCTGAAGTTAATATTATGGACATAACAAAGTTTTTTTATATGGAACACTAACAGTAAACCTCACCGGCCAGAGAGAGATTCAGAAGCAGCATCGGACGAACCGCGGACAACTGTATGCTGCGTTCACACCCGTTCACACCGAACGTGAATAGAGTGTCTGGCGCGAGTGATTTCAATCTTTAAGTCAATGTGAAGACGCGTTTACGCACGTCTGGAGGTCCTGCAGCGCGAATGACGTTTATTCAACTCATTCGCGCGTCCAGTTTTTTTTTTTTTTTTTTACTGAGTAGGCCTAACTATCATCATTTTCCCAGATAGTGTATAGATTTTTAGCCATTCTATTATCTCAAACAGCCTGAAAAAATAGTGCATTTAGCTGACGTAAACGGTAAAAAAATCTCCCCGGGGGAGTATGCCCCAGGACCCCCCTAGGTTTGGGCTAAGCCCCGAAAGTTTAAATCATCTGCCTCCGCCCCTGATAATGATCAACATGAACAGATAAAAGGGGGTAAAGTTCTAGTTGATTTAAGGAAACTAGTCATCTTTATAGCAGGGGTCATCAATGCTACAACTGAGGCAAAGTCAAAAACGGAAAAGATACAAATAATAGTAAAGGCAGCAGTGAACCATCTTAGCCTGAATGATTTGTCCTGGGAAGAGGTGAGGAATGAGTTAAGTGCTCAGGCCAGCCAGGAAGCTTCATCTGTTGGCTGATATTATGGTTCTTATTCTTCAATGGAATGCAAGAAGCTTGGTGGCAAATGGGCAGGAATTTAAGTATTTTATCAGTTCGTTACCAATTACACCTGATGTAATCTGTATACAAGAAACATGGTTATCACGGAAATTAGATTTTGGTATATATAATTATGTTAGTGTAAGGAATGATAGGAATGATGGTGTAGGAGGTGGGTGTGCTACATTTATCAAGAAGAATATTCCATATCAAGTTATATCAAAAGGAAGGGAGGAAGAGTATATTATTGTTAAAATATGGACTAAGAAAGAGAAGTTTTCTGTGGTAAATTATATGATCCATGTAGAAGATTAGATGGTGATAAATTAAATCAGATTGTTGAACTAGCAAGTGACCACATTATTATATGTGGAGATTTTAATGCCCATAGTTCATTATGGGGAGGGGGGAAAACTGATTTAAATGGTCTAATAATAGAACAGTTGTTGGATGAGCACAAGAATAGATGTTCACACAGGTAAAAGTTCAGTGCTGGATTTAACACTAGTGTCAAAAGAGGTGGCAGGTATTTGTGAGTGGGAGTTATGGGAGGACTCTACTATGGGTAGTGATCATTGTCTTGTTTTATGTAAGGTATGTGGGAGAAAGGATGAGAGGGAAGAAGGAAGAGATGATAAATGGATATTAAAGGCTATGTGGGTTAAATTTTAATATTTATGTGAGGAGGCGAGTAGTGAAATTGATTTTAAGTCAGGATATAGATGAAATTGATGGACAATTTAAAGAAGTAGTGATTAGAGTGGCTAACTTATGTATTCCAAAAAGTAAAGGAAAAATGAATAGGAAACCAGTTCCATGGTGGACGGAAGAGTGTGGGAAAAGCATTATATTAAGAAATAAAGCATTTAAAATGTTGAAGAATAATCGTAACTTTCAAAGATTAATAGAATACAAAAAGGCCCAAGCTCAAGTTAGGAAAGTAGTAAAGAAGGCAAAAAGAGAAAGTTGGAGAGAATATTGTAATAAAATAGGTAGAACGACTCCATTAGGAAATGTGTGGGGATTAAGGAAACTGAGGGGAATTAGAAAAGACTGGCAGTTTCCAGTTTTAAAATCAGGTGAAATCATAGCTGTAACAAATAGGGAAAAAGCTGATATCATAGTAGCTAAGGCCTTGGTTGAAATTCATAGTTCTAATAATCTGTAAGAGGCTGGAAAAAGAGGAAGAGAAGTGACTAGAGATGCATACCCAGAGGCGCTAATAAGAAAAGAAAGTACAGAGGATGCTACTTTGGGAAAAATGGTGGCCCTTTGGAAAAATGGTAAGAGCTTAATGTTAGTTCAAAAGAAGATTCAAGAAGCAGTAGGTTTAATTGATATATGGTCTTATTCATGGGGTTTTAAATTCTCAGTGGAAAAGACAAAGATGATGGTTTTTACTCAAGAGGATGGCTCAAAAGATCCTAAGAGTGGGTTTATGGGTTTTGCATTCACTATTCCAGAATTAAAGATAAATGTTAAGGAAAGAACCTCAGATCATTGACCGTATTTACTGTGGAAATGTTAGCTATTTTAATGGTATTACAGTGGTTAGAGGAAAACAAAATGACCAAGGTTTTAATTTGCTCTGATAGTTTATCATCACTAATGTCCCTTCAGTCGTTCTCATCTAATAGTAGACTTGATATTGTGTACGAAATATATGAGATTGTATATAGACTGCAACATATTAAAGGATAATTCCGGTATTTAACACCTTGAGTCTATATTGTAGTTTGTTTTGGATGAACAAGAGTGGTGGACACATTTTTTTTGACAATGGTTCCTCTCTCGAGTTTTTGACTATAAAATAATTGGCCATGGACCCATTTAACATTGGAGTCAATGGGCATGTCCGAAAATGTCATTAAAACAACCTTTAACATTAGTTTTCAAAACTGTGCAACTCAGCGACTGATTAGTGATGTTATTGATGTTCCAGAAACAAAAAGTGTTGCAAAATACAGTTTCTGTCGTGTTTTATTCGTCATTTTGTAAAATCCCATTGAATTCTGTTGAAGGACTGAGTGCTCGTTAATATAAATGCGCTACCGGAAACGGAAAGTGGGCTGTTTACATTTGGTCGATGTAGTCTTTTTGCTCGCTCCCGTTTCTCATAAGGCTAGCGAGCAGAGCAACTGTGCTCCGGCAGAGTAAGCGAAATAAACAAACAAAACCTTCATTAATTGTTACTTGTAACATGGATTATGAAAAGTGGATTATGGAGGACCCGCTCGATTTCGATCCCGCGAGACATAAACATCGGTTATCGCCATCAAGTGGTCGGGAGTGTGCTAACGCTTCAGATTCAAATATTGATCATATATTGATCAAATATTGTTGAATCATCAACAAACACCACTAACCACTCGGTGAGTTTAACAGTTTTGTAAACGAACATTATTGGCTGTTTTAATGACATTTTCGGACATGCCCATTGACTCCAATGTTAAATGGGTCCATGGCCAATTCTATTATAGTCAAAAACTCGAGAGAGGAACCATTGTCAAAAAAATGTTGTCCACCACTCGTCTTGTTCATCCAAAACAAACTACAATATAGACTCAAGGGGCCCTATTTTAACGATCTGAAACGCAAGTGTCAAAGCGCAAGTAACTTTGTGGGCGGATCCCGGCGCTGTTGCTATTTTCCCGGCGGGATAAATGACTCTTGCGCCTGGCGCAAATCTAAAAGGAGTTGGTCTGAAGTAGCTTCATTATTCATAGGTGTGGTTTGGGCGTAACGTGAAATAAACCAATCAGAGCGTCCTCTCACATTCCCTTTAAGAGCCGGCGCGCTTGTTCCACGGCGGATTGCTATTATAACGGCGGGTTTGCCAGCGCACGCCAGGAGCAGTTCACATGAGGAGACCGACGTTCTCGTCAGGGCCGTAAAACACAGAGAAGTGACATTGGGGATGATGGGAGAAACCCACCCAAATCAGCTACGGTTAAACAGGCATATAATTTGGGTAAATGTGTAGCCTAATCTAGATTATTTTATTTTTTATCTAGATAGATCTTTTTCACATCTTCACGGACACAACAATGATTTCCCTCGTGTGTTAATATTTTTCCTTATAATAATGTATGATTTGCAAAAATGAAAACTGCTGCGTCTGTTTATAATTATTAGAGAATCAAAGTGGATGCTGTCATAATTCAGGGGCGGAAGCAATATGCAAGTAAAACTCTTTATTGGTGGTCAGAAGACACAGCAAAAACACACGGGTGGGCTGGTGGCGCAGGGACTTGATGGTCAGCGTGGAGGTGAAGACAGGTGACGGTGAATCCAGTGAAGTGAACATCCAACACGACGAACACCACGAAAACACCGAACAGGACACGATCAGGAACTGGAACAGGAACTGGAAGAGCTGACGACGACAAAACACTGAGGACACCAAAACCAACGATCTGACAGGGAAAGGAGAGTGCGATGAGTTTATATAGCAGAGATGATTAATGGTAGCTGATGAGGGGAACGAGATCAGGTGGAGAGCTGATCAACTAAACGAGCAGCCACGCCCACTCACACACATCCACACACACAAAACAAATACACGAGACACGAAGAAACCAGTGAATTCATGAACCGTGACAGTACCCCCTCTCCTAGGGACGCCTCCTGGCGTCCCCAGACTCCCTTACCTGTCGATTGTAATCATCGATAAGAGAGTGATCCAGGATGTCTCTGGCAGGAACCCAACTCCTCTCCTCCGGACCGTAACCCTCCCAGTCCACCAAGTACTGGAATCCGCGTCCCCTCCGCCTTGAGTCCAGAATGCGATTAACCGAATACGTAGGTTCCCCTTCTACGAGACGCGGCGGGGGGGGAACCGGGACGGGCGGATTAAACTGAGAACGAAACACGGGCTTGATTTTGGAAACATGGAAGACGGAATGAATCCTCCTGTACACTGGAGGGAGTTTGAGGCGGACTGCCACCGGGCTAATAATTTTAGTGACAGTGAATGGGCCAATAAATTTGGGAGCTAGCTTATTAGAGACGGAGCGGAGAGGAATGTTCTTAGTAGAAAGCCACACTTTTTGACCAACGACGTATACGGGAGGCTTAGACCGGTGGCGATCGGCTTTAGCCTTGGTGCGCGCTCCCGCTTGGAGTAGAGTCTCGCGGGCTCTAGTCCAAGTGTGGCGACACCTCTGGACAAAGGCGTGAGCGGAGGGGACCGCGACTTCGGATTCCAGACTAGGAAAAATTGGTGGCTGGTAACCTAGACTACACTTAAACGGCGATAGGCCCGTAGATGATACTGGTAACGAATTGTGGGCGTACTCCACCATTGACAGTCGTTGGCTCCATGAGGAAGGATTCTTGGAGACCAAACATCGCAACGTTCTCTCCAAATCCTGGTTGGCTCTCTCAGTTTGGCCATTGCTCTGGGGATGAAACCCTGAGGACAGACTAACAGTCGCACCCAGTAATCTACAAAATTCTTGCCAAAATTTGGACACAAATTGGGGTCCTCTGTCGGAGACCACGTCTGTCGGGAGGCCATGTAGCCGAAAGACGTGGTCAACGACTGTTACCGCTGTCTCCTTGGCTGAGGGTAATTTGGGCAAGGGAATGAAATGGACCGCCTTCGAGAATCGGTCCACCACGGTCAAAACTACCGTGTTACCCTGAGAGGGTGGGAGGGCGGTGATAAAATCTAGAGCGATGTGGGACCAGGGTCTCGAAGGGATCGGCAGCGGTTGAAGGAGCCCATCTGGGGGTCGATTGGAAGTCTTACCAGTGGCACAAACTGAGCAAGCCAAAACAAAACTGTGAACGTCACGAGCCATACGTGGCCACCAAAATCGTTGCTTAACTAAAGACGTGGTACGACTGACTCCTGGATGACAAGCCACATTGGAACAATGACCCCACTGAATGACGTTGGACCGTAATTGCTCTGGCACAAATAACCGGTTCGGTGGACAACCGGGCGGAGGCGTTACCCCTTCTAAGGCCGTTCTGACCTTCGATTCGACCTCCCATGAGAGTGTGGAGACAATTAGGGACTCCGGAAAAATGCACTCGGGAGTAGACGGGCGATCGGAATGGTCAAAAATACGTGACAAAGAATCGGGCTTGATGTTTTTGGAGCCCGGGCGGTACGAGAGAGTAAAGTCAAAACGTCCGAAAAAAAGTGCCCACCGAGCCTGCCTAGAGTTCAATCTTTTAGCGGTTCTAATGTATTCCAGATTCTTATGATCGGTCCATACGATAAAAGGTACCCCCGACCCTTCTAACCAGTGACGCCACTCTTCCAACGCTAACTTGACTGCCAACAACTCTCTGTTACCAATATCATAATTACGTTCGGCAGGGGACAAACGATGAGACAAAAACGCGCACGGATGCATTCTGTCGTCTGTAGGAGAACGTTGGGATAACACTGCACCTACCCCCACCTCTGACGCGTCGACCTCCACCATGAACTGACGTAATGGATCAGGGGTAACTAGGATGGGGGCTGAAACAAAGCGGCCTTTCAGTTTGGCAAACGCAGCCTCGGCTGCGTCTGACCACCTGAACGTAGTTCTGGGGGAGGTCAAGGCGGTCAGAGGTGAGGCTAGTTGGCTGAAATTGCGAATGAACCGCCGGTAAAAATTGGCGAACCCCAGAAACCTCTGTAGGGCCTTACGGGAATCTGGACTTGGCCAATCCACCACAGCCTTAACCTTCTCAGGATCCATGCGCATCCCCTCAGACGACACAATGTACCCTAAGAAAGGAACAGACTGTGCATGAAAAGCGCATTTCTCCGCCTTGACAAAAAGACCATTCTCTAACAACCTCTGAAGCACTCGTCTGACGTGCTGAACATGTTCCTGGAGAGACGAAGAAAAAATCAATATGTCATCCAGGTAGACATAAATGAACTGATCGACCATGTCTCTCAGCACGTCATTGACGAGTGCCTGGAAGACTGCTGGACTATTGGACAGCCCGAAAGGCATAACCAAATATTCAAAGTGCCCCCTGGGGGTGTTAAACGCAGTCTTCCATTCATCCCCCTTCCTGATGCGGACCAAATGATAAGCGTTACGTAAGTCCAGTTTTGTGAAGACCGACGCTCCCTGCAACCTCTCGAAGGCTGAAGACATCAACGGCAAAGGATAAGTATTCTTTACCGTGATGTTATTCAGCCCTCGGTAATCAATGCAAGGTCGCAGAGAACCGTCCTTCTTCCCCACAAAAAAGAACCCCGCCCCCGCAGGAGAAGAGGAAGGTCGGATGAATTTGGATGCCAGAGAATCAGAAATATATTTCTCCATGGCCTCCCTCTCGGGAATAGATAGAGAGTAAAGCTTGCCTTTAGGCGGAGACGTACCTGGCAGTAGATCTATTGCACAGTCATAGGGACGATGCGGAGGGAGAGAAGCAGCCCGAGACTTACTGAACACTTCCTTCAGGTCCAGATACTCCGTGGGCACGTTTGATAAATCCACTGCCTCCTCCTGAAAAGCAGAAACAATAACAGACGGACAGGCAGACGCAAGACAGGACTCATGACAAAAACTGCTCCACTCCAACACTGATCTCTGCTGCCAGTCAATCTTGGGGTTATGCTTGATTAGCCAGGGGTGACCGAGAACGACAGGTGCCAGGGGGGAGTCCAGGATGTAAAACGAGGTAGTCTCTGTGTGATTGCCGGATACAGTGAGTGTAATGGGTCCAGTGGTGAATGCGATGGTGGGAAGGGCTTGACCATTGAGGGCGTGCACAGCAATGGAATGGGTGAGTGGTAACAGGGGAACGTGAATCTTGTGAGCGAATGTGTAGTCCATGAAGTTACCTTCTGCCCCGGAATCCAAAAGTGCAAGACAGTCGTGAGTGTTGGCTGACCATCTAAGTCTTACCGGAAGGAGAGTTGATGTTGATGAGGTCTTCTCAGCGGAGATCCCACCCGACAGTAGCCTCAGATTTACTGCCGGGCTTGCCCTTTTACCGGGCAGTTGTAAGCGAAGTGACCAGCAGTCCCACAGTACAGGCAAAGGCCCTGGGATCTCCGCCTTTCCTTCTCCTCCCGGGAAAGCCGAGCTCGCCCGACCTGCATGGGCTCGTGATCGTAGACGGGGCTGACCGCGTCCCCGCCGCTGGCTTGCGTGGTCTCCACGGTGGTTGAAGGCCGAACCGGTAACTTCATCCGTTCCACACGAGAGAGACGAGAATCCACGCGAAGTGCCAGGTCGATGAGTCCGTTGAGTGTAGCGGGTAAATCCAACGCGTAGATTTCTCTCAGGATGCAGTCAGCCAGCCCATGCAGGAACATGTCCCACTGCGCTTCCTCGTTCCATTGACACTCAGCCGCCAAGGTCCGGAACTCAATGGCATAATCTGATACGGATCTGCTTCCTTGCTTGAGATCCGCCAGGGTTCGTGCTGCTTCTCTTCCCGCGACCGCGCGGTCAAACACCATCTTCATCTCGGCGGCGAGTGTCTGGAACGAGGCACAACACGGATCTTGAGCCCTCCCAGTCAGCAGTGTGAGTACGAATGCCACTTTGCTTTGTTCTGTGGCAAAGGTTCTGGGTTGCAGAGAGAAATGCATAGTACAGCGTGTTAGAAAAGCTCTGCAAAAATTCGGCTCACCACTGTAGGGTTCAGGGACCGGTAGACGGGGTTCTGACTGGGAGGCGCTTGGTGGTGGAACTGGGGGAGCGGCCGGTGTGGGTGGTGGCGCAGTGGGAGCTTGTAGATGTTGAAGCTGCTGGGTGAGCTCGGACACCTGCGCCACGAGAGCTTGAATGGCCCGACCCGACTCCATAGATGTCCTCTCTTGAGCCTCTATCCGAGAAATGGTTACTCTGATGAAGTCATCAAGCGAAGAGGATCCACTTGCTGCTCCCATCGTCTGGTCAGATCGTTCTGTCATAATTCAGGGGCGGAAGCAATATGCAAGTAAAACTCTTTATTGGTGGTCAGAAGACACAGCAAAAACACACGGGTGGGCTGGTGGCGCAGGGACTTGATGGTCAGCGTGGAGGTGAAGACAGGTGACGGTGAATCCAGTGAAGTGAACATCCAACACGACGAACACCACGAAAACACCGAACAGGACACGATCAGGAACTGGAACAGGAACTGGAAGAGCTGACGACGACAAAACACTGAGGACACCAAAACCAACGATCTGACAGGGAAAGGAGAGTGCGATGAGTTTATATAGCAGAGATGATTAATGGTAGCTGATGAGGGGAACGAGATCAGGTGGAGAGCTGATCAACTAAACGAGCAGCCACGCCCACTCACACACATCCACACACACAAAACAACAAATACACGAGACACGAAGAAACCAGTGAATTCATGAACCGTGACAGATGCGCGTTAACACACTACATTATGGCCAAGCACGCGCCCTTAAAATACCATATCACTAACGCGCAACGCGCCACTGTCTTTAGACTGTTTTTTTCCTGGTCAGTGGCGCAATTGCTTTCTAAAACTAGAAAATAGCACCAGGGCAGTTTTGCGCCGGAACACGCCTCCTCTTTGCGCTGAACCGCCCCCGCGAGCGCAAGTTCATTCCCTAATTTACCGACGTGCGTCTGTGGAGGGAAAAGTCCGCTGTGCGCGGGTGCAAAATATGAATGATACATGCGTCGGTGTTCAAAGTCAATTGCGCTGGGTGCAAGATAGGGCCCAAGGTGTTAAATACCGGAATTATCCTTTAATAGCATATTAAACAGCGGTCAGATTTTTGTGGATTCTGGCTCATAGGGGGATTGAGGGAAATGAGACAGCAGATATGTTGGCTAAGCAATCTTTGAAACTCGATAGAATTACAAAAGTGGCACTAAGTAAAAGTAGCATTATTTCGAGGTTGAGATTAGGACACACTGGATTAAATAAAACTATGTATTTATTGAAAAAACACCCTACAGGTTTGTGTGACTGTGGAAGGGGAGAGGAATCAGCTGAACATGTGATTAGAGAATGTGTCAAATATGAAAATCAAAGAAAAAAGTTAAGAGGAATTATTGAAATTTGGGGAAAATATGTTGAACCTTAAAAATCTTTTTAAAATTGGAGAGAAGATAATGGGAGATTTGTTTAACTTTTTAAGAGAAACTGGTTTAATGAAAAGGATTTGATTGATCAGTGAAGTTATTATAAGGGTAGAAAGAAGGTAAAGTAGAGGTTGTATTTTTATTTATTTATTTATTTATTTATTTGATAAGATGCTTATACATGTATTTCTGGCCCACACTCCAGCACAGTAGGTGGCGGATATGCACCTTAAATGCCAGTTGCCACCCGCCAATAAAAAGAAAGAAGACCGTCTTTGTGAGTTTACTTGATTTTGATGTTGGATGTCGGATGTTCTCCAGTCCTGTTCCTTTGTCCTAGTCTGCCTATTTTTGAGTTTGTTTAAATAAATTACCGCTGCATGGGGATTCTGCTTCCGTGGATTCAACCCTGCATCGTAACACCATGTGTGTTATTGGATATTTGTTCTGTTTTTTCCTGCTTCCTGGATTTGTCAGAAATATAACAATTATTAAAATAGCATTATAAATGACAATTATAAAGACAGAATAATTTTCTTTAATTTGTTCGATTCAATATAAAGGTTCAATACAGATAACCGCTCAAAACAGATAAAACAGGCTCATCCGGGTTACTGAAGTCAACAGCGATAGGAACGTTTTTTCTTTGTGGAAGTTTTGCGTTTTGTGAGCTAATCAAGTATTTGACTCAGTCAAATCAACATTTTGTGTACAGTTATTTAATTATGCCATCCATTATCGTGGACTCGCTCTCTGCCATTCAAAAAAAACTCGCTCTCTGCCAAACAGCTGCTGCCATATTGTGACTATTGTTTTGTACACTTTTGGATTATAAGATACAAAGGTACAATTTTAAAACAATTTAATCGGAAATCAAAATCTCTTATCTTCATAATTATTTATGTAGTGAAATGCTGTGTAATAAGTTGTTAGGGGGTAACAGTTAAAAGACCCAAGACCAGATATGATGAAAGAAGACCAGGAGTCGAGAAGTTCAATCAAAAAGAATTTTTTTAAATTAAGAATAGTTTGCAGTTTCATCGGTAGGGTCAAAGTCTCACGAGGAGGTCGCAAGCCAACTCTACCTTACACAAAATCATACACCAATTATACCATTTTGCAAGGGCAAGCATAGCATCATCATACATCTGATTGGCTAAGAGAACATAAAAACCTAAACAATTTTACACATGTGAGCAGATATAGGTGCCTATCGCCATTAGTCAAGATAGTTGTCGCCGATCCTTAGATTTAGGTCTGTGGTGACCTCGCAGGTTAGACAAGGGCGCCTATGCGTCTGTGTGTTGTTGTCCCAAATGGTCAGGACCTACGTAGAAAGTCAAACGCACACCCACACAGAACACCACCAAATAACATCACATCAAGGCTCAAGAGAGCTTGAGCTCCATTTTATCAATCCAGTTACCCAAAACATAGCGATAAAACATTTACTCCTCAGGAAGAAAGGCAGATAACTGGCGTTTGCTCTCTAGCGAAAATAGGCATGAAAGAATACATTTAATACAACAGGTGAAGCACTGGAATGCATATATTTGATTATTGATTTGTATAAAAGTAATGTAAGCATTCAAAAGGATATATATATATATATATATATATATATATATATACAACTGAAGAGACAAGGGATTTTGACCAACCCTTCAAAGAGGTATGACTTTATATCGTATCTCTTTAATGTCTGTCTAGTTTGAACTGTCTCGCTGCAACTGCTCTCTCTCGGAAGCTTTGTGTTTAAAGACCTAATAAAATATTTCAACTCCGATCAATATTTCGGGTCTAATTATTTACTTACGTGGCAATTAGCCGTATAATAAGCGGGATAATGTAGATCCAGCCGGTTGTTCTATCAAAATAACCCCCTTCAAGCTGATTAAGTCCTCATCACCCTGTCGGGGGTTATTTTGAGAGAACAACCAGCTTGGATGTACATTATCCCTTACTTGGTGGCTGACATTAAAATTCTCAGGTGTCTGGAATGTTTCAGGTTTGTTTTGTGTCACGGGTGTGGAGCTGCTGTGCATTACATAAGCACTGATGAGCAATCAACCAATGAGCAATGTTTTGCTTGTTACTTTGCCTATTTATATCCTGTGCTTGTCAAAACATCAAAACAACATTCTTCTGCTACTCACTCATGTTTTCTTGTCCAGTTGGATTTGCTTTTGTTCCTTCTTGCCCCAGCACCCTGGATGCATTGTTTGTAAATTATTGTTTTCTGTGTAGACACTGCATTATTCCTTTAGTGGCCTTCTCCCGGCAACAGTTTGTGCATTTGAGCCTGTTTCTTTTAGGATTATATACAGAATATTGAAACACTGCTGTCCACATATGACTCTTCTGTTTTTACTACCATCATCTCTGCAGTGTTTTTGCTGTTGTTAATTGCATTCAATAACTGTTTATTAAAACATCATCTTTATCAAACATCCTCTTTGGTATTCCAGTTATTCCTGACAGAAATACTATATTAACAATAAAATAATTAAAATTTCTTGCTAAAATATTTGCTTTTCAATTTGCTTTCGGGGTCAGTAACTAAAAACCAACACAGTGCAGTATACACACTTGAAATCAGATGGATTCATTCATAAATAAATAAAGTTTCACTGCTGTTAACCAACACACGTCTAATGTGTCCAATATACATGTTAAGAGTCTAGCAGACTGAATTTATTTTCTGCTTGTACACTTTTATTTTCCACATAATGTCTAAACATATTTATGCAGGTAATATACAGGTAATTTAATTCACAATGATTGAAGAACACATAGACAATCATTACATTCATTTTGAAACGTTCCCTCTAATAGGTGCAGATCTGTTGTTAAGTATTTTTCGGATTAAGTCTTTGATTTTAGCTGTGTTGAAAACATAAATGATAGGATTGAGCATTGGTGGAAGAGCAAATGAAAGAGATCCGCTGATGATCCTGGCATTAGTAGTAGGTGAAGCAATCAAAATGCATAATATGGGAAGAAAGAATGATCCAACTACCAAAAGGTGAGAAACACAGGTCTTCAGTGCTTTTAAACGTCCTTCCCAAGTTGTAATTTTACATAAAGCAAGAAAAATGCCCACATATGACAAGACAATAATTAAAGGTGGTGCTACAATAAATAAAGTTTCAATGAGGATTGCTAATAACTTATTGATGCTATTGTCATTGCATGGCAGCCTCACCAATGTTCCATAGTCACAATACCAACTCTCTACCACGTTGGATTTACAGAATGAAAGCCTGGTCATCAAAGATGTCGACAGTGTTACCATACAGGTGTTAAATGCCCATATTACTGAAAACACTATAGACATTAACTTATTATTCAATATGGCATGATATCTTAGTGGAAAACAAATTGCAATGAAACGATCAAATGCCAGAACAACAAGAGTGCAAGTTTGCACAGTAATAAAGACATTCACAAAAAACATGTTTGCTAAACAAGCATTGTATGAGATGTACTGTGAGTCCAATAAAAAAATCTTCATCATGTTAGGAATCAGTGCATTAGTTTCACCAATATCAGCCAAGGCCAAGTTAAACACACCAATGTACATTGGACTGTGCAGGCTCCGTTCAAGAGCTATAATGAGAAGAACTATCAAGTTCCCAATTATAGTAATAAAATATATGATAAATAAGAATATATAGTAATATGTTTTGTATGGTGTACCTGTAAGCCCAGTGATGAAAAAGTATTCAGGATGAACAATCGAGATATTCTGGGATAAACTCATGGCAGCTTTGCGTTTGTTGTTTTGCACAGGCTGAAAATAGAAATTACTATAAAGAAATAACCAAAATATGGACTTTACTAAATTGTCATCTCACACTTTTAACATCTATTTTCAAATGTTGAATATATACCTTTATGTAAACTTTCAGCATAATATTTGAATCACAGACTAAATTATCTTGAAGTTTATGGCCAGAGCAAACAATGACAGTGTCTGAATGTCTGTGAGCTGCTCTGAATGAAATAAATGCTCTGTTTTAAATGCCCATCCTTATTCTCTCATGTCACAAAGATCATTGGACATCTGCGTCATTGAATCCAAATATATCTACTGATTCATCTCTTGAGAGCTTTCAGACAGCACAATGATGTAATACTTGTATGTTGAAGTAAATGTTCTGGCCACTGCTTTATTTTGATGGACATTTTCTTTACTGGCCACACAATTACCCTTTGTAAAGTTCTCATTAGTGCACATTATATTACAGGAACACACGAATATATATTTAATTCTACATAACAGCAACTGCAGTACAACTTATGTCCATGTGTTGGTCTTAACAGCGAGTCCCTCTGGGAGGTCTATTCAAATATACCTCTATACTTAACGACTTTAATATATAACAACCTCCATTATATGTAATACTTCCATTTCTTGTCTGCTCTAAATCAGGGGTTTTCAAACTGAGGTTCATGGTTCACCAGTATGGACAGCAAAACTTGCTTTGGGACAATATTTATTATGAAACACTTTATACAAGTAGTACAATGACAACATATAATGCCAATTATTTAATTCATAATGTATTTATAATATCACACATATATTTTTTTCCTCAAATGGTATGATTACATAATGAAACACAGTATCGCATGGTGGTGGACCAAGCTGTAAATTGGTGTTCGAACAATGACCTTCAGCTCAACACAGCCAAAACCCAGGAACTCATTGTTGACTTTAGACGTAAACCATTTCCCAAAACACCCATACAAATAAATGGCAATTCAATCACCATCACTGACTCCTTTAAGTTCCTAGGAACACACATTAGTAATAACCTGAAGTGGACGACTAACACCAATCAAATAATTGCAAAAGCTCAACAAAGACTTTATTTCCTCAGGCAGCTTAAAAAATACCGGATCAAACATCAGTTCCTTGTTCTGTTCTATTCCGCTATCATCGAGTCCATCATTACATCTTCAATAACAGTATGGTATGGTAGCACAGATAGCCAAACAAAGAAAAAACTACAGCAGATTGTCAATAAAGCATCCAAGACCATAGGGAAACCACTGCCTTCAGTTGATTCCCTCTATACACATCGGACTGTAAAGCGGGCAAAGAAAATCATCTCCGAACCCACACATCCAGCGAACCACCTCTTTCAGCTCCTTCCCTCAGGCAGGCGCTACAGGTCACTCTCTACCAAGACCAAACGCTTCACAAATAGATTCTTCCCCATAGCCATCAGGAATCTGAACTCTTCTCTTTAGTTTAGTTTGTCCTCTCATTCACTACGCATGGTTATTTACCCACTGTATCTTGAATTGTTACATGTTGTGAAATGTATTGTCTATTTGTTGTTTGTAATGTATGATGATGTAGAGCTTAACATACTGTACCGAAAACAAATTCCACCGGCATTGTCGTGTGGCTAAATAAACAATCTAATCTAATCTAATCTAATGAGTTTTAAAATACATAGTTGCCTTTATTTTAGGAAGTGAGTCTTTTGCTAGGAAATCAGGGGATCCTTGGCATCAAATAGTTTGATAACATATTTTAAGTAAATAATATGCTTTTTTTGGGACTTCAGAGAGACATCTCGAGGAAGACCAATACAAATGGCTCAGTAGCCTATTTATTTGGGGCTATTTAAAGTAATGTAGGAGGAGGGTGAGCGGTTGATATTGATATAATGAAAATCGAATGACCATGTTTCAATTGATCGGTTTTGCTTTGTTTGATGTTGAAACGTATGGTGTCATGGTTTATTATTTGAAGGTCAGATAATATAGGATGGATAGATGGGTTGAAGTTTGAGTTGGTGGTGAATTCTGAGACTCTGAGGAAACCAACGAAAGCCAAATTGAACATGGCATCTAGGGTTCTTGTTTTGTTGGGAGAAAAAAGACCTGAGCGGAGAGTGGTTAGGCAGATGCTAAGAATTTTGATGGTATTCATGGATAGGGTATGGAGATGTCTGAGGGGATGGTCTAGAGGAATATGAGTTCTGAATAAGGTGGAACTTGAGTTGGATCGGAGTCTGCTTCCGGAGCCAATGTTCTGAACTTCTGATAGAATTAGGGAACGGAGATGGGCTGAGACTCGAGGTGGTTCCATGGCAACTGCGTTGGGAGGAGCTGGAAGATGGACTGCTGTGGAGAGTGAATGGGCTGGCAAGCGGATTGTACCTGAAGAGCAAGTGTTAGTGTTGAGAAAAGTTGATGAATGTTGATCTGAGGATCCCATTACTACCAGTCAGTAATGGGACCCTACGATCAGCATTCATCAACAGTCCAAGATGGCTGGCATAGGCTGAAGTGAGAGGAAGGGGAGGGTTTGTGTGCGAAGGTAACCTCACGCTCGGATGTGTACTGTGAAGAATATTATGAGACAATTGGAGGATAGAACGGGGGAAAAAGGAATGAGGTGAATTGGAATGGAAGGAAAGAGGAGAGGGTGGGGATGGCTAGCGAAGGCAACCTCACGCTAGGATCCGCTTTCTGAGTAGGTTGGTTTGGGGGTGAGAGAAATGTAACTGTCTGTGAGGGTGACCTGGCACAAGAGTTATTAAAAGAAGATTAGAGAGAACAGGAGAAGCAGAGGGAAGTGCGGTGGAATGTGTTTGTGAGTTTGGTTCTTGCCTGGGAATGGGGCTGACTGCATGAAGTTTGTGAAAGCTTGAGAAGAAGCGGAGCTGTTTTTTTGCAGCCGCTGTTGTTGGCCAGGTGGAAATACCGGCGGATAAGGAAGTGCGAGCCGCGGCGGCACTGGTGGCCTTTGGATTGGCGCGTTGGGTTTTGTGTGGGTTCAGAACGCCAGAACGGGAGAGAAACGGAGGTAGAAGAGGGGCGAGTCTTGCTTTTATGAGATGTCTAAGTGTTTGTTGGAATGCTGGAACTGTTAGAACTGATGAAAAGATCGTAGAGTTGAGCTTTTGATGATCTGCGGGAGAAATGCATTCCGGAGCTGGAGAGGACTTGACGTAGGCTGTTGACAGAACATTTTGAAATGGGTGGAATCGGTGTAATGGCGGCGGTAGAATGGAGAGATGAAGTCTGAGATGAGATGATGTCTGAGGCTCTCTCCTCCCTAATTTACGTTTAGGAACTTCATTTATGGCTCGCATGGCGGTAAATAATACGGTGATATGATCATTCGGTCAATAGATATTTCATAAACACAGGATTGAAAGGGGTGGGATATTCCATATCTATTCCGATCTATAGAAAATGTAAACTCTTGATCGGATTGAAACTGAAACTCAAAAGGACGATGTTATGATGCGTAGAACGAGCTGTTCTTCCTGTTGAATAAAGTGTCATATAAATGAGTGTCCCGTCATTCTAAAATGATCCTTTCACACAGCGTCTGTGAAGTGGAGCAGGACAACGTCCCACCAGTCCTTGTTTCGGATTCTTATCCACAGACGTTTTGGGCATTTTTACTATGTGATAAATATAAGAAGCACATCACAACGGTTAATATGCTCATTGACTCCAAATTATGACCAGAAATGGTTACATAATACGTCTACTGTTCAAAACAAATGAAGAACCAATGTAGGAGACTGGGAATTAACCCTCTGGGGTCTGAGGTGTTTTCTGGGTCTCGGAGATGTTCTGACATGCTAACATTTGTGCTTATTTCTGTTACTTGTGACATTTTCATGGCTAAAGTCTTATTACACTGCATTCAGCACAAACTCTGCTACAATAATATGTCAGCAGCATGTATGTAAAAGTTTGTAGTTTAGAGACAATAACATTTATGCGTGGTTTTTGAAAATGACAAAAAAAGTCACTGAAATAAGGTCATGAAACCCAAACTGATTATTTCTTCACAAGACTTTTGCAAATTGTATCACGTAGCCTAGAATATTTCGCTCCAAAACTATGTGAAAATCACCTTGACTACTCATTCAGTTAAGACAATATATTGATTTAAAATTTGTAAGACATGACTTGTGTAAGAAAGCCCCTCCTCAGAGAGTCGCACCCCAGAGGGCGCCGAGGAGAAACGATTTCTCAAAATCGTCCCTACCCCGGAGGGGACCACCCTCAGAAGCCTGCAGCCTCAGTGTCAGGGCTTCTTCTTCCAAGCTATTTTATATATTTTAGGTCCCTCTCGATTGTGGATGAGCCCGGATGGCAATGCTCTGTTTTGCAGCACTTTATGCTGCGAGGAGCTTTAGTAGGCTGAGACTGCTCCCGCCCAGCAGTCTCAGGAACATTAGATCGGTGAGGAAGAAACCTCTGGAATATTTTATCTTTATTTTTCTTTACATCAGAAAAACGTGTATATATATCACTTCGTGGCCACCAGCAGGAAACAACCGAACTGGCAGGCACTGAAGGTTCAGGGCACTGAAGTGACTGTTCAACCAAATCCAGAGGCCAGTCTTGAGAGACTGGTGCCCTTAGCAGAATTCCTGGCAGCGTGGAAACTACTGCCACATATTTCTCAGTGGGTCCTGCACACTATAGAAAAGAGTTTCAGAATTCGGTTCTCGTCCACCCAGATTTCTAGGGGTCCTCCCCACAGTGGTGGACCCCAAGCAGGCTCTGGTTATGGAGCAGGAAGTACTGACACTTCTGCAAAAAGGAGCTATAGAAGGGGTTCCTCCTCCCAGCAGACAGTCAGGGTTTTACAGCCGCTACTTCATTGTTCCGAAAGAGGATGAGGGGTTGCATCCTATTCTAGACCTTTGTCAATTAAACAGCAGGTTTCAGAATCTCATGTTCATAGTATGCTTACGCTAATATGATTGTCTCACAGATTCAGCCCGAGGACTGGTCTGTCACAATAGACTTGAAGGACGCTTATCTATCCATCCACATCACAGGAGGTTCCTGAGGTTTGCTTTCGGGGGCGAAGCATACCAGTATCGGGTTCTTCTATTCAGCCTAGGTTTATCTCCCCGCACCTTTACAATATTTTGGATGCAGCTCTGGCTCCTCTGAGACTCCAGGGTGTATTATAAACGATAATACATCGCGGTAAATGGGGTAAAACTAGGCCAGTCACTCACTGTGGAAGTTTCAGACTGTTGGGTCTCATGGCAGCTGCGTCCAACGTAATTACTTTTGGCCTTCTGTACATGAGACCCCTGCAGTGGTGGCTCAGGATTAAGGGGTTTTCTCCAAAGGGAAATCCGTTTTCGCATGATCAAGGTCTATGCCTACGTGCTTCGGTCATGTGAAAGAACCTTGGTTCCTCGCCAAGGCCCAGTGTTGGGGGCTTCTTGTCGACGCTTATGCTATCGACGGATGCTTCCCTCACAAGTGGGGGGTGATCATGAGTGGTCACTTGGCGAAGGGTCTTTGGCAGGACCATCTCCTTTTGGCAATTAATTGGCTAGAAGTGATGGCGGTATTCCGAGAATCTCAATACTTCCTGTCAGACCCGAGAGGTCACCATGTGCCTGTCCTTCTGGACAACACACTGACGGTTTCGTATATCAGAGCAGATATCCTGTTGAGGCAGGGGCTGAGGCCCGGGGAATGGAGACTTCACCCCGAGGTGGTGGAGCTTCTTTGGGAGAACTTTGGTTAAAACTTTGCCCTTGTGGTTATCCCAGTCCAAGCGGAGCTGGATGCGATGTATTAGGTGTGGTCGAGGCTACACTTGTACGCATTTCCCGATATCTTTGCTCCCGGGAGTTACCCTCATCTGGAGTTATGGATACTGTGGGCTCGGCCTCTGAGGGGGCCCAGCTCATAGATTCAGGTCTCTCGACTGAGGTCGTGGAGACCATACTCCAGTCTAGAGCTCCCTCCACAAGAAGACTGAATGTGTGACCGGTCACGGAAAGTAGGGACACAAGTCTGGAGCATTTTGAGTTATGAGTCACAGATTCTGAAAGTGTAGTCTCCAAGCTTTCCAACAATGTGTAACACATGGTAATCTGATAATATTTGGAGAAGTTGTGGCCATTTGAAGGTAGGCACTCAAAAAAATTCAAAGTGGAGAAATCTGCCTCTAAAGATTGAGCAGTTCTCACCTCTCTGCTGCTGGGGGTGACAATAGGGCTCATTTACATCTCATTTAGATAAACCATACCCCCTTTAAAGCTCCCCCTGTAAAGCTGTAAATCACATGTTGTTTTATTAACATTAAATGGATAGTTCTCCCCAAATGTTTAGTTAATTGTCATCATTTACTCTCTCAAGTTGTTTTAAACCTGAATATGTTTCTTTATTCTGTTGAAGTTATTTGGAAGAATGTGGGTAACCAAACAGTTGATGTTCCCCAGTGACTTCTGTATTTATTTCCTATGGAAGTCAATGGGGACCAGCAACTGTCTGGTTACCCACATTCTTCCAAATATCTTCTTTTGTGTTCAGCACAAGAAATAAATAAATACAGGTTTGAAACAACATTAGAGTGAGTAAAGAATGACAAAATGTTTATTTTTGGGTGAACAATCCCTTTAAGGACAAGCGGCTGCATGTTTACTATTAGGGCTACTGTCTCTTTAAGACCTGAAAGCAACGCGTCTAATATGTACGCATAATATGACACGCAGATTTCTCTCAATTTAGACATAACCAACTTTCTTTATGTAAACCTTGAGTGTATTTGACAGTATTCGCTCAAAAAGACTCGAAAGATAACTTAGTCCAGTATCCAGGCGCTGTTAGACAGGCTTTTAGTGCATGCGCGCGTCGGCTGTTTGCGCGCAGAAAAGCGCATTAGAACAGCGCTTCAGCAGCGAATGACATGTTTAACCGGCAAGGCTTTAAAGCACATGCAAATAATGAACTTTTGAGAACTGCAGTGTCCTGTTCCTCTGCGTAAACATTTAATGTGAGTATTTGTCACGTTGTACACTGGGCTGTTGAGACGCAGACTGCTACAAAAGCACGCAGCAGCTTGCTTGCAGCAAGGATCACAGCGCAACTTTGAACTATATCGATGCGATATGGTCTAATTCCATATCCCATTTAAAAAATATATCAATATATTTTTTATATCGATATTATATCGCCCAGTTCTATCACGTTGTTCCCTTGGAGGGTGGGGGCAATAACAAAAGAAACAAAAGCCGGCTTATCCAGTATGGAAATACACACAGACAATGACACGCCCCTACTGCGAGCTAGAATCTCACAAAACAAGCCAATTTCAACCTAAAAATGTACGATTTTAAATATACCAATATCGATATCTAAAACATGGAGAGGCTTCTTCGTGATCTCAACTAACAGATTCTGCAAAAAAGCGAAAATCACCAGTTTTGAAAAAAAACACTTCTTTCTCATTTTGCTCAAAAGTTGTGCTGAAATGTAAACTGTTCTCTGCCTGGTGCGGAGAACTCCTTCTGAATCTTGCTATCTGCCCTATGGTACAGTACTTGATTTCTGCAATGAATGTTTTTTGCCGGGTTACAGTATCTCTGAGGAGAGATCCTTATTTTGTTTTCTCCGTGGTACATGAGGCTGAGGCCTGCACGTACTTGGATTTGCACCTGGTATGGTGGTAGTCTTTCTTCACCCCAGGCCGGGTTGTATTCCTAGATCCCTACTCAATTTGCGGGTCATTTGTGCTGCAGGCCTTCTGTCCTCCACCTTAATCAGGAAAAGCTAAAGACAGATATTGAGCAAGCGAGTAGTTGAGGCTATCTCACTTGCTTATGTAGCGGCTGGACAGCCTTCACCTTTGGCTGTCCGGGCCCACTCTACTAGGAGTATGGCTGCCTCTAGGCCTTAATTTCAGGAGTTTCTCTCCACGACATCTGTAATGCGGCAGGTTGGTCCTCACCGCATACATTTGTCCATTTTTATGACTTGGACCTTGACTCCACTCCAGGGTCTAGGGGGCTTGTTTCTTAGTGTGCGCATGGTCTTTATACAGAACAGGCATTTGTCATATGACGTCGTGGGTATAGGGTTCCCACCGCCTCCCGACGCAGCTGGAGTTCCCTTGATAGGGAACGTCTCAGGTTACGTATGTAACCCTGGTTCCCTGAGAGGGAACGAGACGCTGCGTCGCCTTGCCATACTCCCTGCATACCTGTGATGATCTTGCTTCAGGCTTTTTCAAAGCTAGTGTGTTATGATCTCAAGGGCGCTTTATAGCTTCCTGGTCGATGACGTCACCCGCCCATGACGTCTCCCTTTTTTCATTGGACTGATTATACACATGCTTCACGACGCAATCACGCAAGGCATTCCCACCGCGTCTCGACGCAGCGTCTCGTTCCCTCTCAGGGAACCAGGGTTACATACGTAACCTGAGACGTTTTCTTTTTAAGATTATTTATTGGTCTTAAATTAAAGCTGTTGTTGGTGGGCAGTCTGTAATATTGTTCTTTGTTATTTAAATTGTAATAAAATGGGTTTTGAAAATCAAATCTCTCTCTCTCTCTCTCTCTCTCTCTCTTTTGACTGCTTAAAAATATATTTATATTCTGCAGTTTTATGTATGTAATGGTTGATATTTCCTTATAATAATTGTATAAGCTAAACAACCAATGACTCTACATTAATTTTGTCAAATGCTAACGTTTTGTTTAGGATTTTATGTGTGTTTTTTTTAACAATGTGTGCAGTGAAGGACAACACATAATGTGTTAATTTAACACGTTTACACATCTTTGTGCTAACCTTTCTGACAAATTTACTTTGTTAAAATCATAAACACAAACACAATGAATGAAACACAAAAAATGTAGTCCCTAAACCCACCCATTAATGTGTACAAATTAAACACATTTCCAGCATTGGCACACTTTTTATTTTGTGATATATATTAAATGTTTTAAATAAATTAAAAATATATATTTTGTAATAATTTTGTCTAATTGATTTGTATGTCAGTAGTACTTATGTAGGTTAAAAATTAAATAAATTCTATATCAAAATTATGAAATCTAATTTATATTTAATAAAAATAAAAATAATTACAGTAGTGTACTGATTAGCTTGGTTTTTACAGTAATGCCCTGAATTACACAATCACAGTACCATGTAGCTACTGTAAAACTGAAATACGGTAATGGTACTGCAAGTCTTGATTACAGTAACTTACTGGCAACACTGTTGCAGTTACTGTAAAAAAAAAAAAACTTGAAAAGTCTAACAGTGTTGTTTTAGCCTAGACGTCTGAGCTGTATTTGGACGGCTATTAGACATCTTTAAATGCAAAAAATTGCTTGCTGGTACTTGAACTAGTGCCAAATATTAGCCGGAACTCTAAAATCCCTTGTGTTGACACAGTTGTGTTGACACAGTTGGTGTGTCAAAACTGGACTCTAGTCCGTTATACCTGACACAGATTTGCGGTAACATACGCATTCGCTTAATCTACTTGGGAAAATAATTTCAGAGTAAATCAGAATAGAATCAAATGTAATAATTTATTATGTCAGATAAATGTATCATGCCAATTATATAATCAATTCAAAGATAATCAATACAAAACATAAAATGCTCAGAGATACGGAGTAAAATATGCATACCTGACATTAGAAAAAATACATAATGCTGAGCATCCGAGGACATTACGGGCTGATCTGGCTACCAAATCGCGCCGAGCCTCTTGAGACATTTCTTTATGTACTCAAGCTAAGACAGAAGCCTAAACATGTGCTAACAATGGGAATTTGCATTATTCACAGTCTCCAGAGTTTACACCTTTTGAGGACATTTGCATGAAAGACCCACCCTCTATAAGCAAGATATCTCTAAACTCTAAAAAACTTTATTACGTTTTGGTACTGTGGAGACGAGACCATTGTACCAGTCACACTGAGACAATTCAAATGGTACCAAACATGTGTTGTATGATAATTGTTCATATAGATTTTTGGCTGAATTTCAGGTGATCTCAGCATGAGAGAGAGAATGGACGGGGGAAGAGGGGAAAGAAAAGAAAGGAAAGAAATCTAAATTAATACAATATTGATGTGATTGACTCTTTGATTGTGTCTTGGATGGAGATGCTAGTTTTGCAAGAGAGAGTTCAAATGTTAATTTCCAGAAGCCTCCTTTGTCTTCTCTTTGATAGTCGTTCCTCAACCAGACGGCCCGGCATTGTCTAATTTCTACAGTCTTAGAGTATATACAGAATATTGAAACACTGCTGTCCACATCTGCCTCTTCTGTTTTTACTACCATTATCTCTGCCATGTTTCTGCTGTTGTTCATTGTATTCATTACTGTTATAAAAACATCATCTTTATCAAACCTCCTCTTTGGTATTCCTGTTATTCCTGACAAAAATACTATATTAGCAATAAAATAATTCAAATTTCTTGCTTAAATATTTGCCTTTTCAGTTAGTTTTGTCTTGGGATCAGTAACTAAGAACAAACACAGTACAGTACACACACTTGAATTCAGATGGATTCATTCGTAAATAAATAAACAACCAACACACGTCTAATGTGATCAATATACATGTTAAGAGTCTTGCAGACTGAATTTATTTTCTGCTTGTACACTTTTATTTTCCACATAATGGATCTAAACATATTTATGAAATAGATAAATGTAATTTTTCATACAGGTAATTTAATTCACAATGATTGAAGAACACATAGACAATCATTACATTCATTTTGAAACGTTCCTTCTAATAGGTGCAGATCTGTTGTTAAGCATTTTTCGGATTAAGTCTTTAATTTTAGCTGTGTTGAAAACATAAATGATAGGATTGAGCATTGGTGGAAGAGCAAATGAAAGCGATCCGCTGATGATCCTGGCATTAGTAGTAGGTGAAGCAATCAAAATGCATAATATGGGAAGAAAGAATGATCCAACTACCAAAAGGTGAGAAACACAGGTCTTCAGTGCTTTTAAACGTCCTTCCCAAGTTGTAATTTTACATAAAGCAAGAAAAATGCCCACATATGACAAGACAATAATGAAAGGTGGTGCTACAATAAATAAATATTGAATAATGACTGCTAATAACTTATTGAGGCTATTGTCATTGCATGGCAGCCTCAGCAATGTTCCATAGTCACAATACCAACTCTCTACCACGTTGGAATTACAGAATGAAAGCCTGGTCATCAAAGATGTTGTCATTGTTACCATACAGGTGTTAAATGCCCATATTACTGAAAACACTATAGACATTAACTTATTATTCACTATGGCATGATATCTTAGTGGAAAACAAATTGCAATGAAACGATCAAATGCCAGAACAACAAGAGTGTAAGTCTGCACAGTAATAAAGACATTCACAAAAAACATGTTTGCCAAACAACCATTGTATGAGATGTACTGTGAGTCAAAAAAAAAAATCTTCATCATGCTAGGAATCAGTGCATTAGTTTCACCAATATCAGCCAAGGCCAAGTTAAACACACCAATGTACATTGGACTGTGCAGGCTCCGTTCAAGAGCTATAATGAGAAGGACTATCAAGTTCCCAATTATAGTAATAAAATATATGATAAATAAGATTATATGGAAATAAGTGTTGTACGGTGTACCTGTAAGCCCAGTGATGAAAAAGTATTCAGGATGAACAATCGAGATATTCTGGGATAAACTCATGGCAGCTTTGTGTTTGTTGTTTTGCACAGGCTGAAAATAGAAATTACTATAAAGAAATAACCCAAATATGGACTTTACAAAATTGTCATCTCACACTTTTAACATATATTTTCAAATCTTGAATGTATACCTTTATGCAAACTTGCTGCATAATATTTGAATCACAGACTTGACTAAATAATCGTAATGTTTTAGAGCAAGAGCAAACAATGACAGTGTCTGAATGTCTGTGAGCTGCTCTGAATTAAATAGTCTGTTTTAAATGCCCATCCTTATTCTCTCATGTCACAAAGATCATTGGACATCTGCGTCATTGAATCTAAATATATCTACTGATTCATCTCTTGAGAGCTTTCAGACAACACAATGATGTAATACTTGTATGTTGAAGTAAATGTTCTGGCCACTGCTTCAGATTTGATATACATTTTCTTTACTGGCCACACAATACGTCTTTGTGAAGTTCTCATTAGTGCACATTATATTATAGTAACACAAGGATATATTTAATTCTATATAACAGCAACTGTAGTACAACTTATGTCCATATGTTGGCCTTAACAGCGAGTAGAAATGGTTGAGATCCTCTCGGGGAGGTCTATTCAAATATACCTCTATAATAGATAACGACTATAATAAATAACAACCTGCATAATGTGTAATACTTACTTACATTTCTTGTCTGCTCTAAATATTTTTTTTTTCAAATAGAGGTTAATGGTTCACCACTAGTGGACTGCAATACTTGCTTTGGACCAATATTTATTGTGAAACGCTCTTTACAAATAGTAGAAATACAATGCAAATTATTTAATTCATATTGTATTTATAATATGACATTTTTTTTTCTCTCTCAAATGGTATAAATGAGTTTTAAAATAAATAGTTGCCTTTATTTTTTAGGAAGTGAATCCTTTGCTAGGAAATCATAAGGGGATCCTTGGCATCAAATTGTTTGAAAACATATTTTAACTAAATAATATGCTTTTTTGGGAACTTCAGACAGACATCAATACAATACAAGACCAATACAAACGTCTCGGGTTACGACTGTAACCCTTGTTCCCTGAGGAGGGAACGAGACACTGCATCGTTGAAAACGACTCTTTGGGGACGCTCCCTAAGCGTACGCCTCTGAAGTGTGAATGAAACTAATCCAATCCTGATTGGTGTTGCATCGTGATGTAACGTGACGGCATAACCGGATGCATAAAAGTGTCGCCGGCGCACACACACATTAGCCTCGCGATGAAGCAAGCTGCTCCCAGGCGTTAAGGGGCGTGGCAAGACGATGCAGTGTCTCGTTCCCTCCTCAGGGAACAAGGGTTACAGTCGTAACCCGAGACGTTTCCTTTCGTAGGGAACTCGCACTGCGTCGTTGAAAACGACTCTTTGGGGAACGAATACCCACTAGGCCACGCACAAGCCTGTCCTAGAGTGAAGCTGATCTCAGGCACTAAAGCTAGGACGAGAGCACTCGTGCGCCAGACGCACTAAGGAAGTGAAGACAATAAAACCTGATGAAAGTGTGCGGGGTAGCCCAACCAGCTGCCTCATAGATCTCCTGGAGGGGCACTCCCGAACGGAGGGCCCTAGAGGACGCCATGCCTCTGTTAAAATGAGCCCTTACGGCCAAAGGTGAAGGCAAATTGCGCACCTTGTAGGCCTACTTATGGTTTGTTTGGATGCCGGGAGCCCCTTATTAGTTGACCCAAAAACACACTAACAGTAGGTCCGACCTCCTCGAAGAAGAGGACCTCTCAAGGTAAATACTCTGAACCCTGACTGGCAGAGCAAAGGAACCTTTCTTCTTCTGCCGACACATGAGGTGGAGGATGAAATGCTCGCAGGACCATGGACCTAGCCATGTTAGAATGCACTTAAGGCACATATCTGGGTCTCGGGTGCAGGATGGCCTTAACTCTGCCAGGGGCAAAACCCCAAGCAAGCTGGCGTTAGTGCCAGGGCTTGGAGATCTCCCACTCTCTTAATATGTTAAGAAATAGCTAAGAGAAAGGCTATCTTGAACGTGAGGTCCTAGACGAAGCCGACTGGAGGGGTTCGAAGGGAGCCAGGGATAGCCCTTCGAGAACCACCGCCAGGTCCCAGGAAGGAACCCTGGACCTGACTGTCGGTCTCATCCTCCATGTACCAGAAACGATCTTGAAGAAACTCCAGAACTGAAGCCACTGGGCAGTTAACTGGATCTAACTCATGTTCTCTACTCCAAGTGGAAAAACATACCACTTGAGGCCATATAATCTCCTAGTAGACGGAGCCCTAGAGCTAAGTATGGTTTTGACCACCCCAGCTGATAGACCGGCATCTAGGTACTGGACCCCCTCAGGGGCCAGACCCACAATTTCCACAGTTCCGGGCGAGGGTGGAATATTGTGCTCTCCGCCTGAGACAACAGATCCCTCCTCAGAGGAATCTGCCACGGCGGAGCAATCAGAAGTGAAAATATGTCTGAAAACCATACTCGGGCCGGCCACAACGGGGCTATCAGAAGAAGACTGATGCCCTCCTGACGGACCCTCTCCAGGACTCCCGGGAGCAGAGCGATCGGGGGGGAAGCGTACAGGCGAAGCCTCGGCCAGGCCTGTACCATGGCATCCAACCCCAGTGAGGGAGTGGATGAGTGAGGGAGAACCAAAGTGGACAGTGGGACGTCTCTCGAGACGCAAACAGATCCACTTCCATTGGTCCAACCTCTGCCATATCAACTTCACCACCTCTGGGTGAAGTCTCCATTCCCCAGGCCTCAGCCCCTGCCTCGACAGGATGTCTTGCTCCCTGATTCTGAACCCTCGGGACATATATTGCTCTAATAGATAATAATTTCCCCTGGGACCATAGATTAATCTGATGCGCCAGTCTGGATAGAGGGCGCGATCTGAGTCCCCCTTGTCGGTTCAGATAAATTGATGTCTGGGAGGAAGCTCCTCAGAGTCCTGAACACAGCCAACATCTCTAGGCAAAATATATGCCAAAAATGTTGATGGTTCTGCCACAGACCCCTGGCAAAGCGGCCATCCATGACCGCGCCCACGCCAGTGAAGGAGGCGCCTGTCGAAACGGTTTTCCGGCAACATGACGCTGCTAACACTGTCCCTTGGGACAGGAACCATGGTTTCTTCCATGTTAATTAGGGAAACGAAGGCATCGGCGCGTAACCCTGATTGTTCAGAACGGATTCCCCCTTGGGGAAATCCCCTTGGCTATCAGCCACCACTGAAGGGGCCTCATGTGTAGAAGGTCCAAAATGTATTATGTTGGACACAGCTGCCATGAGGCCCAGCAGTCTTAGAAATTACTTTACAGTGATGGCATGGCCTAACTCTCAATTTGTGCTGATCTGTTTTTAAGTAATTTTCTAATTAAGTCTTTAATTTCAGCTGTGTTTAAAACATAAATGATGGGATTTAGCATTGGTGGAACCGCATATGCCAGAGACGTACTGATGGCTCTGGCATTGAGAGTGAATGCACTGCATTGTTTAATAATGATATTTGAACCTGCAGAAATTGAATTATTAGCCTGGATTTAAATCCAGAGGGAATTCATTTGATGGGTTAGTGCAGCTATTCACACAAATGCAAACATAGACTCACACACTTAGTTAAATTATTTACAAAGAGAAAATAAGGACTATCAATAAGTGCTATAATCAAATAATCTTACTTACACCTTCTCACGAGATGAACATGGATATAAATTTAAATTCTGATGCTTGAACATTAACATATTCATTCTGATTTTCCATTATTTCAAGTTACTAAGAGGCCTTTCAAAACCAAGTTTGCGGTGGGTCTTCCAGAATTTTCAGGTAAGCCTATTTTGAGAAATTATTATTTTAAACAAACAGAAAATGGTGAAAGTTGGGAGTTGTGTTGGACTATTGTTAGCGTCCTGCACCTTCCTGCATAGTGATGTAAATACCCGAGTTCTGAAGTATCTGTAATTTTGTTATGTAAGATTTATTTTTTAAATTACTATGCCAATATGCATTATTGTCAAAAAAGTGGGTTTTTGTTTGCATTTGTGTTGTATAGTCTTAATTGTTCATTATTCTGTAATTATAGTATATGCAAGGTAATGAAATATTCTTTGTTTTTAATTAATTGAGCATAAAAGGCAAATGATTTCTGGAGCAAATATCAGAATTTTATAATGCATATTCATATGTTTTGCAGTTAAATGCAATGTGTTTAATTATATGTTTTTCTCATTAAAGAAGAAATAAGTAAATTACAGTATATACTCTGATATTTGACTCTGATGACTTCATTATAAAAGATGATTAAATCATTAATGAATTCTATGTTTTCTGCTCCTCAAAATTGAAAGATTTCTGTATTTGTTGTGAAACTTTTTAGCAAGAGTTGCATCATCTTTGATTGAAAGCTTAAGAGTGTTTATTGCACAGAATACAGTTACTCTTGTTTGTCAAACTTCACCTGTTAATGAGCAGCACTCATAATAGATGACTAATTATGTGTTGATGCATAGGGGGCATCAACAGAAAGTAGAAACAACTCTGACACCTGGGAAGATCCTGTCTCCCATCACCTTGAGTACTGTAGATCAAAACATCATTAACGAGTTTTATTTTTTTGCTAAGGCCAATGACCTCACAAAACTAGTTTATTGGAAAACACCTCCACCCCAGACTGCGATTTATGCCGCCGACTCTGTCTACATTATGAAAACCTGTTAAAAAAAATTAACAGTGAAATTCCAATAATTACAATTACATTCATATTTCTTTTTTACAACAACAGCAAAAAAGACTTTGTATTTCCACACAAAGGTTGCTAAACTGCATTAATTCAGCAACCATAATTGCAAACAATATAGTCGAGATCCCTGATTGGATTTATTACAGTTCATCAGAGAAAGTTTGATCACAGATTTAGTTGCTGTTTTTATGAGTAGTTTTTACTCATTATTTAAATTTGGTTAATTTTGAATAAAAAGTTACATAGTGTAGCTTTAAAATAAACTTTTAAATGTTTGTTCAGTAGTCCATATGGAACAGGCACCACGAATCTGTTATACTTCTAATTAAGCAGTTTTACCAAATAGACATACACATCTTTGTTGCAATAAAATGTGCAACACTTTACTTTGTATTAACAAATTATATGTAATATCTAATAATTTTAACTTACACTGGAAAGTTTTCCTCGAATTATCAAAATTTCAGAGCATTTTGCTTGGCCTCAAATATTGCTCCAAAGCGTATTGTCAATTGTGTGGATTTAGTGTTTGTTCAAAGCACTGATTTTGGCTTTTTTCAGACCTGGGACAGCTTTGCGCACTTACATCCTGTCACATGCACACAGCCTCTTGTCGTTCTGCAATCAACAGACATCAAAATCGCATTTTGATTTCGCGGCTTTTCTTCCTGCTCACTACTGCGCAGGTCTGGTCCTGAGATCGCTACTGCGCAGACTCAAGTCCCAAGATGTCAGCGCCATATCGGGACACTGGCGGCTTCAGTTCTCACAAATGGAAGAGAGCGAAGGGGCGTCGTCCATCTTTTTTTACTGTCTATGGTCGAAACGCTGCGTGATTGCGTCATGAAGTACGTATGAAACCAGTCCCATGGCGTGACGGAACGTCATGTGACATCATCAACCATGAAACTATAGACCTTATGTTGCCCCGCCCCTTTTCAGTGCTGCGCTCGTTGTCTTTTGTCTTCCGTCTTCCGGTCTGTATTTTCACAGCCATCTTGCGTATTTATGAATGAATGGCTCTTTTTAAAATATTCACGGTCGACTGACATTTGTTAAGACATCTGCTTTAAACATTACAATCCTCATGATAACTTTCGTTAACTTTACATTAACTTTCAAAGACAATATTCTAAAGATGGCTGTGCCCTTGCTTCTCTTGTGCATTAGGTCTATAACGCACACCTGAACCAAACAGAGTTTCAGGTGCGCTGTATGCTCAGGCAGCCCTCGAGGGGACTGGATACGAACACTGTTGAGAACGCTGTGCTCCCGCCGATCGCTCTTTGAGGAGGACGCCTCGCATACCTCACGTCCCGCTTCTGCCGAGGCAGAGTGGCGGCTCGAGTCGTGGGGTTAGCAAATGGATCTGGCAGAGGGGTTAGAGACGGGCTTCGCCGACGTGACGTTCCATCACGCCATTGGACTGGTTTCATACGTGCTTCATGACGCAATCACACAGAGGCGTTCCCACACCGTCTCGAGGCTGCATCTCGTTCCTTCTTAGGGAACTAGGGTTACATACTTAACCAAGACGTTATTGAGCCAGGATCAGTGTCGACACTCATGGGTTCTGTTTGCTTTTGACCCTACACGAAACTTAAAGGGATACTTCACCGATTAGCATTAAACTTTGCATCAATAGAAAACCTGTAGTATTTTTTAATTACCGTGCTTACCTGCCTCATGTGCCCCTGAGACGAGAGATTTATGTATTTTTTGTCTGGAAAAAAATACTCAGATGACCCAAAAATCGTCATTTTGCATCATCAGAGTATTTTTTGGCCAGAGGCTAAAAACTACAGCCAGTAGCTAGTAAGAGCTAGTTCCGCATGTTTTCAACCCGCCCATAGTGGGTGGGATCTTACTTACAGAATGTAAAAATAGTGTCAGTCATCTTTTTTTTTTAAGCTAAGCTAACAGGCTCTTGCTCTGTGGGGAAAGCTGAGTAGTAGGGGGGACCATACGTCCTCTTTTTCCCGGACATGCCCGGCCAGCTGCTCCAGCCGCCTCCCGCTCCCCCACCATCCGCTGAACTGCTCCCCGCTGTACTGCGGCCCGCACAGGCAGCCACGAGCATCGGACCCGCGCACCAGACTTCGAAATCGCCCAAAATGTCCGGGACTCGGCTCCTGCATTCTACAGTCGCCATTCACTACGCCTACATTATTACATTATTTGACACGTACATGCCAGCTTTGCAGGTCATGCATTCTGCTTCACACAGAGACGAAAACACAGGAATTTTCTTAGCAATGCTAAAACGCACATAAACCGATCACTTGTTTAACGTTCATGTAAACACTACATTCAGATTCACCAATCAGAATGAATTCAGTCCATTTTGAAACAAAAGGTGTGCATGTAAACATAATGAATGTGACCGCAGAAACCAAAAGCCGAATCCCGGACATCCTGAAATCCGGCACGCGAATCCGATGCTCGTGGCCACCCGCACGAGCCGCAACACTGCGAGGAACAGCCGCGGACGATGGAGGGGAGGAACAAGATGCGGCCGGAGCAGTTACTTCAGCAGAGGTGCGAGACTCACCCGGCGGTCAGGAGGAAGAGCCCGGGCAGACTCGTCACGGAGATTTACTGAAAAACGGCGTCTTTTCAGTTTCGAGTCAACTAGTTATTTCAATACTGGCCTCTGTAACCGGTAGGCATGACTTCGTAGGGCAGCGAAGCAAGTGCATTCTGGGAGTTGTTGTCTTTCATCCATATGAGCCAAAAATACATTTTCTGGCTTTTCTTAGTCACCAACTTCTAAAATAATTTCACATTTCTACTACATACATGACCCAATTTAAATACACATTCATCTTTCCAGCAGTGAAGTATTCCTTTAAAGGACAATTCCGGATCATCAACCTAGGGGTTAATAACACATGGGTACCGAGTCGACCGTTCTCTGGGATGTGTTTTCATGCTAATCGAATGTATCCAGTTTTAGCTTGAACCACTGATTAGTCTTTCCTAATAATGATTATTGATTATTAAGTTGTGTTCAGTTTAGAATGTTCTTTGTAAGCGTTTTGAAACTTTTGAGCAAGAGTTGCATCATACTTTATTGAAAGTGTTTTTGCTCCAGGGTATCTTCTGTTTTTCAAACTTCACCTGTTAATGAGCTATCTGAGAAACAGAGACATGTAGAAACAATCTTATAAACAAAATGTCACTCAGCGATCATGAAGGAGGCCTGTTTGCTGTTTGAATGCTTAGAACTCTTCAGGGACTAAGAACAACAAGTAGCAAATTAACCCTCTGGGGAAAATACACTTTTTATGGCAATGTTACTGACTGTGTATAGGCGATAAAACAGTTGCTATTATGATGTTTACCATTCATTTCATTCAATGTCACCTAGCAATTATACAGTAAAGGTCCAGAGAGACACTGCATACATCTCAATAATGATCAACAAAGAGAAGAGAAGAAGAAAAAAACAGAAGACAGTGGCCTGTTATGATGTTAAAGCAAGATGTCACTGGTGACCTGCTTTATCTGATGCAAGCAGGGGAAGCCATGCAAGAAAATGTCACTCCTGCTTTGTTAACTGTCACAAAAGCTAAATGATTTTTATAGGTTATTAATTCATCCCCCAAATGTGCTAAATTATTATCTGATTAATCAATTTGGGGCCTAGAGACGTTTAAATAGTCCCAGTGGAGAGATTATTAAAATAAGTGATAGAACTGTGAATCCCCGTCATGTGGCCTGCTGTCTGTTGAGTATACTGGGATTACACTTTTAAACACCAATCCCTCTAACAGAACAGATTGTCTTAGGTACAATATGTAAAATGTTTCTATTAAAATAAACCACTTGCACGGTGTTATATATTTCGTTCAATTGTGTACTTACATTATACTAAATGTTTCCAAGAATTTGCAAATTCAGAGAAATTCACAATTTTAAATAGTGCCTGTCACTTGTCACCTGTCAATGACGTAATAATAATAATAATAATTAATAAGTCGTTACATTTATATAGCTTTTTTTGGGGGGGGTACTCAAAGCGCTTTACATTGAAGGGAAGAATCTCCTCAACCACCACCATTGTGCAGCATCCACCTGGATGATGTGACGGCAGCCATATTGTTCCAGAACGCCCACCACACACCAGCTTACTGGTGGAGAGGAGACAGTGATGGGGCAATATATGCAAAATGCAATCAGTATATGGGGATGATTAGGAGGCCATGATGGACAGAGGCCAAGGGGCAAATTTGGCCAGGATGCCGGGGTTACACCCCTACTCTTTTTCGAAGGACATCCATGGATTTTTAATGACCACAGAGAGTCAGGACCTCGGTTTAATGTCTCATCCGAAGGACGGTGCTCTTTGATAGTATAGTGTCCCCGTCACTACACTGGGGCGTTAGGACCCACACAGACCACTGGGTGACCACCCCTACTGGCCTCTCTAACACCTCTTCCAGCAGCAAGCTGGTTTTCTCAGGAGGTCTCCCATCCAGATACTAACCAGGCTCAGCCCTGCTTAGCTTCAGTGGGCAACCAGTCTTGGGCTACAGGGTGATATGGTTGCTGGCAGTAATATGGCTGCTGGCTGTAATATCTGCGTTATCACTGGTTTCCGCTTGTACTGCCATGGTTACTAACCATGGCAACATACGTGGACAACTGTGTAATGTCTAGTGGCACACTGTTGTTGTTTCGTTTAAACATTATGGACCATGGCAATCGGCATGGCGTTTTCGAGATGAAGAGAGCTTTGCGAAAAACTCAGATTTGACAGAGATTGCTCTTACATGTGCTTTATTAGACAGATGAGCAAATGTACATAAAACTAATTAATGCTATGTAGCTCAAAATGATGAAATGTTAGAATATGATCAGTACGATATTCTAATGTTGATCTAGCTTACTGTTAGTCTCATACAGCCAACAAAATAACACATAGAATAATATTATAACTTTCAACACACTCAAATGCAGTTTAGTGTGATAGTGTAGACCAAGTGAAACAGCGCTGCTTTACCTCACAAGTTTAATTGGTCAAATAAACTGACCTGTATGAGTAGTAATTCACCACATTAATAGTTATGCTATCAACCGGAGGTAATCCTGTAAGATCGCCAAACATTGAGTGAGTACGGGTCGGCCAATCTGGTTCCGCCCGTTAAAATTAACTTCAAATTTCAATCGCGGTCCTGGACAGTGGTATTTTCTTTGCTTTCATAAGAGTGCTGTTACTGCCATATCAAGTGATGAGAGTCTTTTAGTGAAATAACCATCCACAAAACTTGTTAATTGTTTCATCAGATTTAAAAAGAAAAGTCATGAACTGGAGAAGTCATGAACTTTCATAAAGCAATGAGAAGTAGTTGTTCCACTTATAACGAGAGGCCCTACACAATATCTACTGTTCTGTTAGTTTAAATTGAAATAATGACCTTACATATTATGATAAAATCGGATTTTCTCCAGTCATTGTTAAAAAAACAAGCAACCAAAACTTGCTAACTAGCGTTAGTGAAGCGGCCAGGGAAATCATTCTGCCTCCACCTAAGCTACAAAAAAGGTCACAATGTTTACTAACTGAAAAGGGGTCTATATTGTTTATAAAAGCAATGTCATATTACAGTGGTGTTTTGTTATTCCAATAACTTATCAAAAAAGCTAGTCATCATTGCTAGTTCTTACATGATGTTTTCAAGTTAGTAAGAGGCTGGACATCTACAGGTATGATGTTTGTAATAAATGTTGAATTGCAATGCACACTTGCAAAAGGCCACTATATTATGTTTTGACTAAAGCTTGAAACTGTATCTTTGTTATTACAGACCTTAGTCAGGGTAGCACCCTAGTGAAAAATAAATATACCAAAATGTATTTGAAATACATTCACTTTATGCAAAGTATACTACAAATATATTAAGGCCTACATATTTGTGTACTTATTTTAAGAACCCTGCAATTGTATTGTTGGTTTAATAAATTTATATACTTAAAGTCTACTAAATTGTAACAACTAATGTTGTACTTAATACACTTTAGTTATCTGGAAATAGTGCTGAGGTCCAACTAAAGATATATTTGATTGTACTAAAGTGCAACTACTGCAAGTATACTTTAAATATCTTGCATTTAAAAACTGCCTTATACAGTGATCATACTGTCCTTTATACCAATAGTGATATTTTGGGCTAATGTTACACAATTTAGGCTAATATTAAGAAATGTGCATTGTGTAATAAAGTTAATTTTAATTATAATATTTATAACAGTGAGTCTCAAGCGATATGCCAGTAAATATGTATGTGGATTTGTAGTATAATTAGTAAAAAATAAATGTTTTTTAAATACATTTTGGCATACTTTTCACTAGGGGCCATATTTAATTTTTGACAGGAACGAAAACAAGGCTCTGAGGGATATAATTACAATTCGTTCAATGAATTGGACTATTTAACAACATCCAAAATGTTAAGCTAAAGAATCATCTTCCTAAAACTTTCTGTCGACAAAAATTCAATAAACAGTTGTTAAGTTCTGAGTTGTGAAATATGTAATCCAGAACCAACGTGTGCCATTGACTGTAAGTCTGTTCCTCACAGTTCTAGGAACTTAGTTATAAGAACTAGCCACCATGGTGCTTCCCCCGAGAACTAATTGTTCCCTTCAATTTTCCTTGTTGCATTTGCCGCCAGTAGGAAATTCGGAAGGGACGTAAGCTGCGCGTTTTGTTGTGACCTTTATTTTGACGGTGATGAGAACACCAGAGCCCGATCACACAAAGCTCTTATTCTCTGTCTTCATTTATTTACGATCTGTTTAACAGCCCTGACTAACACGTTATTAGATAGAACTGTTATACAAAGAAAGTAGACAGTATATGAAAAAGTATTAGCGTTTCCTTTTGGGTTGATTCCCAATGTCGCTGAGCAAAAATCATGCTTGGTCCCCTCAAAGTTGCGTTGGATTTTCTCCGTAGTGTAAAAAGTGAGAGGTCTATCTATCGATGTTTGCCATGTTCATAGAGTTAGTTTGTTGAGTAAATATATAGGCTATAATCTGTGTGTGTGTACACCATTTTTAAAAATGGTGGGTGCCAGTGTTTCGCATACGCTCGCCTATCAGCGTACACTTACGTCACTGGTAGTTCCAATTGTCCTGGGTTAGACCATACTCTGAAGTAAGAGCTAATTTATTTCCCCCAAAAGGCGTTCCTAGAACTAAAATCGTTCCCAGTTCCTGCGGTGCGAACACGCCAAAAAGCGGGTACATCTGCCAATAGGTCTAGCAAAAGGTTCCTCCAGTGCAAAGTCCCCTATAGTTTAAAAACTAAACCCTGAAACAACTTTTTTTTAGTTAATGATCTGTTAGACTGGGGCTTTATTAGTGCTGTTCATTGATTCGAGTAAATGTTTTGACATTTGGGTATAAAGTGTTTTAATTCTACAATATATGGTGTAAAAGTCCCATATATTGTAGGTGAGTGGTGAGTGCTGGCCTCTTCAGGTGAGTGCTGCCCTCTTCAGGTTGAATATTCTGATATTATTTATAAAAATTTAAAAATCTCTAAAATGACTGAATATAAGACTGCAATTGTAAACGATAACACCATTTTGTTTTTTTTCCCCTTGGTTCGTCCCCCTGTCTCCGCTGGGCTCTGCCCATTTTTCCAGCGTTTTTTCAAATATTGCCAGTGGGTGGAGTTAGGCTCTGACCAGGGGTTTAGTTACCCTTTATCCCTAAGGTCACTGGTTAGTAGCCTATAAGAAATGTGTGAGGTATACGGTCAGTGTCATCAACCAACCACAAAATGTCCCGCCTTGATGAGAATATATATTTTTTAACTTAAATATCTTTGACTCAGACAATTTTTGAAGTGTAGAAAGATATTGTAAGTAAGTGATTCTTTTGATATTCCAGAGTTAGATCAGATGCTTTTCCAGTTTATTAAAAACTTTAGTCAATATTTTGTAGATGATAATGTGCTAATTCCTGTCATTTCCTGTATTTTAAAAAATGATCAAATACAATTTCATATTTTAACTGGTTGTTATGATTCTGTGATCAAATATTACTATTATATTATAGGCTATATATATATATATATATATATATATATATTATAGAGTAATATGTGCTATATATGATTCATGCCAAACCAGCAGTATAACTATGCATAAAAGAAAAGGCATCTCTGTGTACCTTAATCTATTTTTTCATCCAGCCATCAGGTCATCATGTCAGCCGGAAACAACAGCTTTAAGGACTTTTTCATTGTTGGTTTCCCTGGGCTTCAAACAGAATACTATAGCACGGTTGCTGCTCTGCTATTTTTTGTTTATGTGTGTATCTTAGTGGGGAATGGAATATTTCTAGTCATTTTTGCTTTAGAAAAATGCCTACATAAACCTATGTATTATGTCATCTTAAACCTGGTTGTAAGTGATATATTATTCAGCACTACTACCTTACCAAAAATTATTACTAGGTATTGGTTCCAAGCTGGTAGTATTTCATTTAGTGGTTGCTTCATTCAAATGTATTTTGTGCATTATTTTGGTTCAGTCAATGCTTTTATCCTGGCAGTAATGGCCTTTGATCGGTATGTAGCCATATGTAATCCTCTAAGATATCCTAATATACTCACAAAAGCGAACATTTTCTATCTTTGTCTCGTTGTATGGGTGCTAGCACACGCATGCTCTTTAATGATGTCAATAAGGGCATACCCTCTTCCTTACTGTGCAGAAAACACCATTATGCACTGTTACTGTGATCACATTTCTATCACATCACTTGCATGCACTAACAGGGTACTGTACAGTGTTCCAGCCTTCACATGTGCTATGGTTTCGTTGCTCAGTCCTCTGACCTTCATTGTTTTCTCTTATTGCACCATCATTGTGGCAGTTCTGCGTATTTCGAGCGCTCAAGGAAGAATGAAGACTTTCTCCACCTGCAGTTCACAGCTCATCATAATAGCTCTCTATTTTCTACCCAGGTGTTTTATTTATATGGCTAGCAATATTGGTATCAACTTCAGCACTGATTTACGATTAGTCATTATTATGATGTATAGTCTGCTTCCACCCATGATCAACCCCCTCATATACTGTTTAAGGACAAAAGATGTCAAGGAAAGCTTACTTAAAAGGCTAAAAATGTCAAAAAATCCCCAAATCAATCCAACAAAAGTTAATGTAACCACTGTGTGTATGTAAATTATTACAGTAGTCATAGATTAGAAAAAACTACAAAAATAAAATAGTATTCTTTGAATGTCATGCAGCATACTGAACTAGAGCAACTGTAAGAACATTGGATTTATCCACAAAATGTGTATCATAGGAAAGATATCTTGGTAACACTTTATAATATCTCCATGCTATTAATCATTAGTTAAGCATTAGTAAACAGTTAATTCATCATTTATAAAGCATTAACATACACTAATAAGCAGTTTCTAAAGAAATGAAAATACAGCTATAAATGCTTTATTCTTGATTTAAAAGCATATCTATAATGTGTTTAATAAATGTATTTTCATACTTTATTAATGATTAATTTATCATTTCTAATGAAGTATTGCATTATTTACAAACCAGTTATTTAGGAGTTGTCAGTGGTTCATAAGATCACTTAATATTAATAAACTATTTAAATGTACATTCATACATCTTATTTCTCAGACATATAGTAATAGTTACTTAGTGGTTAATTAATGCTTTATTAACATGCATTTCTACTGTAATTCAGGGTTAATTCAGGTACTGTAGTTATAAAGCATTTAGTAGTGGCCAGTTAATTATTTTGTGAGCTCATCTAAAGTGAGGACTATTTATGCCTTGTAACGCATTTACAAAGGAGATTTAAAGGCGCAGTTAAATATTTCTGTTCTGTATCACTGTGTTGTATTTGTTTCCTTTTTCTGTTTAGAAGATAAATGAGCCTTTAAATCTCCTTTGTAAATTCTTTACAAGGCATAAATAGTCCTCACTTTAGATGAGCTCACAAAAAAAGTTAACTGACAACTTGGCTATTAAATGCTTTATAACTATATGAATTTACTACATTTACTTACACTTTCTAATTGATCTTATGCATCAATGATAACTTAGAAATGATAAATTGATCATTAATAAAGTATGAAAATACAATTATTAAACACATTATAGATATGCTTATAAATCAAGAATAAATCATAGACTGCTTGTTAATGTCTTTTAATGCTTTATAAATTATGAATTAACTGTTTACTAATGCTTAGCTAATTATCAATAGCGTGCAGTTATTACAAAGTGTCTTTTGCTTATATTCCAGTTCTAACATTTTAATGCTCTGTTTTTTGAAGCCAGAAAACGCAACTGCTGTATCTTTTACTGTAAAGAATATACTTGAAAATATATTTTAAAGAAAAAACAAAGATTTGTGTTTGTACATGGCTTAATCTAACATTGTGTGTTATTGCAACTTTATTTTCTTAAAAAAAGTTTACTTACAAATTCATTGCATTTACACCGAAAAAGTCAATACATTAATTTTGTATTGACTCTCTTTTCTGAAAAAAGACGTCAATAGCTGTACTTTTGTACAATTGATTTACATTTTGTTGACTTACAGTTTTTCACAATTGCTAAGGCACATTTCCTGTAACCTTCACCTATTTTAACCTCCTAAGACCTGAGCTTTGTTTTGGCGTGCATTTTAGATTTCTTCTAGCTTTTTGGGGTTAGGAGGGACCAATACATATAATAACCAGATATTATTTTTGAACATGAAGCACTTTTTGAAAAAAATGATGTCCACATATGTGGACACTGGGTCTGTATTCACAGAAAACAATCAAGACACCATTGTGTAACAAAGTGCAAATCTCATTTATTTACAGGCTGAGCACTGTGCCTGAACATTTTTCGTTGTTACTCTTGCATGTAGAACTTCTGAACATTGATATGGAATAACAAAATTTATATCCAAATAAAAAGCATATGCAAAAAAAACGTAAAAATTTGCTTTCTTTTTTCTTAACTGGTGTGAAAAACTGTGTGTAACAGTTGCGTTCAACTTGCAAGCACAAGAACACCTTGCATGTTGCACATCGAACCCGAGTTTTCCCTGAACAGCCTGTCGCTCTGCAGCGCGCTGCATTCTTCAGGTTGACCACCTCTGGAAGATGTGCATTAGCCCTTCTGCGGACTGAGATGTGGGGGACTTCTTTCACAGGGCGCTTTTTCTTTGGCTCTGTGTTGTCTTCCTGTTCTGAGAGGTCTGTAGTGTCCTCCTGTGCATTGTTATGCTGGGCCAAGAATGTCTTAGCCACTTCCATCCGGAATTCAAGAAATGGCATGATGCCCTTTCTTGGTGTGCCGCGTACTTTGTGGTCTTGGCGGTACAGTAGCCAGCTGTTGGCTGCGGAGTCCGACGTCTGCAAGTGCGCAAAACGACACTGGTACGATCTGAACGACAAGTTTCAGAGACGTTTACGTCCCCGGCTGGCCTGTGGAATGGGGTCTTCATCACCACTACTCTCCTCCTCGCTGCTGCTTGGCTCCTTTTGTGGAGGATGGTAATCAATGTCATCAACTGGTTCATCATTGTCGGACAAGTCCTCTACCTCGGAGTTGTCCCCAGAAATTGAATCCAGTACCAATTCCAGTGTCTTTGACAGAGAAAAACGCTCTGGAAACGATATCATGGGAAAAATAAAATAAAAATCAATGTAAAATTATTTATCATACATGCAATCTCAATTTATACTGTTGTAAACTATCGTAATTGATGTTTTCTAACAAATTCTTCCCAAACTAAGTTTTTGGCACATTTTTCAATCTTATTGCGGATGTGCGACTGTGTGTGTGTGTGTGTGTGTGTGTGTGTGTGTGTGTGTGTGTGTGTGTGTGTGTGTGTGTGCGCGATCGCGAGTGAGCAAGAGTGCGTGTGTGTGCGATCGTGTGTGTGTGTGCGATCGTGAGTGTGTGAGTGTGTGTGTGTGTGTGTGAGCGATCGTGAGTGTGTGCGCGCGATCGCGAGTGAGAGTGTGTGTGTGTGTGTGTGTGTGTGCGCGCGCGATCGCGAGTGAGCAAGTGTGTGTGCGTGTGTGCGCGCGAGTGAGCAAGTGTGTGTGTGAACGCGCGATCGCGAGTGAGCAATTAAGAGAGTGTGTGTGTGAGTGTGCGCAGGCGCGATCGTGAGTAAGTGTGTGTGTGTGTGTGTGTGTGTGTGTGTGTGTGTGTGTGTGTGTGTGTGTGTGTGCGATCGTGAGTGTGTGTGCGCGATCGCGAGTGAGCAAGTGTGTGTGTGTGTGTGTGTGTGCGAGAGAGCAATTGTGTGTTTGTGAGCGCGCGATCGCGAGTGAGCAAGAGAGTGTGTTTGTGCGCGCGCGCGATTGTGAGTGAGTGAGTAAGTAAGTGTGTGTGTGTGTGTGTGCGATCACGAAGCTCATTGCAACTACAAATTTTCATTTTTTTGCTAACATTCTTATACAGTTTCAATGAAGCTAAGTCCCATTGTCCACATATGTGGACATCAAATTTAGCAGCATAGTAAATCTTTACGGTTTCAAAAGTTTGTCAAATTTGCATGCCATTTTAATCATACAACACTATTATGCATAACTTAAGAAGAATCAACAATGAAATGTTATAAACAAAATTACCTTGTGGACGTTTTGGTCTGGAGTGGCTGCGTGACATGTCGCCTGCGTTCGCCGCCATCTTGACATTATTTATGTTAAGTTTATTTTTCTCCTGCCACCACCAGATGGCAGTGTAAGTGTCCTCGTTTATGAAAAACATGTTCCAGGTACACAGAATTAAGTATTATGCTGCACACAACCAAAAATGTGATGTCCACGTATGTGGACACCAGGTCTCAGGTTAACATTAAATAAACTCAAAACCTAGTGTTCAAACTACATTAACAAAACCCTGACCCTTCTGACAAAATCAAGCAATCGCCTCAAAACCATTTCACCTGTTTTCAAAATCAAACAAACCTTTCAGATCAGTCAATATATAAACACTACAGAGTGTTTTTTTTTTTTCATTAGCCTTGTGGTTGATCAAGGTCAAGGTAACTTTATTATCCCCGAGGGGCAATTTAGATTACAGCCAGCAGTAACAACAAATATATTAATCAAACAACAACAATAAACACAATCACAGAAAAACATAAATTATACTTGAATTCACCGGGTATTGTTAACAATTGTGATAACCGTCGGGATAAATGACCTTTTTACAGTTTTTTTCAATCGCTAACAAGCGCTTACCCATACTTCAGATATTTTTTCTAAACTCTTAACACAGACTCACACCTACAAAACACAATTGGCCAAATGGTTAATTTTCTTCTCAAAAACACATTTTGTTAAATATATACTAACTCTTCATTTCAAAATTTACATTTACATTTACATTTATTCATTTAGCTGACGCTTTTATCCAAAGCGACTTACAATTGCTATATATGTCAGAGGTCGCACGCCTCTGGAGCAATTAGGGGTTAAGTGTCTTGCTCAGGGACACATTGGTGTCTCACAGTGGATTCGAACCCGGGTCTCTCACACCAAAGGCATGTGTCTTATCCATTGCGCTAGCACCACTCCCTATACCACCCCCAAAATAGAACACATCTTTCTCTGCACACACTAACTTTACCAAAACACTGAAAATCTGACTCAAAATGAAATTATTCTGTCAAAGAATAACACTTGATTTCTTTTCACAAGGTACATGCAGTCAATCAAAGTACACCAGGTTTCAGAATACTGGCTATTCTTGACATTACAAAAACTGCATAGACTTTTATGAGGACCTAATTACAAAGGTCCTCATTTTTTCACCCTCCTGATCCTGCTCTGGACCCAGGCGCTGGTGGAGATCATTGAGAAAGGCAAGGATGCGCTTGGTATTATAGGGTCCACTGGCTCACTGCATCTCTCACTGCATCTCTCACTGGGCCTGCTCTTCTCACTGGGCCCCTTGCTCTTACTCTTCCTCTTCCAGACATTACAGTGTTTGTCTTTTTCTGTTTCCCTTTCCAAAAACATCACTCCTCACAGTCCTTCTTTTACTGTATAAGTGTCAATGTAATAGAAAAAAATAACCCCTGCCACTCTAAGCCAGTCTAAGCCAGACTGGAATCAGCTGTGGTTGGCCCAATTTACCCAACATAAATAAGCTCTGTGTCAATTATTCAATTGTTTGTTTGTTATCAGCTGAGATATATTGTTTTTGAAGTGATCATTGCAGAAGCAGAGGTTTTTATACTGTATCTAAGGTTTGGAATATTGTTTTTGCTATTGTGGGATGTTGTGTGTTAACATCCGTAAATACTACAAAAACAATCCATAGTTTTGTTGGGAGGTATAGCTTGTCTGTTAAGAAAATGTAAGCATTATGGAAATGTGTTCACTGACTGCATATTGTTTGAAAACGACATGAAATGTGTGAATGGTATGGCCACAAAAGACCGATGCTGTGCTAATTGTGTTTAGAGTTTTGAAAATGTGACAACTGGCTGGACAAACGCTTGTTAGCGACTGAAAAAAACTGTAATCTATTTGTTCTGCATCGCGGCAGACTATATCTGCGCCCGGATGGCAGCAGCATAAATTCATCCCACAAGGGATGACTAGGGTCAGCCAAGATGGCTCTCGCCTTCTTCAAGGATCTGACCTTATACAGGTCATGTAGGTCATTTAAGGGTGTGCCAACAATTTTGCTGCATACCTTCACGATACCTTGCATGCGATTTTTCTGTTTAATAGAAAGTGACCCGTGTCAACAGATAAAAGAGAAAGTAAGAACAGATTCAATAAAACAGGAATAAAACATTTCCATAAAAACAGTGTCAACATTAAAACTGCGAAGCTTACGAAGAAAATGCATGCGCTGGTGTGCTTTTTTACACACAGCATCAACCTGGAACTCTGTTGTGGCAAAAATTCATCAAACAAACATCACTGCGTAAGGGAGACTCAGAGTCAAATTATAAAATTAAAAGTATTTATTCTTGCAAGAAGGAGCAGTCTAATACACAGCTGTTACCCTGTGCAGAAGAGTGACACACCCCCAGACAGACTGAACCAGCTTTTATCTCCTATGCTCCCAAGGTCTTCTTGCCAGAGCCTTCCTCCCAGTAGTCTTCCATTCAGTAATTTTCCATAGACAAGGAAGCCATAACACTAGTTTCGATTCGTCACTAGAGCCAACTCCTAAGCCCTCCTTCACCAAATGGCCTTCTGACATCTAGGTCAGAGGTCCTCGTTCGTCTGTTCTCTGGAGTGTCTCTCCCTTCTGCCTTCCCAGGTACATAAAAAGAATCTTCTCTCACTACAAGTGAGAGTCACACATGTGACATTCTTTGAATCATCTATATTTTACTAAAGATCAGTGAATATCATAAAATAGCCACTACACTCCTCACTTTTTATCATTATTAATCAAACATAATAATAATAATAACAATAATAATAAAATGCAAGTTCAAGTCATTACATCACCATCCTAAAAGATCACTCTCCTTGAACCTGTGAAGAAAAAGTTTAGAATGAAGAAGCATAAGGCTGTTTTTTGTGGGGGAAAGCCCCATTAATTATTTAGCAAGCAAGTAAACAATTTACTAATGCCGGGCTCACTACCGCAGTCACACTAGTAAGGAAAAAGATTATAGCACAGTAGGAAAACAAACAGATAATAAATAAATAAAAATAAAAAAATAAAAAAATCCCTCAGTTTCAAACCCTGTCCTTGTACGCCATCTCGTAACACGGATGACTGCTACTTTTAACCCTCTTTACATATCAATCGTTCTCAGAAAGAAAAAGAAAACATCAACACATTTAACTGTAATCTCTACTTGAATCATCTGCATAATTTTGTTCATCATCATCATCATCATCATCCAGATAGACTGTCATTTTCACCAATTGAACAGACATTCCAGTTTTCTCATATTCACCCATGAATAACAAAATGATCAGAATAACACATACAATCATAACTCATACACTACACATTCAACATTTCCCCATATCCATTTCCCTAACCATGATTTGTTCTTTTACTTTTAATTCAATCAGGCAGTGGTTCTACTAGATAAGCTTCAACAATAATCCCTATAATTTAAATTAATTAATGGATCTTCTCTTCCTCAAAACATTTGCCTTAAATATTTTCTAATGAATCAGTAACCAATCAAATCATTTGTCATATACCAATATCAATACTAAGCTCAAATAAAGTCCTCAAAATCATCCCAAAACCACATTCTTAATTCATTAGTTGGTCCACATCCTCCTCCAGGAGTGTTGGTGTAGGCCTGTGGAATTTTCACCATCTGTTTACAAACTGAAACATATTATCATTAGACATTTCTTGCTTAATAAAGTCGAAGTCCTTTTCCCCTGAAAAACGTTAACAAGTCAATATTCATACATTTGGAAAAAGAATCAGTTCAGCTTGATGCAATCCTCCTGACATTCTGCAAAAGGAAAATTTTAGGTTATGCTCTGTACAAGGTGTAGCACCTTTCTGCCACAATAATAACAATCAGGCCAGGACAGTTAGCAAAATTCATCCATAGCCATTATTCAACACATTTTGCCCTGTCTCCCAATTCTGCATGCTCTCTGTAAAGAAAACAAATTTCGAGGTTATCATCAGATAGTAAAGTACGTATTTTCTTTTGTCTACTATTCTGCCACGGCCTTCGATGCCCTTGGAAACGTCCTGTTGAAACAATTTTGTTAGGCAGAAAAATGGCCTCTTTCAGGGCTTTTACCCAATTACCCCTAGTGTTCTCCCAACATTTATTCCTAATAAAACATAAAGCATCCCCCTTTTGATGGTCGACACAACTCGATCATCAATTTAACATAACATTTAACATAGTGTTTTCGATAAAGTCTGCCATCAACACTAACCCAAACGTTGTCCCTCAGACAAACTTCCTCCAGGCATCTTTCTCTGTCTCTGAAACAAAATATTACATTCTTCACTTAAAAGTCACAATCTCATTCTCTTATCGAAGTATTTGAAGGGCAACGGCCCATCTCACAGCGTATCCTGCTTTTTCAGGTCTGTTATTTTGTCTCGCAACTCAGTCCTCTTCAACCATTTTAAAGTCATCAATAGTTTATCAGGTCAGGTCGTGCTGTACAGACTTGGTCAATGTCAGTCAAACAACAAAAACATTCTCCTCTTGTTTACGATAATAATAAATTGCTCTTTGGATAATTTCATATTGACTTAGCCAATGTGTCACATCTTTGTTGTTGCTGTCAAATCTATAACATCTTCTTTTATTTCAACCCATGATCTACAACTCCACAATTCCAATTTATATAAATACCTAAACTTATCCAAAAGTAATTCAAATCCACATCATAAATGACAAAAGTAATTACTACCAGACGGAGCGTGATGACCAATCAACTCAAATAAAGTCCCATGTTCTCTATCATCTTCTCATCAGATTCACTCAGCATTTGCCTTCTTTAAAATTTGTCACTTGCCTTAACTCATCTGTAATGAAAAAAAAAACACTCTCCAGAGGTTAAAGACACAATATACTCACTATTCAGGCGGAATAGCTGCCCTACACTTAACACCTACAAAGTGCTGTCCCCATCTCACACACTCATGCTAGACACACATATGTTAACTGCTCATTTCCAATGTTCTTTTTTTATATTAACTCTAAAAGTATAATATTTAAGGTTTAAATAAGATTTAACCTTCACATCTTTCTGTAGCTTTTATATAATTTTACATGGCCTTTCAAACCGTTTCAAATGTTCTATCTGTTCATTATTCATTTTTCTTTAGAAGAGTCAGCTGGGTTGTTTTGGTTCATTATCATTATTTTGTTTAAACTTGCCTTACCATGCCTGATAACAGAAAGACAAACAGAGTACCAAATCCCTTCCTCCACTCAGCAGTCTCTCTTACACAAATAATCTTTTCAAACAGCCTCCTAAGACTGAAACTTAATTAATCATAGTCTAGAACCCTTAATAGTTCACAAATGTTAATATACAAATGTTTAACTCAAATTAGAACCATTACAATAATCTAAAATACATTATGCTCTAAGTATTTATAAGGTTATCTTTAGTTTGAATACTTGTATAAATTCTCAATTCACCTAACCTTTGTTATCCAAACTCTTACAAAAACTGTCTTAATCTTTAACCAGCACCATGTCTAACCTTCAGGAGTTAAAACCATCCTATAGACATATTAGTTCAAAATCAACTTCTTTAATTTTCCTTGCCCATAAGGCAACATGTTCCTGATATAAATTAATAAGTTATGTTACTGTCTCCCCAACAAATAATGACAATCAGATGGCCCCAGCCGGCTCTTGAAAGCACATTTCCCATCAGCTCTTTATCTATAATTTCCATCAGACTTGTCACAGTTGAAAACAAGCCATACAGTGAATTGCGGGGTTTTCTCTGGTGAGTGGTATAGAGGAACTTACATTATCTCGGTCAAACAATGCTCTGCTGACCCCACAATGCTCTGCTGACCCCAGTTGGCCTCTAGTAGTCAGCGCTCAACTCTCATACCTTCTCACATATAACACCTCCATCCGGAGATGCAGTGTCCGGGACCCCCTGCGTTAGAATGTCTCCTGGCCAGGAAAATCATCCCGTCTTTGAGTAGCCACGTACCCACTGGTGACCCGCTCGCATCACACAATCAGTTTCTTCAACAGAACTCAGCTGTTTTTTTTCTGGAGCTTAGGAAAGACACATTCAGGAGTCACCTCTATCTGGACTGCATGCCTAATAAATGTTAAGGGAGACAGGTTAATAACAACAGTATTTAATCACTCAAATCTGTTAGACCTGTCTGAATCAACAAAATCACAGTGAACTTTATTCACATCCATCTATTCAATGTACATCTATAGCATGGTCATAGGTCCTGTGTCATGGTGAAGGCTAAGATCAGACAAATACGTTACTGGTCCTAAAATAACAAAGTACAAAAATGTCACTTCTGTCATTCAGGTCTACATTATTATTTTAAAGACTCCTTTAAAGTCATTCAGTTTTACAATCTAAAATATTTAAGTACTAATTGCCCTCTGAATGGCAATTATTTCTTTTAACATCTCATTATGCTGTAATTTTCAACTGAAACACTATAAATACCTTTTTGTCATGACAGGCTAAGATCACAGCCTTCTGACATTGAATGAGACAGAGACTCTGAGACCTTCAGGACCTGGTACAATGTTTCTCTTCCCTAAACATTCTCTACTTTATCATACGTTTTCAATATTAAAAATAATTTTAAAGTTGTCTTTTGCCCATACATCAGGGAATTTCGACATTACAAATTTCCACTCATATTGAGACTGTCATACTGGCAGTTTCAGCCAAGTCCCAAAGCTTATCTTTTGAAACCAAAACATCATCTTCTAGCTCCTTCATGGTCAACACCAAGCTGTTTGTTTAATCAGATCCATTTCTACAAAATTGTTTTTACATTTAGCAACCCAGTGCTTCTTCTTCTGCTTATTTGATCTTAAATACAAATAGTTATTCTATTTCTCAATAACGTTTCATTAAAACATCCTACATTTTAGTTGTCAGGTTTTCAATTACAACTTTATCTGACAATATTTTCCATATTTTCTCTTCTAGGGGTTTACCAATCTACAATTAGGATCTTCCAAAACCTTTTTTTAAGCGTTTCATTATAAGACAATCATATTTTTAGTTACCTTTACTTTTACAAATATTTTGCTTATCTGCAATTTACATCTACTGGTACTTTAGTTCTTTCCTTTTAAAAGGATTTCCTTACAACTTAAATCTTTCAACTTTCTTTTCTCTTTCAATCTACTTACGACTTCCATCTATCAACTTTCTTTTCAACTTTCTTTTCATTTACTTGCACTTTTCACTTTCCTTAGCACTGCATTCACATTCTTAGTTCTTTCTCAGACGAAACTTTAATATCGTCTTCAAATCCTGTTCTACTTTCAAACCCACATTAATACGTCACTTTCACATTCCATCAACTTTCTTTTCTACCTTTCTGAGTGGTCATTTACAGTTACTGCTAAACGCAGCTGACCACAATTAAAACATTCTCTGTCCCCTTGCCTATAGTTCGATTACCTTGAGCTTTCTAGCAGCTCCAACTTACTGCATACACTTGAAGCAGTGTGTCCCAATCAGAATGTAAACACAGCTGATAAGCAGTTCTCTCTATTCTTTGACAGTCCACCAGTGGCGGATTCTATCACACTAGCCAAATCATAATCTTCATCATTATTGGCAGAACATTCATTTTCATAAACTGCACGGAAATGCATAAATTGTTTCTAAGTTGTTTTCACAAAGTTTCTATTTAACTTTAACACTTGTCCAGGGAAATTATCCCCGACCCATAATTTCCTTTTTAAAAAAACAGACAATGTCTTTTTCTCAATGACTTAATATCAACCAATATCCGACATTTTACATTATTGAATTTCAAAATCTGTCTTTACATCTCTCTAATTCGGTATTATCATCAACAACACTGATTACAATAGCAAGTACACATTTAACACCCAGAAGCCGGGCTGAATAAGCACGCGCTGTTGCTGTACTCCCAGCATAGCTGGAGTCTTTAGGTTCAAAAGATAATGGTTGTCAAACCAAAAGTAAACTCAATACCTTATTATTTTTAATCTGAACCTCACTTTTCATACCATTTCTTAATCTGACTTAACAGCCGTTCATATATAGTTCCATAAATTTGATCAGAAATGTTATTTTCATAACATAAATTTTCTACAGTTGTTTTCTTCTCAAAATGGTTAGTCTGCCGATTCAACAACTATTATCATTACTGTCTCTGTACCACTTATCTCTACATATTACTCAAATCTCAATCCTTCACAAAGACAGCCTTATTGCTGCTTGCTACTTCAACTTTTGTTACAAACAAAATCTTCTGACATCTAATGTCATGCATCCATCTAATGGATGAAAAATAAAAACCCTTCTATCAGTTGTATTCAATCTTACTATATGGCAATACATTCTAGCCAACAACTCATTGTCTTTTCACACTTTTACACACGTTGAACGCAGACACAACAACCTTTCTGTTTCTCACTGCCCTGTTCAACTGCTTCCCGCACCATCTTTAATCTTGTGGTGCTCAATATCATACATTTCTGCCCTTAATTTTATCTCATTTGACAAAACACCGGTGTACCAAATTTCGCAAGCTTGCTTTTGAGACTTCGCCATATTGACCGCTTATCTGCTTTCTGTGGATTTCTCTTTTACGCGCGTTCTCTTTATTTGTCAAGCGTCCCCGACAAACCCGACCTTTCTTTTAACCCAGTCGGACGGGTTACACTATTAGTGTCCTCCTAATTACGGTTTACCAAAAATCTGTTACGACTTTCTTGGCTCCCCCTAATTAGCCTCAGCACCCAAAAATACTTTGCTCCGTGGTGGAACAATTAATTTCCAGGTACCTATCTGTATGAAATGTCTTGGTCTGTCACAGTTCTCAATTAATTCCAGATTATTTATCTGCTTGAAATATCTTGTTCTGTCACAGACCTCAATTAATTTCAGATTATTTTCCTCGTATCTGTTTGAATTTCAGATTACGTACCACAGAAAACAGTTCCCAGCCAATATGGTTCAATTTCACTCTTCCCCCAATTAAACTTAATTTAATTATTTAATTACCTTTACTCAGAGATGTTGTTCCGAGCCACCTTGAGTTCTTTTGATTTCCAGTGGTCGACTCTCCCAGGCTCTGACATCGGCCGGCCTCTCTCTCTCAAGTTTACGAGGTAGAGCTGGAACTTACTCAGTCCAGGTGGCCAAACACCGTCCGATCTCAGGTCCAGGAGGCATCGTCCAAGGAATCCCACTATTCTGACACCAAATTGTTGTGGCAAAAATTCATCAAACAAACATCACTGCGTAAGGGAGACTCAGAGTCAAATTATAAAATTAAAAGTATTTATTCTTGCAAGAAGGAGCAGTCTAATACACAGCTGTTACCCTGTGCAGAAGAGTGACACACCCCCAGACAGACTGAACCAGCTTTTATCTCCTATGCTCCCAAGGTCTTCTTGCCAGAGCCTTCCTCCCAGTAGTCTTCCATTCAGTAATTTTCCATAGACAAGGAAGCCATAACACTAGTTTCGATTCGTCACTAGAGCCAACTCCTAAGCCCTCCTTCACCAAATGGCCTTCTGACATCTAGGTCAGAGGTCCTCGTTCGTCTGTTCTCTGGAGTGTCTCTCCCTTCTGCCTTCCCAGGTACATAAAAAGAATCTTCTCTCACTACAAGTGAGAGTCACACATGTGACATTCTTTGAATCATCTATATTTTACTAAAGATCAGTGAATATCATAAAATAGCCACTACAACTCAAAGCACAGTTTATGACGCTAGCTGAGCAGAAATCATGTTTCGCTTGGTCATCTCAAAGTTGCTTTGGATTTTCTCCTTGGTGTAAAAGTTGAGAGGTCCATCTATCACTGTTTTCCATGTACGTAGAGTTAGTTTGTGGAATAAATATATAGGCTATAATCTGTGGTGTACACAGCTTTTTTTTTTTTTACTGTTTCTGCAGTGCGAATATGCCAAAAAGCGTGTATTTCCGCCATTATTTCTACCAAAAGGTTCCTCTGGTGTGAACGCCTCTAAAGTTAGGTAAGTATATCCCTTAGGTCACTGGTTAGTAGCCTATAAGAAATGTGTGGTATACGGTCTATGTGTGTATCTTAGTGAGGAATGGAATATTTCTAGTAATTTTTGCTTTAGAAAAATGCCTTCATAAACCTATGTATTATGTCATCTTAAACCTGGTTATCCGTGATATATTATTCAGCTCTACTACCTTACCAAAATTATTGCTAAGTATTGGTTCCAAGCTGGTAGTATTTCATTTATTCACTAGCTCCATTCAAATGTATTATGTGCATTATTTTGGTTCAGCCAAGGCTTTTATCCTGGCAATAATGGCCTTTGATTGGTATGTAGCCATATGTAATGTCAAGAAACATCTGTTTTGCTTCTGTTTCCAATTTCTTAATAAAAAGCAGTTTCCAAAATCACTGGCCATACTGGGTCTGTGCTGACAGTGAGCGACGCTTCGCTTCCTCACTCTCAGCCACACCCTCAGTCGCCATGGGCGGGGAGTTTGCTTTTCGAGACTGCACAGCCTCATCATGCCTCCCTGCCCGGTCCCTCACAGGACCCACGGAGCCAGGTAAGTGCATCACACTCACCGCCTCTACTCTGGTACTCTGCGCTTCCCGGGTTTCTTTGCTTTGCATTCGAGGGCTGAGCATATTAGTCCAAAGTCGCTGAAGCTGCCCTTGCCCCGCTCAGGGAGGTGGGCATTCGCATCCTCAACTATCCTGACCACTGGATCAATCTGGCTCAGTCCCGAGATCAGTTATGTATCATAGGGACCTGGTGCTCAGGCACCTCAGCCATCTGGGAGTCCGGGTCAACTGGGAAAAGGCCATCACACCAAACTGTCGGCAAACATTCAGCCCGTGGTCGGACCTTGCTTTTCTACGGGCTAGAGTGCCCCTAGAACAACTGTCCAGGCATGTTGGATGTCTCGAATTGCTAGCACAACCTTTAACTAAACCAAAGCAAAGACAGAACTGCTAGTGGTCCCGGCCAATCCAACACTATTCTCAAAACTTCTCCTTTCAGCTAGGTTCGTCATCCATAACTCCATCAAGGTCAGCCAGCAACCTTGGAGTTGTGATTGATGATCAATTGAGCTTCGCAGACCACATTGCTAGAAATAAAAGCTTCAGCGTAAGTTCTGTTAGGAAAACTCAATCGTTGCGTCACTTATTACCTTCACATCTACAGTAACCAATCATGTGCTAATACCTGCTGTATAAAAGACTGGTACTTACATGTCTAAGTTCGCAGATGCTGACGCAGCCAATTAGCACCATATGGAGCACCACATGCTCTAGTGAGAACGCGCTGTGCTGACAGACGTTGCAGAGACACAAATATAATGGCTTGCTAAGCGAAGTTTCGAAAAGCTTTGGGTTTTCTGTTCTTAAACCTGTCTACCTCAACAAAACGTAAAGGGAGTAAATGTCTCAAAATAATTTTGCTATCAGAAGATATATCTGATCACTCGCGCTACAGCTGTGCTTACCTGCAGTCGGATGCAGTGATGGACAGCTGTCTTTCCTCAGCAAACCTGCTGTTTGGATTTCATGTGTTGTCTCATTGTGGTGGTGATACTATGATAACTCACAAGTTTCATTAATTAATTTGATTAAAAGTAGCCTACTTCCACTTTGTAATATAATTTTCATCTAAGCAATTCCAAACTTTGCGAGGCAGACAAAGACTTTATGTGATCAAATACCATCCACTTGTTAAACACGCTCCACATCGCCACCCAGTGCATTTAATTATAACTGCGAGTTAGTGCTTGGGATTTATCATGGATTCACTGCATTAACGGCCAGCAAAGCAACGTAGTAAAATTTAAATAGTATCTTATTTTTCGAATAATAATTACAGATCGAATATTAGAAAATTTGTGCACATCCCTACATAACCATCCATATAACATAAGGCCGTGTGTCCACTAAAGTGTTTTTTCATGCGGCTAGCGTGTTTTTTTTTCCAAAGTTTAATTTTGCAGGAGAATTGAGGGGTTTTGCCCATTGTGTGTGTGTGTGTTTTTTGATTTGTGTGTAGAGTTCTGAGAATATGAGGCATGCTTTCAGAAAAGGTGTGTAAACAATCGAGAAAAACTATAATTAATAAATGTCATTGTAATATCATCTTGCCTTCCGAGTCTTTCTGGTAGAACTGTAATGTAATGTTTTAGAGGTTAAAAACTACATTGCAATTTTGTCACTGTCCCTGGAGCAACTGCGTCATCTGTTTTTCAGGCCATAGACTTTTTACAATGTAGGCTACATGTCCAATATATATAAAAAAAACTGAGACCAGCATATCTCAGTGTAAGGAGCAGAACACACTTTAACAGTAGCCTGTGAAACAGACAGGTTTGTTTCTTTTCATTCTTTATTATAATGTGTTAAACTATCCAGCTATTGCTATTATAGTGTATTCTATAGCAAGTACATTATAAAGTCAAAACACTAGTTTATATATATTAAATATAGTACTAATATTAAATTATATATTTTATACATACAGAAAGGAGACGCATTAAAATATTTCTCTAAGGACGAATATTCATCTTGTCAATGGAAAACATCAGCTTTGTAAAGGATTTTGTCATAGTCGGCTTTCCTGGACTTCAGCCTCATTACTATGGCCTTGTATCAGCACTTCTGTTTTTGGTTTATGCAATTACTTTGTTGGGAAATGCTGTATTTTTTACATTGTTTGTAATGAATAAGAGCCTTCAGAAGCCTGTATATTATTGCATTATAAATCTTGTTGTGTGTGATGTACTGTTCAGCACCACAACATTACCAAAGATAATTAGCAGGTATTGGTTACAAGATGGAACCATTTCATTCTTGGGTTGCTTTATTCAGATGTTTTTTGTACATTATTTTGGTGGTGTCTGTTCACTTGTTCTGGCAATAATTGCTATAGATCGCTATGTAGCAATATGTTACCCGCTTCAATATCATAGTATCATGACAAACAGAAATGTACTCATTTTGATCATTTGCTCTTGGATTTTGGGCTCCTTAGGCCCGTTGGCAATGGTCATTCGAGCTTACCCTCTCCCTTATTGTACAGAAAACACCATTATACACTGTTACTGTGATCATTTTTCCATCACAACACTGGCATGCACAGACAGAACACCATATAGTGTTCCAGCCCTCATCTATGCCTTTGCAATACTGTTGGGGCCCTTTGCTCTTATTATTTTTTCATACTGCTCCATATTTGCAGCAGTTATGCGAATTTCAGGTACTCAAGGAAGACTGAAGACTTTATCCACCTGTAGTCCTCAGCTCATCATAATTGCTCTCTTTTTCCTACCCAGGTTATTTATTTATTTGTCTGGCAATATCGGTATAAAATTCAGCACTGATTTGCGATTAGTCATTATTATGATATATAGTCTGCTACCACCCATGATCAACCCCCTTATTTATTGTTTGAGAACAGAAGAGGTAAAAAAGATATTTAGAAGTCATTTTCAAAAGAAACAAATTGGTTTTCCTTTACGGTTGCTCTGATCTGCTTTATTTAGATAGGTTGTTAAAATGTTGCCATTGTTGGTCATCAACTTTAGATAATGTCCCCATTTTTCAGAACATTTGAACATTTTGAACTGGACTGAATGCCAAGAACAGTAATGTAAGCCTTTTGAAGGTATCCTGAAAATTGATTTTTAACTTTCAGCAATTAAGAAATGTTTGGTACCTTTGGTTCCAACATTATTTACAGTGCTTATATTATATTGTGCTTACAGTTTACAGTGCTTAAATTATATACATTCAGTAAATTTGTCATGAGACAGAACATAACACGTTTCCTGTTTCCTTTTTTCTTAGTTCCTGTTAATACTGCAGAGGAAATGTACTTATGTTGTTGAACCTATTGTATTTGTTGTTTATATTGTTATAGTTTGGGAACTTGTACGTGCACATGAGAAACATGAGAAAATGTGAAGGAAAAATAAACCAGAACGAGTAATGATAAGTGAGACAAACATTTTCTTTGTGCAAAGAAAATGGCAGACATAAAATGGCAGACAGCAGGAACATAACAGCTCTTGCTTAACATTGTCAGTTTTCTTTATATACCCCAATATCACTAATCACAATCCAAACAACATCCATCCATATTAGTTAAGCACTTGAAAAACAGCTTTATTCTCCTATAAATCATTAAAAAGGTCTTAAGTTTTATTATTATGATACAAATCTGTGATGGTAATTTCTTAATTTTTGTCAGGAAAGCTTATGCATCTGTAACTAGCCCTAATCGAAGGTTTACACACAGCTCTTGCTGGCCTATGTCCGTTACCCCCCTAAACCTCACTCCCATCCAGGTAAACGGCACCAAATGTAACCGGTTCTACTCGACCCGCTCCAATCAGGATTTAAACTGAGGTCTCTGGCGTGTGGGAGGCAGGCCAAGGAACGCTAAAGACCGCAGGCACTAGTGTCAGTTGCTATGCCTCTTGAGGCCAGGGGAGTTAGGTTTGCAAGTACAGCTCTTACTGGCCAGGTCTGTTACACATCCACTGATACCCCTTTTCCACCAACAAGAACCGGGTGCTGGTTCAGAGCCAGAGCCAGAGCTGGTTCAGAGTTGGTTCGACTGACGAGCTTACTAAGAACCGGTTTGCCTTTCCACCGGCTAGAGAGCCACAACAGAGCCAGATCTTACGTCACTGTATACGTCTCATGTTGCCCAGCAACCGCTAGTGCGGTAGCGCCAAACACAAACACGCCAGGCTTGTTCGAGATGCATCGGCTTCTTGCAGATGACATCAAAGCACTGCGATAGCGATCTAAAAGCACAAGGAGTCCTATGCTCTCCAAACACTAAAGCAGCTCCGATCGGTCCTCGCGCTCCGATGCATCTCGAACAAGCCATCAACAATAACGTACGTTGCAATACTATGGATACTCATGGGATTGCAAAAATACATCGGAATCCAACGCGTTCGTGCAGCTCGCCGTAACTTACATAGACGGATATTATAATCGAGCTGCTATTAGCTCGACTAGCTGCTATTTAAAAATGGCGGTCACAAGTTTCTATTCGTCTTGTTGGTCACAGTAACCCCGCCCCCAGCCCCTGACGCAAGCGGTTCTTACTTGGCTCCGTTCTAGACCCTGCAATGATTTGGTGCTACTTAAGAACCAGTTTTACTGGTTCGGAGCTGGTGCTTTGGCGGTGGAAAAACAAAGAACCGATTTGAAACTAGGCTCTGGCTCCGAACCAGCACCAGCTCTGCCTTGGTGGAAAAGGGGTATGAGAGAAAAAACTCCTGTACACTTCTCTACACCTGAGAAAAACTTATGGATTTGCAGTTGTTTCATTCAAATTTCCTTAGACGGAAGTATATATTTTTTTTAAAATTTACCCAAACTAGAGTGTTAGTGAGCATTAGGGACTACACATGTGATTTAATGTCTGTTTCCTTCATACTTGTAGCTAGAGGGTGCCGCAGAGCTGAAAGTCAACAAATGATAGATGTCATAAAACGTATGAGGTTCAAGGAAATCCCTTATATGGACAAAGACTGTTTTGACTGGTGAAATATGAAGACAATAAACATAAAACTGTGACAATTTTGGTTTCTCTGTGTTTTTCTAGACATCTCAGGTATTTTCATAAGAATAAAGTGCAATAAAGCAATGCTTTTCGACATAGCCTTTATCACTGTATAGAATAAAATAATTAAATTTATGCCAGCAGTGGTTCTTAAACGTGTCCGAGGGACCCATCACATTTTGTATGTCTCCCTCATCAGACACACCCAATGATGAATCAGATGAACATGAGGGAGACATGCAAAATGTGCAGTGGTGAGGGGTCCCCAGGACTGGTTTAGGAAGCACTGATTTATGCGACAACAGAAAGTCATTTCTAACACTTGACTGATGTTATGAAGTGAGTTTGGAGTGAAAACTCCATAAATGTTCTCTTTTGTTGGACAACAGGTTTGTAAATGTTTCTCAATACAAGTTTGGAAAGATGTTTGGCGCGTGTTAACAGACTTAGCCCTATTCGGACGGGATTAACTTTACAGGGGTAGATGGAGTAATGTAATTTTACCACAGGACGTCTGTAATAGTAATGGCCTATTCGCACGGGATAAGATATATCAGTAAAACTAACAGAAGTGGGAGGAGTAATTTGATTTGCGCATCGCCTTCACCCTCCTGTCATCATGTTTGTATTACGTTGCTTCCTGATATCACGTGCACAACCTATATTTATATATATAAAACAGTTATGTCCAGTCGAACGATGTAGCCTATTACAATTTTTCTCAATTGCCAAAACACAATTTCTGAAACCTTGCTCCATTTATTGTCTGAAAACATTAAAAAAAAAACCTCATCTTCAAGCACTATTTACAAAACCTCTGACTAATCTCGCAAAGTGAAGAAACGAAAGCTGATGCTCTATGTGTTTCCGTCATCTCTGTGCACGTTCATATGTAAATTAACTTACTTTGTCCATTAGATTGAAAGATCTGTTATGAGGTGGGTAGGATGAACCCAATCGCAGACAGCAGATAACTCAAACAGGGGTTTATTAAAGACAAAAACAGAAAACAAAACCCACGAGGGGGCAAAACAGAGGCAATACAAATGAGGGATAACTAACTAGATAACACGTGACAAAAACTAGACTATTAACAAACAACAAATACACGATCAAGACGTTCTTCTCAGACAAGGCACTCATGGGTAGACACTCACAAAATGTGACACATCAAACAATGAACCGGCACAGGACAGCAAACACATGGGGATTATATATGGAACACTAATGACGAAGACAGGTGAAACTGACTAGACAATAATCACAAGACGAGGATAACAAGGGGGCGGGGTTACGTAACGAGACAACACAAGCACATGGCCCAAACAGGCCATGTGCTTACACACAAAACATGGGTCTGTCATGATCCTGCCTCAAGACTAGAGAAAAATCAAGGACACGAGGGCAGAATCATGACAGAACCCCCACCTTAAGGAGCGGCTACCAGACGCTCCTCAAGGGGACATCAAACACGGGACATGACAGACTGAGACATTGACACAAACCAACAAAACATGACGAACAACAGCAAAGGCATACATGAAAAAACAATAACAGGGTTGGGATGACATATCAAAAATAAACATGGAAGGGGTGGCAGAGGAAACACAGAGTTCATGGGGGGTGGTCCAGGGTGGGTAGGAGGGACGGCGGTCCTGGGACTACGGGGTGAGGGCTGGGGACGAGGAATCCGGGCAGGCTTGGACGAAGACATACGAGGTGAAGAATAAGTCTGGGGTCTTGCGGAGACAGGGGCGATCGGGGAAACAGTCCGGGGTTGAGCCATTACAGGGGAAACAAATGGAAGACCGGGGACAGTGGGGACTGCAGCAGCAGGCAACGGAGCGGAGACAAGGGGATTGACAGGCGAAAAGGAAGCGGGACCAGGAACAGAGTTCATAGAGGCCGTATCGGAGTCAAGGCTTCCCCAAGAAGAAGCGACACTCATCACCACAGAGTCAGGAGAGGCGTTGAATGTTGCAGACTCAGGAACAGCACTAACTGCGGCCGGCTTGAATGCAGCGCTCTCAGTGGCTGGGGTGGGTGCTGTGCTCTCCGCGGCTGGCATGGGTGCTGTGCTCTCCGCGGCTGGCGTGGGTGCTGTGCTCTCCGCGGCTGGCGTGGGTGCTGCGCTCTCAGCGGCTGGTGTGGGTGCTGTGCTCTCCGCGGCTGGTGTGGGTGCTGTGCTCTCCGCGGCTGGTGTGGGTGCTGCGCTCTCCGCGGCTGGCGTGGGTGCTGCGCTCTCCGCGACTGGTGTGGGTGCTGTGCTCTCCGCGGCTGGCGTGGGTGCTGCGCTCTCAGCGGCTGGCGTGGGTGCTGCGCTCTCTGCGGCTGGCTTGAGATCGGTGCTCTGTGTAGCAGACTTGGGATCAGTGCTTACGGTAACTGGACTGGGAACGGTGCTCTCTGGAGCATCTGGAACAGGGGACAAGGCTGGACTGACTGGGACATCGAGAATTCTGGCAAGACGGGATAAATATTCGGACAGGGTTCTGGCAGCGATGATGATTGGCATCTCCTGACGAGCTGATACGGACTGTATCACAGCCTTTGCAGCGGAATCGGTCGCTGCTCTCTCCTCAGCAGACACGACGGAAGACTCAGAGACGACATTCACTGTGCTAGTCTCTGGAATGGATCTCCCCAACGCCGACTGGGATCCAGAGCTTTCTGCAGCAGGTTGTAGACCTGTGTTTCCTGTTGCAAATACCGGAACCACGCTTACAGCAGCAGGGCCAGGAACAGCGTTTATGACTTCAGCGGCAGGTTGGTGAGCCATCGCGGACTCAGGGGGAGCTAGAGATGGAGAACCAGAAGCTCCCTTCTTCCTCTTCTTCCTGGGCCGCGGAGCGGAGATTGTGGCCAGACTGGGGACCGGAGAGGGAGGTGAAGCAGGAACCGTTACAGGAACTGGGAAACTCACTGCAGGCGAGGAGGATTCCGAGCAGGAAGACTCCGACGCTGACTCCCACGACGGGTGCCTTCCACGCTTACCATGACGGTTGATGGACGTGGAAGGTGTCTCAGGAGTCGCAGCGGGACTGGCCTGGTTCCCCTGCGAAACAACGGCCAAAACACGACCCTCCGGGATCACAGGCAGACAGGCAGAGGGTGGAGATCGCGAGGAAGAAGTCTGCGGATCCTCCTGGGAGAAATGATCCCAGAGTCGGGCATAATTCCTCAGGATCCACTCACCCTCGGACGGGACCGGACAGTTGACCCTCTCTCTGTCGGTGGGAGCCGACAACCACCATTGTTCCGGTTGTAGCCGGAGCCGGGAGGACATGCTGTCTGCTGGGTTCCTTCGTGGCCGGTTCATTCTGTTATGAGGTTGGTAGGATGAACCCAATCGCAGACAGATAACTCAAACAGGGGTTTATTAAAGACAAAAACAGAAAACAAAACCCACGAGGGGGCAAAACAGAGGCAATACAAACGAGGGATAACTAACTAGATAACACGTGACAAAAACTAGACTATTAACAAACACCAAATACACGATCAAGACGTTCTTCTCAGACAAGGCACTCACGGGTAGACATTCACAAAATGTGACACATCAAACAATGAACCGGCACAGGACAGCAAACACATGGGGATTATATATGGAACACTAATGACGAAGACAGGTGAAACTGACTAGACAATAATCACAAGACGAGGATAACAAGGGGGCGGGGTTACGTAACGAGACAACACAAGCACATGGCCCAAACAGGCCATGTGCTTGCACACAAAACATGGGTCTGTCATGATCCTGCCTCAAGACTAGAGAAAAATCAAGGACACGAGGGCAGAATCATGTCAAGATCTGGAAAAAAAACATACATTTATCCACCCATAGACCATCCCCTCGAAAAAATCAGGAAAGAAGTGACGAATAAAAAAATGGGTATGCCTCATTTACTTGTGATCCAATTGACCAAAATGCATCTAAATACTTGGGATAAACAGGCCCAAAGGTTCATGAATGTTCCCTCCGAAAGTTTAGGTTTCCATTGGCTCACTGACCCCCTGGATGAGTGACCTCCACCGAAGTAAAAGGCCACAGTCCCAGTGACCCTCCCTCTCTTCCTTCTCCTGATTGCTGTTTGTGTGAAAAGACATCCAGTACGACCACGGGACCTTTCCCCTGGTGCGCAGCTGGAAGGGCCTCAAGTGACTACTATTTTAACTTCCTCGAAAGTTGAATGAACGAGTACTTATGTCCTTTTGATTTCTTACAGGTGGAGTTGTTGTTGCCCATAACACGCTAGCATTCTGCTAATGAACGCTGATTGGTCAGTGAAGGACTGATTACGACCAGAGATACCGCTTGATGGCATCGTCACTTTCGAAGCGGGACCAGAATGTCTCCTAGCAAAAATTCTTAGCACGTGTATTTACCTGTGTCAGCTGTGTTGTCGATGCCTCGAGAGAAAAGAAAGTGCAGAAGGATTGCCGTAAAGCAGTATCTCTGGTCGTACGATGTGTATGACGTCATTGACATTTTAAAATACTTTTTAAAGCAAATAAGTGACACCCAGCAATGTAATTTCTTTGCATCTCCTTTCAAATACAACATTCAAATTACTAGACAAAAAATGATATCCTGAGAAAAGTGGATTTTGAGGGGTATAGCTCCATAGACCTCCATTCATTCTGCACTCGTCCTGTGAGCGCCCTCATATGGAACCAGAGTGGAACTGCAACCAGTTCAGAAGCCGGAAGTTTACTGAGAGTGGCAGTTCTCCCCATAATAGACATTCTCTGGTTATTCTTAGCAGCGGTCTGTTATCAAGACTACATTCGAATTTAACCAAGCCATAGGTAATAATAATTATAACAGAAGATAATATCTAGTCTATCCTAATATTAATTATAAATACAATGTGTATAAAATATAAATACAATATAAAATAATAATAAATGATTTATTTTGATTTATTCTCTAAATTTTGGTGAATAAGAGGACCTATTTTATTTTGATGCACATATTTTTACATTAGCAGGAAATGTAGCACAATATGGATGTGAAAGCAGTTATACAGTGCTATGCATAAGTTTAGACACCCATGCTAAAGTTGACTAAAAAGAGAAATAAAAAAATCATCTTTTGGAAATTGAACTTAATGCCTTAATTTAAAAAAATAGGAAAAATCCAACCTTTAAGGACACCAATTTTCTTTGTGAATGAATAATGTATCGTAAATAAATAAATGTTCTTCCTTAAAATACAGGGTGCATAAGTTTGGACACCCCTGTGTTAAATTCCCATAGAGGCAGGCAGATTTTTATTTTTAAAGGCCAGTTACTATATGGATCCAGGATACTCTGCATCCTGATAAAGTTCCCTTGGCCTTTGGAATTAAAATATCCCCACATCATCACATAGCCTTCACCATACCTGGAGATTGGCATGGAGTACTTTCCATAAGAGCATCTCTCAATGTAAATCAAACCAGCTGTTAGGCTAACTGAAATAAAACCATGCCAATCTCTAGGTATGGTGAAGGGTATGTGATGATGTGGGGCTATTTTAATTCCAAAGGCCAAGGGAACTTTATCAGGATGCAGAGTATCCTGGATCCATATAGTAACTGGCCTTTAAAAATAAAAATCTGCCTGCCTCTATGGGAATTTAACATAGGGGTGTCCAAACTTATGCACCCTGTATTTTAAGGAAGAACATTTATTTATTTACGATACATTATTCCTTCACAAAGAAAATTGGTGTCCTTAAAGGTTGGATTTTTCCTATTTTTTTAAATTAAGGCATTAAGTTCAATTTCCAAAAGATGATTTTTTATTCCTCTTTTTAGTCAACTTTAGCATGGGTGTCTAAACTTATGCATAGCACTGTAATTAGCCTATGTGACAATAAAATTTGTTTTGGTTCAAATCAACAAATAATCGTGATAATTAATCGTAATCTCAATATTGATCAAAATAATCGTGATTATCATTTTGGCCATAATCGTGCAGCCCTAGATTCCCCTGTCTCTTTTTGGGTTTCATTCAGTCACTTTCGCTTTCCATTTTACCCATGTATGCGTGAATGTGTGTATGCGTTTGTTTAGATTCTGGTCACTGTTTGTAAATCAACTTTAATGATGTGATTATGTGACCACGTAAAATATCCTTATTGAGAGTTGATAGACGATCAATACTGAGTGTTCGCTGGACGAACAGAATAATTTATTGTAATATTAATTCAGCAAAGAATTCGATTACAGGCTAAGAACTTCAAGGTTATTTTGTCACTGTCCCTGGAGCAATTGCGTCATCTGCGTTTCTGCCCATAGTCTTCATAATTTACATGTCTGATATAAACAAACTGTGACAAGCACATCTTAGTGTAAGGAGCAGAATGCACTTTAACAGTAGCCTGTGAAACAGGTGTGGCGGGTTGTTTCTCTTTATTCTTTATTATTATTTGTAAAATTATCCAGCTATTATTACCGTTATAGTGTATTTTAGTAGTAGAATTGGAGTGTAACATCAAAATACTGTTTCATTTTAAAAGTGTATTTGTAAAGTTGTAAATATTGTACTAATATTAAATGCAACATTTTCTTCATACAGAAGATGAACAGGCACACAAAGAGATTTATCTAAGGACTAATATTCATCATGTCAGTGGGAAACATCAGCTTTGTAAAAGAATTTGTCATAGTCGGCTTTCCTGGACTTCAGCCTCATTACTATGGCCTTGTATCAGCACTTCTGTTTTTTGTTTATGTGTTTACTTTGGTGGGAAATGCCATATTTTTTACATTGTTTGTAATGACTAAGAGCCTTCAGAAGCCTGTATATTATTGCATTATAAATCTTGTTGTGTGTGATGTACTGTTCAGCACCGCAACATTACCAAAGATAATTAGCAGGTATTGGTTCCAAGATGGAACCATTTCATTCTTGGGTTGCTTTATTCAGATGTTTTTTGTGCATTATTTAGGTGGTGTCTGTTCATTAATTCTAGCAGTAATGGCTATAGATCGCTATGTAGCAATATGTTACCCACTTCAATATCATAGTATTGTGACAAACAGAAATGTACTCATTTTGATCATTTGCTCTTGGGTTTTGAGTTTAGTAGCACCCTTAATGATAGTCATTCGAGCATACCCTATTCCTTATTGTGCAGAAAACACCATTATGCACTGTTACTGTGATCATGTTTCCATTACAACACTGGCATGCACAGACAGAGCACTGTATAGTGTTCCAGCCCTCATCAGTGCCCTTGTAACATTGATAGGGTCCCTTGCTGTTATTATTTTCTCATACTTTTCCATCTTTGTGGCAGTTATACGAATTTCAAGCACTCGAGGAAGAATGAAGACTTTCTCCACCTGCAGTCCGCAGCTCATCATAATTGCTCTCTATTTTCTACCCAGGTGTTTCATTTATTTGTCTGGCAACATCGGCATAAAGTTCAGTACTGATTTGCGATTAGTCATTATTATGATGTATAGTCTGTTACCACCCATGATCAACCCTCTCATTTATTGTTTAAGAACGGAAGAGGTAAAAAGGATTTTAAGAAGACAATTTCAAAAGAGGCAAATTGGTATTTCTTTACGTTTCTGATCTGCTATATTTATATTTAAAAGGATAGTTCACCCAAAAATGAAAATTTTGTCATCATTTACTCAGCCTCAAGTTGTTCTAAACCTGTATGAGTTTCTTTCTTCTGTTGAACACAAAATAAGATATTTTGAAGAATGCTGGTAACAGTTGATGGTAGCCATTGAATTCCATAGTAAAAAAAAAAAATGCAAGTCAATGGCTACCATCAACTATCTGATGGTAACCAAAATGTTGCAGAAGCTAGATGCAAATGTGTATTTATATAATGTTTATACACCTTAGTAAAGAGTCTCATAAATTAACATTTGCAGGGTGGAATTTCCGCATACGCACCAGATACAGGTGCTGGTCATATAATTAGAATATCATCAAAAAGTGGATTTATTTCAAGAATTCAACTTAACAGGTGAAACTAATATATTATATAGACTCATTATATGCAAAGTGAGATATTTCAAGCCTTTATTTGGTATAATGTTGATGATTATGGCTTACAGCTTATGAAACCCACAAAATCAAAATCCCAGAAAATTAGAATATTACATGAAATCACACAGTAATGCCATGGTCGTTGAACCAGGTTTTGGTTCTTTTGGCAGTGTGGGCAGGTGCAAATCCTGCTGGAAAATGAAGGAAGCATGAAGTGCTCTGAAAATGTCCTGGTAGACGGCTGCGTTGACTCTGGATTTAATAAAACACAGTGGACCGAAGTCCTCTTTTCTGATGAGAGCAAATTTTGCATCAGTTTCCACAGTCAGTGATGGTTTGGGGAGCCATGTCATCAGCTGGTGTTGGTCCACTATGTTTTCTAAGGTCCAAGGTCAACGCACCCGTCTACCAGGAAGTTTTAGAGCACTTCATGCTTCCTGCTTCTGACCAACTTTATGGAGATTTCATTTTCCAACAGGACTTGGCACCTGCACACATTGCCAAAGCTACCAGTACCTGGTTTAAGGACCATGGTATCCCTGTTCTTAATTGGCCAGCAAACTCGCCTGACCTTAACCCTATAGAAAATCTATGGGGTATTGTGAAGAGGAAGATGTGATTCACCAGACCCAATGCAGAAGAGCTGAAGGCCACTATCAGAGCAACCTGGGCTCTCATAACACCTGAGCAGTGCCACACACTGATTGACTCTATATTAATCTATTATACACTATATATATGTTTATAGGCTATATCAAAATATTTACAAATGTTATGATTATATTTTTCTTTGGTTATTGAACCTCTCTGGGAAGGTGATGGATGAGGCTCCTCTCTTGATGAGGTGCTGTCATCATGTCCCTCAGTATATGGCTTTCTGCTGACTAACTCCTAGTCTTCATCCAGTTCAATGTCAGATGATTGTCTGTGATATAAAAAAACAAAAACAAAGAAAGAAATATTTACAAAACATTTACATCTTTTATGTATTCTACTATTTTATACTGAACAAAATTATAAACGCAAAAGGCCTCTTTCTCTCAAATGTTGTTCATAAATCTGTCTAAATCTGTGTTTGTGAGCACTTCTCCTTTGCCGAGATAACCCATCCACCTCACAGGTGTGGCATATCAAGATGCTGATTAGAAAATGTATAAAAATCTGTTTTCTGTGACAATTAAATTTGCTCAGTTAAAAGGTGTGAACCTGATTAAAATATGGCAAGCTGTGAAACAAACAATATTCAATTAGTTCAAATATATTAGATAATGCATGCTGATTATAAAAGTGTAATAGTAATATAGTGCATGTACATTGTCGTTGCTTTTATTATTATTTTTATTTCCTGGTGATACTTTTTGGATAATGGAGAACCATAGAATAATATCAATGAATTACTAATGCACTCATTAAAACTAATAATTACAATTAAGTTGTTAAATGTAAAGTAATTTTATTTTAAACTAGTCTCAACTAAAAAAAATTCCAAAAAATGTGTATCTCAGCTATGCTACTTTATAGCTCTTACTGTAGACTCAACAATTGTGGTCACTCAATATAGCATGCCATTTAAGGGATTATGAGGGTTTATTTCAAACTACAGCAAGACTCAAGCATGTTAGTGTTGTCAAAGAATCAAACTGTTTCCATGAAGAAAAGAAAACCATGCGGAAATGAGACTGAAACTCCAAACAACACGTCATCCTGTGGGGAGGTGTCTTTGGTTTTGGAGAGTGATGATAAAGAGTGTCTTTGTCGTTGTCAGATGGATGCACAGCGAGAAAGACATTTTTATTTATGTCATACCTATGGCATATACACATGACAGATTATTTTTTTGTTTGTGCATTAATACAATTGGTGATTCAGTGAAACTTCTCCAGTTTGGTGGTCAAAGTCAATCAAAGTCAACTTAATGCAAATTTAATAGATTATGCTATTCACATCTAAGTAGTTTCCACAGATGTACTGTATGTGAACTATATCTTATCAATATAATCTGTACTTTATAAAGTCAGTAATTGTTAAAAATGTTTGTATATTGCTTTATTTTGCCTTGACAGTAAAATGCTTTTGTAAAAGTCAATGCTTTTTTACATTTTTGCTGTATGAGGTAATTGTGAAGCCGTATAGAGTCATGATCTACACAAATGTCACTGTCTTTACGGAATTCTACCTGCTGGGATTTCCAGGACTCCATCCACAGTATTATGGAGCTGTGGGAACCCTTTTGTTCTTTGTCTACTTGACACTGGCAGGAGGAAATATCTTTATTATTTATTTTATTTCTTATGAGAGAAGCCTTCAGAAACCCACCTATTTAATCTTCTGTAATCTTGCTGTTTGTGATCTTGCTTTTGGAACTGTCACGCTGCCTAAAGCCATTGCAAAATATCTATTCAATATCAACACTATATCATTTTATAGTTGCTTTGTGCAGATGTTTTTTGTTCATTACTTAGGGAGTATTAACTCTTTCCTAATGCTATTAATGGCCATTGATCGATTTGTTGCAGTGTGTAACCCACTGAGATACTGTGTCCTTATTACAAACAAAACCATTTTTATGGCATGTGCTGTGATTTGGGCAATCGTTATATCGTGGATGTCAATCCTTGTTTTTAATGCCTTCAATGAACCCTACTGCTCTTCTAATATAATAACCCACAATTACTGTGACCAAAATTCAATTATTAATCTGTCTTGTGGAGATGTAAGGCAGAAAAAGTTTCTTTCATTTTCACTTGCTATGTTTGTTCTTTTGGGCCCTTTAATTTTTATTATATTCTCTTTTATTGCCATCATTAGATCTGTTTTCAAAATCTCAGACATTCAGGCCCGATATAAAACATTCTCAACTTGCACTCCTCAGCTTACTATCATTTGTCTGTACTATGTGCCCAGATGTGTTGTTTATGTGTATGATGTGACAAATGGAATCTCACCTGGCATCCGGGTTATGATAGTAATGTGGTACAGTCTGCTCCCACCTGTTGTCAATCCCATGATATACTGCTTCAGAACCAAGGATATCAAAGATGCATTAAGGAAAAGAATTAGAGATATGAAAGTGAGCATAGAGAACAACTTATGATTTTTTTTTTAAAATGATTGAAAATGCTTTATTACAGTAATACTGTTATTTTGGCTGTGCACTAGCCCTTTCAATCAGAATCAATTACATATTTGTGAAATAATTTTATTTAATAAAATATGCTAAATGTAATTTTAGTTTTCCTGATGTATAAACTGATTTTTTTCAATAAGTATATTTTATTGCCCTCTAAATGAGCATCACAACACATCAAACTATTTTCTTTTTTGCATATAAGGTTTAGCAAATGTTCATTTAATAGACTGTACTGTTTTTTTATGTGTTCACCTGTTCTGATTAAGATATTCCAAACCATTTGGAATTTAATTGTATGGTTTGGTACAGTACAGTACAATTTAGTAAAAGAGAAAGTCATTTTACTCATAGATGAGGGTGAAAATATGGAAATTGAATTATATAACAGCCAATATTAAAAATAGCAATAACCGATAGGATTTCTAATTCTGCCTTGTGATATGCATAAAAATAGTGTGGGCCTACTGATTCTCTAACATTATTCTGTTATGTGACATGTATATATCGATTTAACAGAGACACATCAAATGTACTCTAATAGGTTCAGTAGGTTGAATGAAAACAGTAGGATGATAAGATGATTTTATTAAACATAAGATAACTTATTTACCATAATTTCCTCTTATTGATTCTGATTCAGACAATACAGAAAGTCCTAAAATTTGTAAACGAGTGTTACAGTTCCTCTGTGTCTTTGTTCATGAACTCTTATTTTGACATTGCCTGCATTCAGTTCATGTGTGTTTAGTTCCTGTTTTCGTGGTTATCATAGTTATTAATTGTTTAAAGGGCACCTATTATGGAATTTTGAAATTTACCTTTCATGTAGTGTGTAACATAGATCTAAGTGAACAAAAACATCCTGCAAAGTTTGAAATATGAAAGTGCACCGTATATAAAGTTATTGTCTTTCAAAAGTAAGAGTCGACTCTGAGTCATTTTTATGAATCGTTAGAAGACCGAAGCTTTTTCTCTGACTAGATGACGTCAACTTGTCAAGTTATTTGAATACGATACGCCCACTTATTGCGCTCCAAGGCCAGCAGGGAAAACATCATGGCGACGAGACGCTGTGTTCTGAAGTGCGACTCAAGTGAAGTCAGCATTTGAAGACTAAGTGGCTACAATTCATATATACAACTATACCACAGAAGTATAGTCCGAGCTTGTGCTTTGTTCGCGCCATTTTGGATTTTGAAGACGATTGCTTAACTTAAATGCAATCAAACTTGGATTCGCGATATTCTGATATTGAAGGAAGGTTCAGTTCCAAGTGTATTTGCATCAGCTTCCTCCTCCGTATCACAACCTGTAAGTGTTATTAATAATTGTTGCTTTTATGTAGCATGCTTTATAATTATTTTGTTTGTTGTGTAAGCACCGTTTAGCTTCTAGGTCTTTAATGACAATTGTATTGAGATATGTGAAGTGTTTGTCGTTGTTTTCGGAGTTGTCTTATATGATAGAGTAATACCTCGTAGTAACATAACAGCATTTTTTTTTTTTTTTTTTTGTAAAAACGTTGTTTATATGCATCGGGCTAACGCAAACAAAGACTGATTGTGCTTTTACAATATGAACTCTGGCCTATGCTCGCTAACATAACATTAAATTCTTTATCTTATTTTTAGTTTTTTACTACAAACTACAAAGCAGTGGACTATAATCATTATTATAACACGATTTAATTGATAAAAGCATCATTGTACTCCGTGTTAATAATAAGTATTATCTCTGTAAACACTGCTGGGTCATCTGACCAATCAACGCAGATTAGCGTCGCGCAAAGGAGGGGTTTGGAAAATGAGTCGTTGAACGATTCATTTGGGAGTCGGTGAGCAAATCAGGTAAAAATAAATGCATATTATACGACAACTAAAGTGTTTTTTGTCATTGCATGCATGTAAAACTGTTGTTGGGGACTCCCAAAACAACATTAGGAACATTTTAAATGTCATAATAGGTGCCCTTTAATTGATTAGTGTATTACCTGTTACTCATCATTCTGTGGATTTATACCCTCATATATTTTCTTTGTCTTATGTTAACTTTTCATGCTGGTGTTTCTCGCTAATGTTCTTTGTGTTTATTAAATGTGATTTCATCATTATTCTGTGTCAAACCTTGTGAATCTGGATTATCATCTCTAGCCAGCGCGTGACAACGAAATGGAGGTGAAAGTGGAGGAGTGAGAGAAATGTCAAATCCTTCTCCACTGAACTTTCCCTGGCAGACAGTGAGAATGAACAATGATCAATTCAGTCTCATATATTTTTACGTTATTATACATGTACTTTACTTTGGACAATTAGCACTCACCCCACCAGTAACAGCCTTATCTCAGCAAGAGCTAATTCATTTTTGGGTATATCTAACAGTCAGTCTCTAATCTCATGAATCTATTATTTGTTTCTGGGCAAATTGTCCCTGTCTCAGGGCAAAGTTAAGTTTAACAACTTTATATTTGTATTCAACTTTAATGCTGTACTAGAGCATAATGCCTTTGTACATTTGATTGTTTGTGTATTTTATTGTACAAACTTCTTATGCTTGCATCATGGATATTATTGTTAATTAAATATTATTGTTCAATTGTTCAAAATTAAATAGTATTGGTGTACCTGGTATTGAGAAATGATAGTAAGAATTTTTCAGCGACTTTATTGCTGGTTACATTGTTGCGCCAGTAGCTGGCTGCAAGGGACTGTCTTTATGAGTGAGTTAGCAGACAATTCATTCAGTCAAGTAATTCAAAAATGCTGATTTATTCGGAACAAAACAAGGTTTTGAACAATGTCATGATTCTGCCCTCGTGTCCTTGATTTTTCTCTTGTCTTGAGGCAGGATCATGACAGACCCATGTTTTGTGTGCAAGCACATGGCCTTGTGTTTGGGCTGTGTGCTTGCGTTGTCTCGTCACTTTACCCCGCCCCCTTGTTCTCCTCGTTAGCCTTCATTATTATCTAGTCAGCTTCACCTGTTCTTGTCATTAGTGTCTCCCTTTATCATCCCCTTGTGTTTGCTGTCCTGTGTCGGTTCATTGTCAATCATTGCGTGTTCATCTCTGTGATAGTCCTGTGAGTACTTTGTCTGTATCCTGTTTAATGAGAATTGTGAGTTTGTGTTGCTGTTTGTTAGTCTAGTTATCAGTCAAGTCTTAGTGTAGTTTGTCTTTGTTTTTGCCCTCCAGTCCTGTTTTGCCCCCTCGTGGGCTTTGTTTTCCCCTGTTTTCTGTTATAAATAAACCTTGTGTGTTTGCATACTGTCTGCGCTTGGGTTCTTCTGCTATCCACATAACAGAATGAACCGACCAAGAAGGAACCCAGCAGACAGTATGTCCTCCCGGCTCCAGTTACAACGGGAACAATGGTGGTTGTCGGCTCCCACCGACAGAGAGAGGGTCAACTGTCCGGTCCCGTCCGAGGGTGAGTGGATCCTGAAGAATTATGCCCGACTCTGGGATCATTTCTCCCAGGAGGATCCACAGACTTCTTCCTCGGGATCTCCACCCTCTGCCTGTCTGCCTGCGATCCCGGAGGGTCGCGTTCTTGCAGTTGCTACGCTTGGGGACCAAGCTCACTCGACTCCTGAGACTCCATCCGCTTCCTTCGGGCTACGTGGGAAACGAGGTAGACGGGCCTCGTGGGAGTCTCCTTCTGAGTCCTCAGCGACAGAGTCGACCCAGCCAGAGAAAGCCCCTCCGCCTGTCACGGTTCCTGCAGTGCTTCCCCAACTGGTCACTGATCCGGTCATGGCCTCTGCTTCCCGCCCCAGGAGAAAGAGGAGAAAGAAGGGGGCTTCCCGTTCTCCGTCTCTTCCTTCCCCTGAGCCCGCGACGGTTCCTGGACCAGCTGCTGAGGGCGCTGCTACAGCCAGCGCGGTTCCCGAGCCAGTCTCTGCCAGCGCGGTTCCCGAGCCTGTTACTGACAACAATGTTTCTGAATCTGTTTCCGTCAGCTCGGTTCCAGAGTCTGCTGCGGACATTGCAGATTCAGACTTTGATATTAGGAGCATTTGTTCTGAGTTTGCTTTGGGCAGCACTGGTTCTGAAGCTGCTTCTGAGAACCCAGTTCCGGCTCCCGCTCCACAGTCACCTTCTACACCCCCTGTCATGTGCCCTGTTCCATTCCCTGCTGTTCCCCCGGTCAGGATTCCTGTTTCTCCGTCTTCTGTTTCCTCTGTGTCGGTGTCTGTTGCTGCGCCCACCTCTGCAGTTCCCCTGTGCGTTTCCCCGGCCATCCCTGTTACCTCTAAGCCCCGGACTGTTTCCCCATCCAAGTCTTCCCGGATTCCTCGCCCTAAGCCCTCTGCCCGTATTCCAAAGACCCCCAGTCCCCCCATCCACCCTGGACCATCCTCCATGAACCCTGTGTTTCCTCCGCCTCCCCTTCCTTGTATGTTATTTTTAATATGTCATCCCAACCCTGTTGTTGTTTATTCATGTATGCCTTTGCTGTTGTTCGTCATGTTTTGTTGGTTTGTGTCAATGTCTCAGTCTGTCATGTCCCGTGTTTGATGTCCCCTTGAGGAGCGTCTAGTAGCCGCTCCTTAAGGTGGGGGTTCTGTCATGATTCTGCCCTCGTGTCCTTGATTTTTCTCTTGTCTTGAGGCAGGATCATGACAGACCCATGTTTTGTGTGCAAGCACATGGCCTTGTGTTTGGGCTGTGTGCTTGCGTTGTCTCGTCACTTTACCCCGCCCCCTTGTTCTCCTCGTTAGCCTTCATTATTATCTAGTCAGCTTCACCTGTTCTTGTCATTAGTGTCTCCCTTTATCATCCCCTTGTGTTTGCTGTCCTGTGTCGGTTCATTGTCAATCATTGCGTGTTCATCTCTGTGATAGTCCTGTGAGTACTTTGTCTGTATCCTGTTTAATGAGAATTGTGAGTTTGTGTTGCTGTTTGTTAGTCTAGTTATCAGTCAAGTCTTAGTGTAGTTTGTCTTTGTTTTTGCCCTCCAGTCCTGTTTTGCCCCCTCGTGGGCTTTGTTTTCCCCTGTTTTCTGTTATAAATAAACCTTGTGTGTTTGCATACTGTCTGCGCTTGGGTTCTTCTGCTATCCACATAACAAACAAGGGAATTATTTGAACTTTTCACACCACCTTTTAAGAGGCTCAATTGTAGGTATGAGAGCGAATCAGACAGAGATGACCTGTTCAAACTGACCAAAAGAGATGAAACTCAGGACCACAAAATAATATCCTGTAATTTTGGCATCAGCCAGTCTAAAAACTCCACAGCTAAGTAATGCAAATACATTCCACGCTTGTAAGAGATGGTCCAAAATAAAGTAAGAATTTTGTCAACTGTTAAGCAGTTAAACCAAGACAAATGGGACCGAAGAGGGAATATCTTGGCTATCATGGAGAAAATAATGAGTTAAGACCCAAAGGTGGGGTAATTCCCAAGACAAAGACCTAAAACAAACCTTCTATATGAGTCTTCTTGGTGACCTGTTGGACACAGGATTGAAATCCTCTCTAAAACCCACAGAGACTATCTTTAAATATCAAAATGCATCAGATTATCCCAAAATGATGCTAAGAGGACTTTTTGTCAAAACTCATTCCATTGCATAATTTTACATAATGTCTGTAGCCCACATGTTTGAGTATCATGTTGTAATCACTGTTTTTGTTCTTTTTATTAAAGCCACAACGCAGAACTTTTGCGGACGCTAGGGGCGCTAGACCTGTAACTGTCACGTCTAGCGTCCCTAGAGGCCACAAGCGCCACAGCACTGTCGCAAAAGTCTAGAAGACATCCACTTAATAAATGGACGGCCGTAAAGCGATACGTTCTCCAGGTCACATGACCTGTCCAACGACGGTCCGTCTTCTCCAAACTTACATAGGCGGTATTTCCAACGCTCTCACGACCAATTCGTACGAATTTGTACGAGTGATTAAAAGGTGGCTAATTCGTACGAATTTGTATGACCTCACTCGTACTTGTCTAAACCCACGTGATGGGTAGGTTTAGGGGCGGGGTCAGGGGTAGGTCATTCGTATGAATTCATACGATTTTGGCAACTCGTAAAATATGTACGATTTAGCAAAAACTTACACATTCGTACGAGTGAGGTCGTATGAATTGGTACGAATTAGCCACCTCGTAAAATTCGTACGAATTGCCGTGAGATCGGGCTGGTATTTCAAGAGGGCAGCCCCGCTCGGAACATTAATAGTGTCAAACACTGTATATTGGCCTGAGGAATCATTTTAAATAACTCGTATGCATCAACTCTTTAGGTCACAAAGTCCACGGTGTGCCTTTAACTATGTATTAATGGTTCATAGGAAGCATGGGGTGCTTGGTATCCATGTTTTTAAATTTTTTGTATGAATCAAATCTGAGTAAAATGTATCATTGTATTAGTGCTGTCCAATCGATTATATATATATAAGGCTAGATTATTGTAATGCTCTACTGGGTCGCTCCCCTTCATGCTTAATAAACAAACTCCAGCTGGTCCAAAACATACTCGACAACTCGTACCCAGTACTTGAGCGAGCTCTTAAAGGAGCATTTCACCCGTGGGAACATTAATCTTTATTGAAAGGGGGTCATATATGTAGTCGAAATGTTAAATAATTTTCAAATTTGGTGCCTTTTTGACCGAGAAAAGACAGAAAGTAACTTTAGGGCGTGTTCGTATGAAAGACAACAACTCCCACAATGCACCACATTGCAAAGCTCCGCAAGCCACTCCCACTAATCCAGAACAGCGCGTATGAGGTATCCGCCTATCAGAGAAATCACTCTTCTGTCTACAAACCTAGCTAACCACCAGAGCTTGAAATTAATTTCACACAAACATTAAAATGAGTTGGCGAACTCATTAGTGAATTACTCATTTGTATTTCTTTCGAAATGGTGAATTATTGCACGGTACCGGGATGTTCAGTCAGAACAGATGCGGTGCGGAACTATGATGGTTCACAACACAAACGTCCGTGTCCTCGTCTGATTCAGAGATTTCGTCCAGGAGAAATTAGCATCGTTGAAATTCTTTGCAGCAGACAGACTCTAAAAGTAGCCACAAACTTTCGAAATCCTCTTCTTCCATATCATATTGAGTAAATTACCTTCCACCATTGTCGTAACTTCACATCTGGCTCCACAGCGCCTGTTAGCTTAGCTTCCAAACAAGATGGAGGATATTGCTTTTAGTTTCAGAAAGTGAAGTCCCACCCACTGATCTGTAAAAGGTCTGTAGCGTGAGCGGGTCCCTCCCCCTGGATAAATGAGAAATGAGTGTTTGTAGTCTCAACCCCTCTACAAAGATATTTGTGTCACAGGCCGGGGGTGGGGAGGAACCACCACCCGTACCAACTACCACTCTGAGGAGCTACACCACGGAACACCACAAGGCCGGACACAAGGTAAAGTAAGTAATTGGTCTTTATTAAATCTTAAAACGTCTTTTAAAAGAACATTAGCCCGGAGGCTAAAATTTGTTCCACTCTTCCACTCAACCGTGGGACTCCAGTTACTCGACGCCCACGGGCCCTCGAACGGGTGACTTCCTCTGTATCCTTAGGGCAACGGTAGAGCTCAGACGACTACAAGGATCTCCAGGAGAATAACTCCATAAGACGTGAGGACTGACGTTCTCTACTTCTTTCAGGCGCCAATGGAACTCAGGGACTCAGGCAAGGAGACCTTCAAGTAAGTGACTCAGAGCAGCATAAGTAACAGGCTTCCTTTGTTTCCTTAGGGCAACGGTGGAGCTCAGACGACTACGAGGATCTCCAGGAGAATAACTCCATACGACGTGAGGACTGACGTTCTCTACTTCTTCCACATGGCAATGGGACTCTGGGGCTCAGGCAAGGGGACCTTCAAGTAAGTGACTCAGAGCAGCATAAGTAACAGGCTTCCTTTGTTTCCTTAGGGCAACGGTGGAGCTCAGACGACTACGAGGATCTCCAGGAGAATAACTCCATACGACGCGAGGACTGATGTTGTTTACTTCTTCCAGACGGCAATGGGACTCTGGGGCTCAGGCAAGGGGACCTTCAAGTAAATGACTCAGAGAAGCATAAGTAACAGGCTTCCTTTGTTTCCTTAGGGCAGGGGTCGGCAACCCAAAATGTTGAAAGAGCCATATTGGACCAAAAAAAAATAAAAAATAAAATCTGTCTGGAGCCGCAAAAAACTAAAAGCCTTATATAAGCCTTATAATGAAGTCAACACGTGCTGTTAGTGTCTATATTAGCTTTATTAGCCCCCTAGTATCAAAATGATAAGTATGCTACAAATACATTCCGGTAATGAGCAAGGCGACCTTTGTTCCGAATCTGTTACTTTTTTTGTTTCCATGGTTACGCGTCATTGCTTGTCACGTGACACAGCGCAATCACAACACAGCGCTGAGTGAATGATGATCTGCTTTCATGTAATTTTTCCTTTTTTATTAAAAATATTCACACATTTATTATCTATAGTATGAAACACTGATATTCCGATTGTCAAATATGTGCATGTGGATGTGTTTTGTTGTATAAACATCTTTATAACGATCGCGTTAGTTGAGCTGTAACTTATCTGTTGGATTTACAACACGTCAATTCATCCACTTCTCCCGAAATACATGAAAGTAAGTGGCTGGTGAACTGGGAGAAGAATAGGGTCAAATGTAAAGCTACTTACACAATGTGTAAAGTTATCTGATATGAATAAAACGTGTCGTCTTTTTATATTATAAAGGATTATTATTTCCGCTTCCATAGACATCAGTGTATATTTTACAACATCAAATTCATTGTTTTTTTATTACTTATGTGATTCTTAAATGTCTTAAACCTAAAATAACCATTATGTGGTTGAAAACACTGAATAGTTGTGATATATGACAAGCACTGAGCGCGTCCGTCTCTGGCTCGGTGCCAGCCAACGCGCCAAAGCACGTTTGAATTTAGCAGTTGATCACGTGATGCACTGAGCGTTCTAATCACACCGATGTGATTGTACACTCCAGGGACCAGCCAAAACTGATCACACCGGTGTACGTAGGCTACGTGCGAAAGGGTTAAAAAATAAATGTCCATTTACATATTTTTTTTAAAAGCTCCAGGGAGCCACTAGGGCGGTGCTTAAGAGCCGCATGCGGCTCTAGAGCCGCGGGTTGCCGACCCCTGCCTTAGGGCAACGGTGGAGCTCAGACGACTACGAGGATCTCCAGGAGAATAACTCCATACGACGTGAGGACTGAAGTTCTCTACTTCTTCCAGACAGCAATGGAACTCAGGGACTCAGGCAAGGGGACCTTCAAGTAAGTGACTGGCTTTCTCTGTTCCTTTAACACGGCAGTAGAGCTGAAGTAGATGGAGGGTCTTTGGAACTACCAGGGAGCTCAGGACGTAACGGTCTTCGAGGTCAGTGAATCCAAGGCGGCGTGAGTGACTGGCTGTCTCTGTTCCTGTAACACAGCAGTAGAGCTGAATTACCCGAGATGGAGGGTCTTTGGAACCACCAGAGAGCTCAGGAAGTAACGGTCTTTGAGGTCGGCGAACTCAAGGCGGCGTGAGTGACTGGCTGTCTCTGTTCCTGTAACACGGCAGTAGAGCTGAAGTACCCGAGATGGAGGGTCTCTGGAACTACCAGGAAACTCAGGAAGTAACGGTCTTCGAGGTCAGCAAACTCAAGGCGGCGTGAGTGACTGGCTGTCTCTGTTCCTGTAACACAGCAGTAGAGCTGGAGTACCCGAGATGGAGGGTCTTTGGAACCACCAGAGAGCTCAGGAAGTAACGGTCTTTGAGGTCGGCGAACTCAAGGCGGCGTGAGTGACTGGCTGTCTCTGTTCCTGTAACACGGCAGTAGAGCTGAAGTACCCGAGATGGAGGGTCTCTGGAACTACCAGGAAGCTCAGGAAGTAACGGCCTTCGAGGTCAGCAAACTCAAGGCGGCGTGAGTGACTGGCTGTCTCTGTTCCTGTAACACAGCAGTAGAGCTGGAGTACCCGAGATGGAGGGTCTCTGGAACTACCAGGGAGCTCAGGAAGTAACGGTCTTCGAGGTCAGTGAACTCAAGGCGGCGTGAGTGACTGGCTTTCTCTGTTCCTGTAACACAACCGGGTGATAAGCTTCCCCACCCCACCCGGGCTGGATGATCCCGGAGGAAATTAGAGTGAACAGAATTCAATATTCTTCACAATTGTGTATACACAAAGCACACGTGAACACTTCAACTTATAAGCACTGCAATTCTAGAAATACCTCACAGTGGGTTTGGGCCTCCACTTCATCCAACCCGGATCATTCCAGAAAACAAACGTGTCTTCCCATCGCCAGCTTCAACCTCACCAACGAGAGAAACAGCAAACAGGTGCAGCTCTTCCAATAGGTCACAATTCCTCCATAACTCAATCACGAGGTTTGTACAAAAATCTGTAATTAGGTCCTTAACTCTTCATAAATGACGATCTTCACACTCACCGGGACAATCTTCTCCCTCGCCCGTCCGCTCACTTTTGACCAGTCCTTCCCTATCCGTACCACGCCGTTTGTTTTTCACAACCCCACTTCTTTCAACTGCTCCTCTTTTATCCTCTCCAAACGTACACGCTCTCCTTTGCCGCCGTAATCAACTCTAATTTTGTTCAGCTGTGAATAATTTTCTCCATGTTTTCGCTTGCAGTCGGCCATGACGCTAAACCGGAACCTGGTGTTACCCCGGAAGTGCTCCCCCGGGGAAACTCTGCGCTGAATTTTGGTTCCGGCTTGGTCACCCGGTGACATTTGACTTCCTGCATAGAATGACGCAAAATTAAGATTTTTACATCATTATAAGCAGGAACTGCAACACTGAAATTCTTATTTCTCCCTTCTCAGGGGAAAATGAGGGAATAATGCATGACCATTCAAAAATATGAGTTTCTAACGACACAAAGCTTAATGCAAATGGATGAAGTGTCTCTTTAAAGGGGTGGTAAAATGCCCTTTTCACAAGATGTAAAATAAATCTCTGATGTCCCCAGAGTGTGTGTGTGAAGTTTTAGCTCAAAATAACTCATAGATATTTGTACATAGCATGTTAAAGTTGAAACTTTTTGAGGGTCAGCAAAAACGCACCGTTTTGTGTCTGGCCCTTTAAATGCAAATTACGAATTTGTACGATTTGTCTAAACCCACGTGATGGGTAGGTTTAGGGGCGGGGTCAGGGGTAGGTCATTCGTATGAATTCATACGATTTTGGCAACTCTTAAAATATGTACGATTTAGCAAAAAACGTACAAATTCGTACGAGTGAGGTCGTATGAATTGGTACGAATTAGCCACCTCGTAAAATTCGTACGAATTGCCGTGAGATCGGGTTGGATAACCTCATGCAGACACTAAAATGACAGAAACTGTTCTGCCTTTTATGTTTAAATGGAGTCAGACAATGATAGAGAGACTCAAGAAGAAGTGGCAACATGTAGAATGCAACAGGACGTCTCTGAATGGTTAGTTGAGGAATTGATGTAGCTGATGTGGCGTTAACTATCTTCAATTAGCATATTCTGTCATGATAATCTATAAATCGCTCGTATAGGAACTGTTGTGAGATGCACACAGAGTGACTTTCAATTGCATGTGAAAAGACAGATGCTACCGTTTGAGCTGACTCACAAATGTGATGGACTACAACTCTCCCTCTTCTCAACATGGACTGCTGTTCCCGGGTTGTGTATAAGGTTTATGTCAATTTTAAGGTTGGTGATGTCACTAACCCGTGAGGAATGTCGTGTAGTCCCTTCCAGCCGTTTGTTGTAGTCCTTAAAAACGATTTATTTAAAAGCAAATATCTTCCTTTGCTTTGAACTTTGAGTATTGTAACTTTGCAGATGTTGTTTATGCTCAAACAGCAATATTACACACTAACTAAAGTTAGAAAAGTGAAATCATACTCAACCACCCCTTTAACCTTTAAAATATCAAAATCAACTGTAGGCGCGTAGATCCTTTTCCAATTTAGCACCTAAATTCTGGAACGGTCTTCCTAACATTGTTTCGGTAAGCAGACTCACTCTTGTCAGTTTAAATCTAGACTGAAATATCATCTCTTTAACCTGGCATACACATAACACATTACCAATTTCCATAATTCAAATCATGTAAAATTATTGTTAGACTGCATAAATGAGGTCAGCTGGAACTAGGAACACTTTTCATAACACCTGATGTACTCATTACATCCTAAGAAGAATGGCATCTACGCTAAAATTAGTCTCTCTGTTTATCCTGAGGTTTATCGTAGTCAGCCGGATCCAGGCCGTATCCATATCAGATGGAAGACCTGCGTCTAGACACAACCACAACGCAGCCCTTAAGTGTCAGCAGAGATTGTGTCACTAGACTATCCCCTGTGAAGGCCTCATCGACATGACAGCCAGGGGTACAGATCCTAAACAAATCCGTCTCCACACCGGCGTGATGAATCTGATCTTCAACCAGATGGAACTGGATTAAAAAATTTTTTTAAATCTGAATATAAGACCACATCCAGGATGAAACAGCGTGAGTTCAGTTGCTAGCTAGCTTTTTAAAAACGTTCTATTTACATCTATTGTGTGAAATGGGGGGAGAGACGGACCAGGCGGACAACATAACAAAATCGGATGAGCCACCAGTGTCAAAGAAAAAACAATTTACAACCTACAACTCAGACTGGGCGAAAAGAGAGAACTTTTCTGAATGGGAAAAATATTTTCTGTGGGAAATAATATTATACCTCTGCACTTCATTAGTAGGCAACATAATGTACTTGACAGTGAATACATATAAATAAATACATTATAAATATAGGTTTATGTACAACAAAACTGCTCTTTCCACCCCCTACTGTAATTTTTAAACAATAACACAATACATTTGCTGTTCTACAGGGCCCTCAGGGGGTGCTTTTCTACATGAGAGAGTTATATATTACGTCAAAGAGTTTAAGTGTATCTCAAGTGTGAGCATTTAGAAACCAAAGCCAAAGCAAACGTGTACCCATAACATAACTGAGGACACTCTGACCTGTGCTGTAAGTATATTTATGTTATATCTAGAAAAAGACCATGAGCCTGTGTTTTGGCTTATTCTTTGCCTCCCCTATTCCCTCTTTCTCACCTCACTCATTTGTAAATATTGTGTTTGTAGATACCGCACTGTAAAAAATGATTACCGATCTAAGCTAAAAGTATTAATGTCTATGCTACAATCATAGAGCAAAGTTCTTCAAATATGTTATCTTTATGTAGGCATACATATTGTACTCATGCAAGAGTTTGTGTATAAATATTTTTATTGTGCTATTTTACTTTTTATTTCGCCAGATGGGGCCGGGCAGCAATGATGGAACGAACCAAAATACAAACAGTACAACAATGATTACTGAGTTTGTTCTACGAGGTTTTCCTGGCCTCCCTCCTGTGTATTACGGATGTGTAGGAGCTTTGTTTTTCATCTTATACCTTCTTCTTGCTACTGGGAATATTTTCATCATTGTCTTTGTGATGTGTGAGAAAAGCATTCAGAAACCAACATATCTAATCTTCTGTAACCTCGCAATGGCAGATCTTGCACTTGGAACGACAACCTACCCAAGAGTCATTGCAATGTACTGGATGTTTGACAAACTCATATCATTCAACGCCTGCTTGACACAGGTGTATTTTGTCCATTTTCTTGGGGCTACAAATTCATTTCTCATGGCACTGATGGCTCTTGATCGATTCATAGCTATTTGCAACCCTCTCAGATATCATACCCTGATTAAAAATTCAACTATTGCCATTATGTGTGCATGTGTTTGGATAGCAAACATGCTGCAGTTAGTTGGAGTCATTCTCCTGCTCCTCGGTGTGAATTTCTGTGGGCCAAATGTCATACCCCATTGCTACTGTGATCACGTCGCTTTAAGCAAACTGACATGTGGGGATGTAACTACCATGAAAGTCACATCTGTAGCCATTGCCATGTTTGTTCTGTGGGGTCCTTTCAGTTTTATCTTATTTTCTTACATCTCTATCATCATCACTGTGTTGAGAATTTCAAATTCAGAAGGACGTTATAAAGCCCTTTCCACGTGCACTCCACAGTTACTGATCATTTGTCTGTATTATCTACCCAGAACTTTTGTGTATATTACAAATGCTGCTGGCTATGAATTTAGTACTGACATCCGCATTGTGGTCTCCATGATATATAGTCTCATACCTGCTGTTATTAACCCGTTTATATATTGCTTCAAGACTAAAGAGATCAAAGAGGCAATAACAAAAAAAATTAAGATAAAACAGGTTGGAGTCAATGGAAAGTTCAATCTTGGGTAAAAAGAATCTGGTCCAGTATTGTATAATATCATAGAAATAATTATTCCGATACAGCAACAATGAAACTGAAACACTGGCCAATATAGTGTTGGAGGTTTCACGTCCATTGCCTGGTGGCCAATCTTACAAATATAAATACAAATACTATTTAATTTGACAGATACTCTTTGTTCGCCTCTTTAATAAGATATTTGTATCAATGTAAAGCACATTGGTCAACTTACAGTTATTTTAAACTGTGCTCTAGAAATTAATTTGAGACATTGACATTTATGTTAAAGGGGTCATGACATGAGAAACCAAATTTGCCTTGATCTTTTGGTATATAAGAGGTCTTTGTACCATTAAAACGTCCTGCAAGTTTCATAGTTTAAGACTTCCTCCCCATTATAAACAAATTATTTATTTAATCAAGCTCAAAATACAGCTCGTTCTGGATCCATGGTAAGAAGTGACGTCACGGTACGAAGTGACGTACCAGCATTTGCATATAGACGAATCCGACGAGCGTTCTGTGTAGGCTGCCATCTTGTGGCGACGCCATTACTGAGCTGTTACCGGTATGTAAACAAACCTCCGTGATAACGCACCCTCGATGACAGCTACAGCCAGGCAGAATGACTTGTTGGGTTGATGATGTTAGACAGTGGCCTCCAGTCACAGATGAAGGTACAAACGATCTTACAGATTATTTATGAAAATAGCTTGGCAATAACTATGCTAGCTAGGCTGACGTTAGCTAACGAGGAAACTATAAAAAGATCTGTCCATTTGGCAACAATAAATAAATGAATGACATCAAATAAACGAATTCATGTTTTTCATTTGTGTCCATTATTTATCTCATTTTCACATTGCAAAAGGCAAGGGTAAGGTACAGCTAGAAAGTATACATAATATCGACCAATTAGTGTTTTTAAACCATGGAAAGAGGTCAATATAACAGCAGAACAATGTCACATAACGTTACATTTAGCACAGGAAAGCCATTAATGACCATAGCATGTTAATTGAATAGAAAAAATAGCTAGAAAGGAGATTTTGCTGAGCACTATATTACATATTTATTATATTTTTTACTTATGTCATTAAATAATTGTTATTATTATAACAAAAACTGCATTATATTTAATTTAATTTGTTATTTTAAACCTTTAATAATACCAGCAGATTGGGCCGTCTATGTTTACAGCATTACAGAAATCTGTGTAAACCGTATGGCACCGGACAGGGGCAGTCGACCCGGGGTATTTTATGTAACTCACAACGTTTACTCTTCCAAACTGAAATTGTACTGCCACCACTGAAACAATTGATAACGGAACATGTTTTCCCACTCTACATTATAAAAGTTACACGTTAGTGACAGTCGTAAATCGCGGGCTGTTTATTCCAGTGGACGCAAGTTGCAACTAAACCAATAGGAGGCAACGCTACGCTACCCAGCAACAGCTCAGTTATGGCGCCCGCATTACTTCCGGTAGTTTCGCCGGATTCGTCTATAGACCGCCTCCAGCACAAGACAACTACGCTTAAAGCGCAAGGCAACTACGCTCATTTCGTATCGTTGTCGCGCCCGCGCGCCTCACAAGAGTTCAGTCGACGGACAGCGAGTGGGTCTGTGTACAGGGAAATTACCAAGCCACAGCTGTGCTGTTCCTGGCTGTGGACAAACAACATCTTTGAATACGCTGCGAAAGATCCAGTCGTCAGGGTAAAAAGGATGCACTTTATTTTTTGCGGACGTCTCAGTCACGGCAGTGTTAGTTTAAGAACAAATCCCAAAATGATGCTGGCTTTGCCAGAAAACTGTTGCTCAAAGATAAGTCTGTGCCGACTATTCTGGGCTCAACAACGACGACGCAAACTGTAAGTAATGTATTTAAAACTTTAAACTACTTTTTAAATACGCCGAATCCGCAAATGTTCTGGCTGGGGGCGTTAATAATTGATGGATAGGCACTGACGTTAGCCAATCATAACAGTGGGTGTTAACACTGAACTCTTAAAGGGGAAACACCCCCAAAACAGACTGTTTGAATCAGAGGATGAGAAACAGGGTGGGAAAAGGACATAAATCACTACATTTTAAAAGTTTTTTTGTAAAAAAAACTATAGTAATACTATAATTGCACCTAACAGGTGAAACTAATATATTATATAGACTCATTATATGCAAAGTGAGATATTTCAAGCCTTTATTTGTTATAATGTTGATGATTATGGCTTACAGCTTATGAAACCCACAAAATCAAAATCCCAGAAAATTAGAATATTACATGAAATCACACAGTAATACCATGGTCGTTGAACCAGGTTTTGGTTCTTTTGGCAGTGTGGGCAGGTGCAAATCCTGCTGGAAAATGAAGGAAGCATGAAGTGCTCTGAAAATGTCCTGGTAGACGGCTGCGTTGACTCTGGATTTAATAAAACACAGTGGACCGAAGTCCTCTTTTCTGATGAGAGCAAATTTTGCATCAGTTTCCACAGTCAGTGATGGTTTGGGGAGCCATGTCATCAGCTGGTGTTGGTCCACTATGTTTTCTAAGGTCCAAGGTCAACGCAGCCGTCTACCAGGAAGTTTTAGAGCACTTCATGCTTCCTGCTTCTGACCAACTTTATGGAGATTTCATTTTCCAACAGGACTTGGCACCTGCACACATTGCCAAAGCTACCAGTACCTGGTTTAAGGACCATGGTATCCCTGTTCTTAATTGGCCAGCAAACTCGCCTGACCTTAACCCTATAGAAAATCTATGGGGTATTATGAAGAGGAAGATGTGATTCGCCAGACCTAACAATGCAGAAGAGCTGAAGGCCACTATCAGAGCAACCTGGGCTCTCATAACACCTGAGCAGTGCCACAGACTGATTGACTCTATATTAATCTATTATACACTATATATATGTTTATAGGCTATATCAAAATATTTACAAATGTTATGATTATATTTTTCTTTGGTTATTGAACCTCTCTGGGAAGGTGATGGATGGGGCTCCTCTCTTGATGAGGTGCTGTCATCATGTCCCTCAGTATATGGCTTTCTGCTGACTAACTCCTAGTCTTCATCCAGTTCAATGTCAGATGATTGTCTGTGATATAAAAAAACAAAAACAAAGAAAGAAATATTTACAAAACATTTACATCTTTTATGTATTCTACTATTTTATACTGAACAAAATTATAAACGCAAAAGGCCTATTTCTCTCAAATGTTGTTCATAAATCTGTCTAAATCTGTGTTTGTGAGCACTTCTCCTTTGCCGAGATAACCCATCCACCTCACAGGTGTGGCATATCAAGATGCTGATTAGAAAATGTATAAAAATCTGTTTTCTGTGACAATTAAATTTGCTCAGTTAAAAGGTGTGAACCTGATTAAAATATGGCAAGCCGTGAAACAAACAATATTCAATTAGTTCAAATATATTAGATAATGCATGCTGATTATAAAAGTGTAATAGTAATATAGTGCATGTACATTGTCGTTGCTTTTATTATTATTTTTATTTCCTGGTGATGTTTGGCTCATTTGGTAATGGGTATTGGAGGATTTCATGGAACATTCAGCTGATTTTTTACGATGGACCTGAATAGTCTAACTGAAAATAAGTATTGTGATAGTGGGAAGTTACATACTTTTTGGATAATGGAGAACCATAGGCAAGGCAAGGCAAGGCAAGTTTATTTATATAGCACATTTCATACACAGTGGTAATTCAAAGTGCTTTACATAGAAGAAATTAAAATAATTACATAGATAATAAAAGAAATAAGAATAATTAAAACAGTTTAGAAAATAAAATACAGTGCAAACAGTCGGACGAACAGTGGCACAGTGCTCATTCAGTAAATGCAAAGCTAAACAGTGGTAATTCAAAGTGCTTTACATAGAAGAAATTAAAATAATCAAAAGAAATAAGAATAATTAAAACCGTGTCTGAGATGGAAGTGATTGAGCAGGTTTACGGTGCCACTGGACCTACAATCCAGGGACGTCCTCTGCTGGGGTGGTGTCTTACACCAGTATTGCCCAATGGGCCCCCACAGAGCACGTTTCACTTTTGCTGTTTTAAACAAACAGCAAACCTCTATACTTTCCGTAGTATAGATAATCTTCACTCGCCTCGTCGGAGTGAAGCTCTCCCGTTCCCCTTCAAAATCTCTTCCAATCAGACAACCCTGATAATTAATAATCACCCCTATCTGAGATGGAAGTGATTGAGCTGGTTTGCGGTGCCACTGGACCTAATCCAGGGACGTCCTCTACTGGGGTGGTGTCTTTCACCAGTATAGCCCAATGGGGGCCCCATAGAGCACGTTTCACTTTTGCTGTTTTAAACAAACAGCGAACCTCTATACTCTCCATAGTATAGCTAATCTTCACTCGCTTTGTCGGAGTGAAGCTCTCCCGTTCCCCTTAAAAATCTCTTCCAATCAGACAGCCCTAAAAATTAGTAAAATCTTCCTGAATCACAGTTTGGGAAAAAAAAAAATACAGTGCAAACAGTCGGACGTATTTTATATCAACCGGTAGCTATTATAGATCATAGAATAATATCAATGAATTACTAATGCACTCATTAAAACTAATAATTACAATTAAGTTGTTTAATGTAAAGTAATTTAATTTTAAACTGTTTTGGCCTAGTCTCAACTAAAAAAAAATCCAAAAAATGTGTATCTCAGCTATGCTACTTTATAGCTCTTACTGTAGACTCAACAATTGTGGTCACTCAATATAGCATGCCATTTAAGGGATTATGAGGGTTTATTTCAAACTACAGCAAGACTCAAGCATGTTAGTGTTGTCAAAGAATCAAACTGTTTCCATGAAGAAAAGAAAACCATGCGGAAATGAGACTGAAACTCCAAACAACACGTCATCCTGTGGGGAGGTGTCTTTGGTTTTGGAGAGTGATGATAAAGAGTGTCTTTGTCGTTGTCAGATGGATGCACAGCGAGAAAGACATTTTTATTTATGTCATACCTATGGCATATACACATGACAGATTATTTTTTTGTTTGTGCATTAATACAATTGGTGATTCAGTGAAACTTCTCCAGTTTGGTGGTCAAAGTCAATCAAAGTCAACTTAATGCAAATTTAATAGATTATGCTATTCACATCTAAGTAGTTTCCACAGATGTACTGTATGTGAACTATATCTTATCAATATAATCTGTACTTTATAAAGTCAGTAATTGTTAAAAATGTTTGTATATTGCTTTATTTTGCCTTGACAGTAAAATGCTTTTGTAAAAGTCAATGCTTTTTTACATTTTTGCTGTATGAGGTAATTGTGAAGCCGTATAGAGTCATGATCTACACAAATGTCACTGTCTTTACGGAATTCTACCTGCTGGGATTTCCAGGACTCCATCCACAGTATTATGGAGCTGTGGGAACCCTTTTGTTCTTTGTCTACTTGACACTGGCAGGAGGAAATATCTTTATTATTTATTTTATTTCTTATGAGAGAAGCCTTCAGAAACCCACCTATTTAATCTTCTGTAATCTTGCTGTTTGTGATCTTGCTTTTGGAACTGTCACGCTGCCTAAAGCCATTGCAAAATACATGGTTAATAGCAGTGAGATATCATTTTATAGTTGCTTAGTGCAGATGTTTTTTGTTCACTACTTAGGGAGTATTAACTCTTTCCTAATGCTATTAATGGCCATTGATCGATTTGTTGCAGTGTGTAACCCACTGAGATACTGTGTCCTTATTACAAACAAAACCATTTTTATGGCATGTGCTGTGATTTGGGCAATCGTTATATCGTGGATGTCAATCATAGTTTTGAATGCCTTCAATGAACCCTACTGCTCTTCTAATATAATAACCCAAAATTACTGTGACCAAAATTCAATTATTAATCTGTCTTGTGGAGATGTAAGGCAGAAAAAGTTTCTTTCATTTTCACTAGCTATGTTTGTTCTTTTGGGCCCTTTAATTTTTATTATATTCTCTTTTATTGCCATCATTAGATCTGTTTTCAAAATCTCAGACATTCAGGCCCGATATAAAACATTCTCAACTTGCACTCCTCAGCTTACTATCATTTGTCTGTACTATGTGCCCAGATGTGTTGTTTATGTGTATGATTTGACAAATGGGGGAATCTCACCTGGCATCCGGGTTATGTTAGTAATGTGGTACAGTCTGCTCCCACCTGTTGTCAATCCCATGATATACTGCTTCAGAACCAAGGATATCAAAGATGCATTAAGGAAAAGAATTAGAGATATGAAAGTGAGCATAGAGAACAACCTATGATTTTGAAAAAAGAAAGAAAGATTGAAATTGATTTATTACAGTAATACTGTTATTTTGGCTGTGCACTAGCCCTTTCAATCAGAATCAATTACATATTTGTGAAATTATTTTATTTAATAAAATATGCTACATGTAATTTTAGTTTTCCTGATGTATAAACTAATTTTTTCAATAAGTATATTTTAATTGCCCTCTAAATGAGCATCACAACACATCAAACTATTTTCTTTTTTTGCATATAAGCCTTAGCAAATGTTCATTTAATAGACTGTACTGTTTTTTATGTGTTCACCTGTTCTGATTAAGATATTCCAAGCCATTTAGAATTTAATTGTATGGTTTGGTTATAATTTATATATAGCCTATTCCAAATGTGAATTTACCTTTTAAAAAATAGTACAACATTACATGAAATAACAGAAAAGTTATCTTCAATTTTAATAGTCCACATTGCTCAAGCCATTATCTGGTATTATACAGTACAATTTAGTAAAAGAGAAAGTAATTTTACTCATAGATGAGGGTGAAAATATGGAAATTTAAATATATAACAGCCAATATTAAAAATAGCAATAACCGATAGGTTTTCTAATTCTGCCTTGTGATATGCATAAAAATAGTGTGGGTCTATTAACAGTAGGATGACAAGATGATTTTATTAAACATAAGATAACTTATTTACCATCATTTCCTCTTATTGATTCTGATTCAAACAATGCAGAAAGTCCTAAAATTTGTAGACGAATTATACGGTTCCTCTGTGTCTTTGTTCATGAGCTCTTATTTTGACATTGCCTGCATTCAGTTCATGTGTGTTTAGTTCCTGTTTTCGTGGTTATCATAGTTATTCATTGTTTAATTGATTAGTGAATTACCTGTTACTTCTGTACTGTAAATTCTGTGGATTTATACCCTCAGTTATCTTTTCTTTGTCTTATGTTAACTTTTCATGCTGGTGTTTCTCGCTAATGTTCTTTGTGTTTATTAAATGTGATTTCATCATTATTCTGTGTCAAGCCTGTGAATCTGGATTATCAACTCTAGCCAGCGCGTGACAACGAAATGGAGGTGAAAGTGGAGTGAGAGAAATGCCAAATCCTTCTCCACTGAACTTTCCCTGGCAGACAGTGAGAATGAACAATGATCAATTCAGTCTCATATATGTTTACGTTATTATACATGTACTTTACTTTGGACAATTAGCACTCACCCCACCAGTAACAGCCTTATCTCAGCAAGAGCTAATTCATTTTTGGGTATATCTAACAGTCAGTCTCTGATCTCATGAATCTATTATTTGTCTCTGGGCAAATTTTCCCTGTCTCAGGGCAAAGTTAAGTTTAACAACTTTATATTTTTATTCAACTTTAATGCTGTAATAGAGCATAATGCCTTTGTACATTTGATTGTTTGTGTGTTTTATTGTACAAACTTCTTATGCTTGCATTGGATATTATTGTTCATTAAATATTATTGTTCAATAAATAATATTTTATATAAAAATTAAATAGTATTGGTGTACCATGGTATTGAGAAATGATAGTAACATGATAGTTGCTGGTTACATTGTTGCGCCAGTAGCTGGCTGCAAGGGACTGTCTTTATGAGCGAGATAGCAGACAATTCATTCAGTCAAGTAATTCAAAAATGCTGATTCATTCGGAACAAAACAAGGTTTTGAGCAAGGGAATTATTTGAACTTTTCACACCACCTTTTAAGAGGCTCAATTGTAGGTATGAGAGCGAATCAGACAGAGATGACTTGTTCAAACTGACCAAAAGAGATGAAACTCAGGACCACAAAAGAATATCCTGTAATTTTGGCATCAGCCAATCTTAAAACTCCACAGCTAAGTAATGCAAATACATTCCACGCTTGTAAGAGATGGTCCAAAATAAAGTAAGAATGTTGCCAACTGTTAGGCAGTTGCAAGACAAATGGGACCGAAGAGGGAATATCTTGGCTATCACGGAGAAAATAATGAGTTGAGACCCAAAGGTGGGGTAATTCCCAAGACAGAGACCTAATACAAACCTTCTATATGAGTCTTCTTGGTGACCTGTTGGACACAGGATTGAAATCCTCTCTAAAACCCACAGAAAATGCATCAGATTATCCCAAAATGATGCTAAGAGGATCCATTGCATAATTTTACATAATGTCTGTAGCCCACATGTTTGAGTATCATGTTGTAATCACTCACTGTTTTTGTTCTTTTTATTAACTATGTATTAATGGTTCATTGGAAGCATGGGGTGCTTGGTATCCATGTTTTTTTATTTTTTGTAAGAATCAAATCTGAGTAAAATGTATCGTATTAGTGCTGTCCAATCGATTAATCGTGATGAATCACATCTAACATAAAGGTTTTTGTTTAAATAATATATGTGTGTATTTATATTGTATATATATATATAAATACAAGATGGAGGATATTGCTTTTAGTTTCAGAAAGTGAAGTCCCACCCACTGATCTGTAATAGGTCTGTAGCGTGAGTGGGTCCCTCCCCCTGGATAAATGAGGAATGAGTGTTTGTAGTCTCAACCCCTCTACAAAGATATTTGACTTCCTGCAAAGAATGACGCAAAATGACAATTTTTACATCATTATAAGCAGGAACTGCAACACTGAAATCCTTATTTCTCCCTTCTCAGGGGAAAATGAGGGAATAATGCATGACCATTCAAAAATATGAGTTTCTAACGATACAAAGCTTAATGCAAATGGATGAAGTGTCCCTTTAAAGGGTTGGTAAAATGCCCTTTTCACAAGATGTAAAATAAATCTCTGATGTCCCCAGAGTGTGTGTGTGAAGTTTTAGCTCAAAATAACTCATAGATATTTGTATATAGCATGTTAAAGTTGAAACTTTTTTTAAGGTCAGCAAGAACGCACCGTTTTGTGTCTGGCCCTTTAAATGCAAATTAGCTGCTGCTCCCGACACAGAGGGCTCTTGTTTCAAGAGCTCGTGTGTGTTAGCAACTCCGATAACCTCATGCAGACACTAAAATTACAGAAACTGTTCTGCCTTTTATGTTTAAACGGAGTCAGACAATGATAGAGAGACTCAAGAAGAACTGGCAACATGTAGAATGCAACAGGACGTCTCTGAATGGTTAGTTGATGAATTTATGTAGCTGATGTGGCGTTAACTATCTTCAATTAGCATATTGATTCAATTAGTCAATTAGTCATGATAATCTATAAATCGCTCGCATAGGAACTTTTGTTGTGAGATGCACACAGAGTGACTTTCAATTGCATGTGAAAAGACAGATGCTACTGTTTGAGCTGACTCACAAATGTGATGGACTACAACAACTCTCCCTCTTCTCAACATGGACTGCGTGTTCCCGGGTTGTGTATAAGGTTTATGTAAATTTTAAGGTTGGTGATTTCACTAACCCGTGAGGAATGTTGTGTAGTCCCTTCCAGCCGTTTGTTGTAGTCCTTAAAAAACTATTTATTTAAAAGGACATATCTTCCTTTGCTTTGAACTTTGAGCATTGTAACTTTGCAGATGTTGTTTATGCTCAAACAGCACTATTACACACTAACTAAAGTTAGAAAAGTGAAATCATACTCAACCACCCCTTTAACGCATTATAGTCCTTCACATCTATTGTGATCTCAAAATTCTGGCCAATATTCAATAGTACCTATATAATTCGATAATACCTAAAATATCAAAATCAACTGTAGGCGGTAGATCCTTTTCCAATTTAGCACCTAAATTCTGGAACGGTCTTCCTAACATTGTTTCGGTAAGCAGACTCACTCTTGTCAGTTTAAATCTAGACTGAAATATCATCTCTTTAACCTGGCATACACATAACACATTATCAATTTCCATAATTCAAATCATGTAAAATTATTGTTAGACTACATAAATAAGGTCAGCTGGAACTAGGAACACTTTTCATAACACCTGATGTACTCATTACATCCTAAGAAGAATGGCATCTACACTAAAATTAGTCTCTCTGTTTATCCTGAGGTTTACTGTAGTCAGCCGGATCCAGGCCGTATCCATATCAGATGGAAGACCTGCGTCTAGACACAACCACAACGAAGCCCTTAAGTGTCAGCAGAGATTGTGTCACTAGACTATCCCCTGTGAAGGCCTCATCGACATGACAGCCAGGGGTACAGATCCTAAACAAACCCGTCTCCACACCGGCGTGATGAATCCGATCTTCAACCAGATGGAACTTGATTAAATATTTTGAATATTCTGACTTCTGACCTGTAATGCTGCCTGAATCATAATCATACACTGTTCATTTGTTTGCCAGAGAAGAACTGCCAATACAGAATAATACAGATTAACTGAATAGGTAACATAATTAAACTAAAAAGATAAACTTGTCTCGTTCCCTGTTCTCATGGAACAAAGGTTACAGTTGTATCCTGAGACTTTCCCTTTCGAAAGGGACCTCGCACTACGTCGATTGACGCATTGGGTAACGATATACTCACGCCGTCATGCTAAGGGGAGTGCATGCCCATTGGCAGTGACAACTGTCATAACCAGCAACATTCAAATTAAATGCCAGAACCACTCACCCTCAGGTCACACTGGGCTGTCAGTGACAGCATTCCCTACGGTCATAGCCCAAGCTATACGCTTCACAGGAAAACCTCCATGAACTTTGTTTAATGAAAGGCCTACCTGGCCCTGCTCAAGAGCCTAGGACCACAGCTTCAAATTAGAAGTGGTTCCTTCTAGGGAATGTGGCTAGCGAACCCAAAGGAGCCCCAGCCAGTCACTATTCTGGGGAACATAATCAACCGAAATGCCACAAGGAAGGCCTGACCTGGCGTCACTTACAAGGGACACTTCAGTCTGGTCAACTTCCTGTCTGTCCGAAGACAGAGCCTCTGGACACTTGCCTTAGGTAAGGCATCCAACCCGAGGAACTGCGAAGCTGACAGTGAACCACTCGGCCCGGATCCCATGATGGGGTATCCTGGAGAGCATGACTCAGCATAGCGCTTACAACACTTGCGAGGGGAGTTTCTTTGCTCGATCCACGGATCTACCCAGCTCTCATGTTTCAAAGCACTGAGGAGGCCTGAAAAGGCCTAAGAGCTGATCTAACTGGGAGGCCTCACGAGAGGCCTACGACCGTCTGACCAGACTCAGACCAAGTACTCATAGTGACCCTCAAGGAGGGGAGCACATAGCCTGCCTGGTAGGCAAACCAGGCTGTAGGTTATATACAGAGGTGTCAAGTAACGAAGTACAAATACTTTGTTACATTACTTAAGTAGAAATTTTGGGTATCTATACTTTACTTGAGTAATTATTTTTCAGCCGACTTTTTACTTCTACTCCTTACATTTTCACACAATTATCTGTACTTTCTACTCCTTACTTTTTAAAAATAGCCTCGTTACTCCTATTTCATTTCTGCTTGTTTTCATTCCGGCTTGTCGTCGTTCAAAAAATGGCCAATTATACAATAGATCTGAGTCCCGCCTCCTGAACACACATCACTAAACTGATTGGCTTTGTGTTTTCTTTCTAACTTGTGAGAGGCTGTCCGCGCGGCGCGCTGTAGTTACATTTTGTTGTGCGAAGCGGCACAACTCCTCCGAAGGAAACCTACTGTAGATGCGGTAAGCGAGGGAGAAATTAATCAACAGTTTTGTGTTCAAGAATACGGGGCAAATCGCGTCAAATATTGCTTTGGGGACAGCCGTTTTTACAATATTGCCTACTGTATGACAATCGCAGGATAAGTGGCAAACATAATTGTTAGTGTGTGTGTGTGCGTGCGTGCGTGCGCGCGTGTGTGTGAGAGAGAGAAGAGAGAGAGTGAGTGCGTGTGTGTGAGAGGGAGACTGAGTGTGCGTGTGTGTGTGTGTGTGTGTGTGTGAGAGAGAGAGAGAGAGAGAGAGAGAGGATTAAAGACACTTTTATTTTAACAAACAATTATAAACAAACATATTTGTTCAACACAATATGATGATGATGATAACAACCATTCATCATCACAACAAATAAATAAACATTAAAATTTTAGCACCAATTCATCATCATAAACTGTACATAAAACATGGTTTATCCCCCAAATTTCCATAAAATGCTCTATGCGCCCAACTAATTTATAGTACGCATATTCCACTCTGAGACGAGAACCCACTAGGCCCAAAAACATGAAAACTGGATTTACTGCACCTTGTCCAACTATCTTATTTTTTCTAGTTTTCCAGATGGCTAATTTTGCATTCCCAAAAAGAAAATTAAGTAAAACCAAAACATTCTTTTGCTCAACGGTGTACTTTGGACCAAAGATGAACAACTGAAAAGAGAAAGTTTCTCCCAAAGATGTAACCCACTCTGTTAACAAAGAGAACAAATCCATCAACCTTGTACATTGCATGAACAAATGAAAAACAGATTCAGTATCTACACAAAAAGGACAAACCACACTGACACTGTCACGGTTCATGGATTCATTGACTCGCCCTCGCTATGTGTGTGTGTGTGGGAATAGTGGGCGCGGCTCATCAGCGGCTCGCTGTTCTCCGCTAATGAGCTGATCAGCGTCAGCTGTTTTGAATGAGAGATGTTCTATATATTGTTTGTCACCTCGTCCTGTCTTTGTCAGATGGTTGTGGAGGTTCTCGCGCCCGGCTCACTGTCTTCTCTCCCTCGCTCCAGTTTCCTGATTCGGAGGTTCGTCTGCCTGTTCTAGATTCGTCTGCCTGTTCAAGATTATCTGCCTGTTCTGAGGATCGTCTGGGGTTTCCCTTGCGCTGTCTGCCCACGGGGTCCTGCGTTGCCGAGCCTGTAAACTGCTGCCTACCTCACTTCTGTATATGCTCTACTCTACTCCTTGTGTTAATAAACACCAGTATTCACTTGCTATTGAATCCTTGACTTTTCCTTCGAGCCATGACAGACACTAGGATCAATATGCACCACATGCCTGTTTGTAGCTATGCATCCATGTACAATCCTCCACTGGAGGTCACCAGTCCGCTGGTCAATCGGACGCTTGTACAAGATACGCCAACTACCATTAGGGGAAGAGTCAGTGCCAAAAACCTCTGTCCATTTCGTTTAAAGAACCCCAGTCAAAGAACGTAAATTAGACACTTTTACACAGGTGACATAAAGGGCTTTCTTTCCCACCGACTCAAATCCATCCATTTGTGGGGTTCTGAAAGACAGTAGACCCCTCCTCTCCTCCTGCCAGTCCTCCACAGCAGCTCTTACAGTCAGAGAGGGAAAGCAATACTCACATCCACCTCTCCATTCATCTATCATGGCTGGATTATCCAGGAAGGAACGATAGTTAAAATCCAGTTCTCCAATGACCTCTGTGATGAGCTTTTGTAGTACTCTTGTTGACTTTACTCCAGCTTTCCTGCCCAATGATTCCACACTGGTGTGTAGTAAATGCCCCAGCTTTGTGCACCCAGCAGACAGTAGACGTGCACGCAGAAAAGCTGAGGATAGAAGTCTCGAAGGCAGAAAAGAGTTAAGAAACAATGGTTCCTCCAACAGCCACATCCCGGCAGTTACTTCAGGTGATCTTGAAAATGCAAAAACTTTCCAGGCTTCCAGAACGGATTTGTAGAAGGGAGTAAGATCTGTAAGCTCAGTCTCTTCTAGCTTCATCAAAAACAAATGCTTATCAAGTCCCATTCCACCAGCTCGTCTCAAAAGTACCACTGCGGTGTCAAACCAAGAGCTATCATTGTTGTATAATAGTCTCTGGGCAGCTTGTAAACGAAATGTCATTAACCTGGACCTGATATCCACCAAACTGTGGCCTCCTTCTTGTGTCGGAAGAAACAGTACAGAGGAACGCACCCGATGTTGTCCGGACCAGAAAAAATTAACCAGCTTCCTTTGTACTTCTTGCACTAGACCAGCCGGTTTTTTGCGGGTTTTGTGTCTTGTTCCTTGTTCTTGTCTGTTATGTGATTCACTGTTTGCCATGTGTCTTGTTAATTGTCTGATCATTGTTCACAGGTGTTTCTGATTTACCACGCCCCCTTGTTATCTTGTCTAGCTCGTTTATCCCTTGTATTTAAGCCTTGTGTTTCAGCCCTGTCTTTGTGAGTTCTTGTCTGATTGTTTATGTGTATGTGGTTGTTTCTGGTCTTGAAATCCTGTTCCTGAGTACCGTTTGTAAAGTTTTGTGTCTCTTTAATAAAGTGCGCTGCGTATGGATCCTGCTTCATCCTTCCTTCAACCGCTATATGTAACAGAAGAACTCACCAAAACTGTGGATCCAGTAGTCACAAACAACCAGGCCCTAAGAGATACCTGTTGTCAATGTCACAAGACGGCCAGCCCATAGTAAGGTATGTGAAGGACTTCTGGGCTTGCTGCCATTTAGCGTCCCTAGACGACGCCCAGCTTATAGAGCTGTTCCGGAGCGGACTAGACGAGGGCATCGCTCTTATGATGCCAGATGACTATACCGACTGGACGCTAGAACGGTATATTGACCTGGCCCTTTTCCTGAGCGATTTGTCATTTGTTGTGGACATGAAGGAGAAGAAACTCTGTCAACCTGCAGTATCCCTTCAGTCTGGTCTTTACGTCACTCCCATTATCAAGCCACCCACCAGATCGATCTATAGCCGTCCGGGTCTGGTGTCCAGCGTGGCCGATTCCCCCGCTGAGGTCAGCACGGTTTGCCAAGAAGACTATCCTGCTTGGGACTCGTCCAGACCGCCCTGCCTGCTGAGCCTGAGCATCACGTCAGCTCTGTCGAACCTGTGTTCCAAGTCAGCTCTGACAAACCTGCACTTCACGCCGGTCCTGCAGAGCCTTCACCACTGGTGTCGTTCAGCGCAGAGCCTTCACCGCTGGTCCCGTCCAGCACAGCCGAGCCCTCACCGCTGGTCCTGTCCAGCACAGACGAGCCCTCACCGCTGGTCCCGTCCAGCACAGGCGAGCCAGAGGTTCACGTCTCGTTTGCCCAGCCAGGGTCTGTTCACGACTCGTCTGCCCAGTCAGAGACGGTTCACGTCGTGTCTGCCCAGTCAGAGACGGTTCACGTCGCGTCTGCCCAGACAGAGAAGATGCACGTCAGTCCTAACGAGTCGACTTTTCACGTCAGTCCACCCAAGCCTGAACTCCACGTCAGTCCTGCTGAGCATGAACTCCTGATGCCCATTCTTGTGGCCTCTGGGACATTGTCAGATTACTTCGAGCGTCTGGCCATAATCCTGAAGATGCCTTTCGGACCCACAGTGTCCGTTCCTGAGTCGGAGCCGGTGTCCGTTCCTGAGTCGGAGCCGGTGTCCGTTCCTGAGTCGGAGCCGGTGTCCGTTCCTGAGTCGGAGCCGGTGTCCGTTCCTGAGTCGGAGCCGGTGTCCGTTCCTGAGTCGGAGCCGGTGTCCGTTCCTGAGTCGGAGCCGGTGTCCGTTCCTGAGTCGGAGCCGGTGTCCGTTCCTGAGTCGGAGCCGGTGTCCGTTCCTGAGTGTTTCTGAGTGGCTATGTCACGGTGTGGGTTTTGTGTCTTGTTCCTTGTTCTTGTCTGTTATGTGATTCACTGTTTGCCATGTGTCTTGTTAATTGTCTGATCATTGTTCACAGGTGTTTCTGATTTACCACGCCCCCTTGTTATCTTGTTTAGCTCGTTTATCCCTTGTATTTAAGCCTTGTGTTTCAGCCCTGTCTTTGTGAGTTCTTGTCTGATTGTTTATGTGTATGTGGTTGTTTCTGGTCTTGAAATCCTGTTCCTGAGTTTGTAAAGTTTTGTGTCTCTTTAATAAAGTGTGCTGCGTATGGATCCTGCTTCATCCTTGCTTCAACCGCTATATGTAACAGAAGTAGGGCGTGATTGCTAATAAGAGACAGATATCAGCGCCACACACGAGTCCGGCGAGTAAAATATTAAGGTATAAGGAAATTTAATTCTACACTCTAAAAAATGCTGGGTTGTTTTAACCCAATTTTGGGTAAAATATGGACAAACCCAAACGTTGGGTTAAAAATTTAATTTAAAAATTCAACCCAACGGCTGGGTTTGTCCATATTTTACCCAAAATTGGGTTGGAACAACCCAGCTTTTTTTATGCTGGCTCTGCTTTACGCAAGTGCTGTATTAATACTCACACATGTCAGTTTATTAGACGAATGAAACTTGTGAGGTAACGCAGCGCTGTTTCACTTGGTCTACACTATTACACTAAACTGCATTTGAGCGTGGTGAAAGTTATAATGTTATTCTATTTGATAGTTTATTTGCTATATGAGACAAGCAGTAAGCTAGATCAACAATAGAATAACATACAGATCATATTTTAACATTTCATCATGTTGAACTAAATAACATTGATTAGTTTTATATACATTTGCTCACCAGTCTAATAAAGTACATACAAGAGCTCTGTCAAGTCAAAGTTTGTCACGGACGTGGAGCTCTCGGCATCTCGAAAATGCCACGCTGAAATTGATCCTCGTTTTAGTTCTCCTTTTTTCCCAAGGTCTGCTTGCCATGGTCCATAATGTTTGAACGAAACAACAACAACAGTGTGAGCTTGCGTGAATCTTTCCCCTAAAAGAAAAATACTCTGATAAAGTACAGGTACTTGAAAAATTTACTTAAGTAGGCCTACACCACTGCTTAACCAGCCCAAGCCGTCATTGTTAGCTATAAAGTGACGTTGTGGACCTGGACGCATTTGTTCTTCTATCAATGGCAGCTTTAAATTCATGGTGGAAGAAAGCAGTTTTCTGTTTCAGTATTGATCAGCCAACAGTGATGTAATGGAAGTGCAAACCTATTTATTTATTTTAGCTTGGCTGACCTCTGCACTTCATCAGTAGGCAACGTAAAGTACTTGACAGTGAATACATATAAATAAATACATTATAAATATAGGTTTATGTACAACAAAACTGCTCTTTCCACCCCCTACTGTAATTTTTAAACAATAACACAATACATTTGCTGTTCTACAGGGCCCTCAGGGGGTGCTTTTCTACATGAGAGAGTTATATATTACGTCAAAGAGTTTAAGTGTATCTCAAGTGTGAGCATTTATAAACCAAAGCCAAAGCAAACGTGTACCCATAACATAACTGAGGACACTCTGACCTGTGCTGTAAGTATATTTATGTTATATCTAGAAAAAGACCATGAGCCTGTGTTTTGGCTTATTCTTTGCCTCCCCTATTCCCTCTTTCTCACCTCACTCATTTGTAAATATTGTGTTTGTAGATACCGCACTGTAAAAAATGATTACCGATCTAAGCTAAAAGTATTAATGTCTATGCTACAATCATAGAGCAAAGTTCTTCAAATATGTTATCTTTATGTAGGCATACATATTGTACTCATGCAAGAGTTTGTGTATAAAGAGTTTTATTGAGCTATTTTACTTTTTATTTCGCCAGATGGGGCCGGGCAGCAATGATGGAACGTACCAAAATGCAAACAGTACAACAATGATTACTGAGTTTGTTCTACGAGGTTTTCCTGGCCTCCCTCCTGTGTATTACGGATGTGTAGGAGCTTTGTTTTTCATCTTATATCTTCTTCTTGCTACTGGGAATATTTTCATCATTGTCTTTGTGATGTGCGAGAAAAGCATTCAGAAACCAACATATCTAATCTTCTGTAACCTTGCACTGGCAGATCTTGCCCTTGGAACGACAACCTACCCAAGAGTCATTGCAATGTACTGGATGTTTGACCAAATCATATCATTCAACGCCTGCTTGACACAGGTGTATTTTGTCCATTTTCTTGGGGCTACAAATTCATTTCTCATGGCACTGATGGCTCTTGATCGATTCATAGCTATTTGCAACCCTCTCAGATATCATACCCTGATTAAAAATTCAACTATTGCCATTATGTGTGCATGTGTTTGGATAGCAAACATGCTGCAGTTAGTTGGAGTCATTCTCCTGCTCCTCGGTGTGAATTTCTGTGGGCCAAATGTCATACCCCATTGCTACTGTGATCACGTCGCTTTAAGCAAACTGACATGTGGGGATGTAACTACCATGAAAGTCACATCTGTAGCCATTGCCATGTTTGTTCTGTGGGGTCCTTTCAGTTTTATCTTATTTTCTTACATCTCTATCATCATCACTGTGTTGAGAATTTCAAATTCAGAAGGACGTTATAAAGCCCTTTCCACGTGCACTCCACAGTTACTGATCATTTGTCTGTATTATCTACCCAGAACTTTTGTGTATATTACAAATGCTGCTGGCTATGAATTTAGTACTGACATCCGCATTGTGGTCTCCATGATATATAGTCTCATACCTGCTGTTATTAACCCGTTTATATATTGCTTCAAGACTAAAGAGATCAAAGAGGCAATAATAAAAAAAATTAAGATAAAACAGGTTGGAGTCAATGGAAAGTTCATTCTTGGATAAAAATAATCTGGTCCAGTATTGTATAATATCATAGAAATAATTATTCCGATACAGCAACAATGAAACTGAAACACTGGCCAATATAGTGTTGGAGGTTTCACGTCCATTGCCTGGTGGCCAATCTTACAAATATAAATACAAATACTATTTAATTTGACAGGTACTCTTTGTTCGCCTCTTTAATAAGATATTTGTATCAATGTAAAGCACATTGGTCAACTTTCAGTTATTTTAAACTGTGCTCTAGAAATAAATTTGAGACATTGACATTTATGTTAAATGTACAATTAATTGTTTTTATTAAAATTTAAAACTCTGTGATTGCACAAGCCTGTCTTTGGTCCCTCAATTTTTCTCTATGTTTGTGCTTTTAAAAACTTAAGAGAATTAAGCCTTGAATTATGGGTTTTGTATAGTTAAGAAAAATCTGTCCCTATATACAGTACAAAGATCACTCACACGCACACACGCACACGCACACACGCGCACGCGCACGCGCACACGCACACGCACGCGCGCACACACACACACACACACACTGCAAGAAGACTAACAATCTATCTTTATTTATTGCTATTATTATACTGATATTTTTTTTATCTATTATTAAAAATATGTTTACTATTCAATTTCTGTTACCATTAAGTACAAAATTATAATTCCATAAATGTTTGGTAACGGAGATAAAGACTTTTCTTTCCCCCACGGGAAATTTACTGTAAAATGCAGCAACAAGCTAATGTGTGATTTTATAGTGTTTATGTAGCCTGTGGGCCTGGTTAGGATTGGGTCCCTTCGGTTTACTCTCGTTCTCTTTCAATTTTATGTTTAATCACGTCACTAATTGGTGGGTGGAGCGGGTATTTAGTAAGCCGTCAAACGCGATTGAGGCAGGCTTATAAACACCTGGTGTCCTTAGACTGGGATGGTGTAAATGTACTGCTGGCTCTGGTGTGGTGAATCAGTGATCCAGATGCTGTTTAAGTGTTGAGTGCGTGAAGGAGCTGACGCTGATTGAGCTGCAGCGCGCTATTGTTTTCCTGGTTGACCATGTATGGGCGAACGAATCACAGCAAAGTAGTGCCAAACTACGTCCGCGGATAATAAGCGTCAGCTGGAGACTGTGATTGCAGTGGGATGTTTATATTCAACTTCGTGTTCCCCCTTTCACTGTGAATGCTACGACAGACCTGTGCAGTTACACTTAAGTTGCTAGCTGCTGTTCTCCATACTGTGTGATTGTGGATGCTGCTCATAGTATAGTTTATTTTATTAGTATTATTGTTTTTTTTTCTTTTCTCCCTTTTGTTGGTTGTTTGTTTTCCTCTAGCCTGTTGGCTGTAGCTGTTATTGTATGTGATCGTATAAATTGTACGTCACAGGCTAGAGTGGGTTTATTTATTTATTTATTATTAATATCTTTAAACCCAATTCCCCTTTTTGTTTGTAACCAGCCTCTGTGTTAGTGGAGCCAGGGTAGCTTCCCTGGAAAGCGAGTTTCCCTTATCTTTTTTCTTTTCTTTTTGTTTAACGAAGAAGTTTGCAGTGCCGTGTAGTGTGAACCTTAATGCCTTTTAACCCTATTTATTAGAGTGCTGTTAGTGTGCAGTGTGTATTACCTCAAAGGAGGTTTGTGTCTTTGTTCACTGGTGGTAGTGCGAACTTAAGCTTCCCTTAGTGTTTTCTCAACTGCTTTACTGGCTCCCGTGCAGATGGCTTGTTATTCCCTATTTATATGTTAATTTGTTTGATTTATTCCTTTTTTTTTACACCAACCGACATCTTCAATCATTCCTTAATAAAGATTGTATTTTTATACTTTTCTAAGAACCTGTGTTTGTACATTTTATTGGAGTAGAGTTCCCCTTGCTCTGACACTTGCACTAACCAGTTTAGCTCAAGGGGTGGCGTAGTCAGTTGTACAATTAGGGGCGCCACAAATTGGCGTAGTCGGCAGGGTTGTTTTTTTTTCTTTCTTTGAAGTGTTGGTTGGCTACATTGAGCAGCATCGTGTGTGTGTGGTGTGTGTGTGTGGAGAACAGCGTCTGGCAGTATGGACTCGGGCGACGCCGGTGGAGGATTTGATGCAGCGCTGCAGCAACTGCGGGACCGTGTGACACAGCTCCAAGCTGAAAATGAGAGACTGTCAGGTGCACAAGGAAACGATGCTGGCGGGAGTGGTCCCCTGCCAGTACGAAGAGAGCAGGCAGTATATCTGCCTAGAGAAAGACGGTGCTCTAAATTTTCCGGCTCTGTAACAGCTGGGTCACTTTCTATTGAAGAGTGGAGTGAAGAAGCACAAAGTTGCATTAGGTCGAGGTACATGTCTGATTTGGAAAAGGCAATGTTTTTGTATGACCATTTAGAGGGCGAAGCCCGGAGTGAGATTAAATATCGACCTGTAGGTGTAAGAGAAAATCCTACAGAAATCATTTCAGTGTTAAAAGAGGTATATGGATGTTCTAAGTCATATGTATATTGGCAACAACGTTTCTTTGACAGAAAACAAAGAGAAAATGAGTCATTATTTGAGTTTTCCCATGCATTAATGGAGCTTATGGAAAAGGTGAAACAGTCCAAGGGAGATTCAATTTCTGATCCAGACATAGTGTTAAGAGACCAATTTTGTGAGAATGTGAGAGATCATATGTTACGAAGGGAACTTAAAAGACTGGTTCGGGCTAATGGGCGTTTGTCTCTCTTGGATGTAAGACGGGAGGCCACTAGGTGGGTGGAGGAGGGACAGGCAGGTCGTGACCGGAGTCACCGCGTACCGGGGCGCAGTAGTGAAACCTCTTATATGTCTCAGTGTGACTCCACGGTTGCTCAACCTTCTGAGATGGCGGAGTTAAAGGAAATGGTTTTAAAGCAACAAGCCCAACTAGATATGCTGGTCCAACACTTGGGACAGTCTATTGGTAAACCTCACGCCCCTTTGTTAAATAGGGAAGGCCGTTTTAAACGTGCTCCTAATGGTCAGCCTATCTGTATTAGATGTAATCGACCTGGGCATATAGCCCGGTATTGTCAGTCTGCTCCCGCTAGCAATAGTAGATCTACCTCTCACACGTTATCAGATTCCACCAGTCAGTCATTGCCCCTTGTAAGTAATTCTAATAGCCAGCTGGGAAACTAGAACCCCCCAGTGTACAGAGCCGCACACTGGGAGGGATGGGTTCTGGCTCTGCATGTCCGTCCTTTTTTGGACAGTTAGTGGGTAAATGCCCAGTGTTGAGTGTGGTTATGGGAGGTGTGACAGTCCCTTGTTTAATTGACACTGGATCAATGGTTACAACTGTAACTGAGAGTTTCTTTAGTAAGCATTTTAGTCATTTGCAGAGGAAAGATTGCAAGTGGTTAGGCCTTAAGGCAGCTAACGGGCTAGACATACCTTACACTGGCTATATTGAATTGGATGTGGTCGTTTTAGGACAGCGTATTCCGGGGAGGGGGATATTGATTGTCAGGGACCCACCGAATGTGACCCTCCAAGACCGTAAGGTGGCTACCCCTGGTATATTGGGTATGAATGTACTTTCAGAGTGCTACAGGGTTCTCTTTGAGCAGCATGGTTCACAGCTCTTCCACTTCCCTCCAGTTAAGTCGGCGGCCCCAGCAGCTCAACGGGCCCTGCGACATTGTGCGAAGATCCAGACCCTCGTCAACGCCCCCAAGCCGTTCAAGGTTAAAGTCCAGGGGAAGTCTCCGATCTGCCTTGGGGCTGGTGCCCTGACTATGGTTCCAGTTACATGCCCTCAGCTCGAGACCGCTGAGTTCTTGCTTGAGCCGTTAGGTTTTGAAGATGGACAATTGCCCGAAGGTCTGCTGGTGTCTCCCACCCTGGTTTCTGCCAAAAAGGGCCTTTTGTATGCCCCCATAGTTAATGTTGGGTGTACTGAAGTGTGGCTTTCCCCTCGTCGTGTCGTTGGGACTGTGCAAGCAGTGGTGGCGACCTCTGCTGGAACCAAACCTGTCGCTGTTGAGCCCTCATGGGAAGAGTGTAGCGCTTATGTCTCTACCCAGGAGGCAATCACTTCCTCCAGTGTCCCTGAGTCTATCCTCCCTGACTTTGAGGGGCTGGCTCCACAGCAGGTTTTCCAAGCCAAGGCCCTCTTTGCCCAGTACGAAAGCATCTTCTCCAAGGGTGATGGAGATTTGGGATGTACTTCTCTGATTGCTCACGAGATTCCGTTAGTTGATGATGCCCCAGTCCGCCAGCCCTATCGACGAATCCCGCCCTCTCAGTATGAGACTGTGAAGGCACACATTCAACAGCTGCTAGATAGCCAAGTTATAAGAGAAAGCAACAGCCCGTACTCTTCCCCCATCGTCCTTGTAACAAAGAAAGATGGGAGTCTTCGTCTCTGTGTGGATTATCGGCAGTTGAACTCCAAGACCCGTCGTGACGCCTACCCTCTCCCCAGGATAGAGGAGTCCTTAGATGCCCTGTCTGGGGCAAGATGGTTTTCTACCCTTGATCTTGCAAGTGGGTATAACCAAGTCCCAATGGCAGATAAAGATAAGTCAAAGACTGCCTTTTGCACCCCGTTTGGCCTCTTTGAGTTTAATAGGATGCCATTCGGGCTCTGCAATGCTCCAGGCACCTTCCAGCGCCTTATGGAGCGCATGTTTGGAGATTGCCGTCATCAATCAGTTCTCCTGTACCTTGATGATGTGATTGTATTCTCCACTACAGTAGAACAACATCTTGAGCGGCTAGGAGAAGTGTTTGCTCGCCTTCAAAATCAGAACCTGAAAGTTAAGCTGCCCAAGTGTCAATTCTTCCAGCATCAAGTGAGTTATTTGGGGCAAGTGGTTTCTGCTGATGGGGTGGCTACTGACCCTGCGAAAATCGAGGTGGTTAAGGAGTGGCAGCGCCCGGCCCACTTGGCCGACTTGAGATCTTTTCTTGGCTTTGCAAGCTATTATCGGCGGTTCGTGGAAGGCTTCTCTAAGCTTTCAGCCCCATTACACCATCTTGTGGGGAGGCTCAGTGGACCAAGGCGGAAGGGGAAGACTCCTCCGGTTCCTTTAATAACAGCATGGGATGATGCTTGTGAGAATGCATTTCAGTCTTTGAAGGAGAGACTTACCTCTGCCCCAGTCTTGGCCTATGCTGACTTTAAAAAGCCCTTTATTGTGGAAGTAGATGCCAGCCACGGGGGTTTGGGGGCGGTTCTCTCTCAAGAGTGTGACGGGAAGGTTCGCCCCATCGCCTTTGCTAGCCGAGGGTTGAAACCCAACGAGAGAAACATGGAGAATTATAGCTCAATGAAGCTTGAACTTCTTGCAGTGAAATGGGCAGTGACAGAAAAGTATAGAGAGTACTTGCTGGGGAATCATTTTACCATTCTGACAGATAATAATCCTCTGAGCCATTTGCAGACTGCCAAGCTGGGGGCGACTGAACAGCGGTGGGCCTCTCAACTCGCATCATTCAACTTTACTATCAAGTACCGCCCAGGGAGGAACAACCAAAATGCTGATGCATTATCCCGGCAATACCTGGACCGTTTTTCTGTTGGGACAGACGTCCCATTGCTGGGAGCCCTGGCTGGTATGGGCCAGCCCCTTGCCGCCGAGGGTCACTGTGGAGAAGTGGTGGCGCTACCTGGCCGTACATCTCAGGACCTAAGCCTGCTGCAAGAGACTGACCCAGTCATCGGCCCGGTGCGCAAATATCATCAAGCAGGTCGCCGTCCAAGAGCTGAGGAGCGCGAGTCATTGTCCCGCCCCAGCAGGGCGCTGCTGCGTCAATGGGACCGCCTAGTCGAGAAGGAAGGGGTATTGTACCGCCTCATTCATTCCCCAGGTGAAGGCCTGGAGATACTCCAGCTGCTGCTTCCCCAGTGCTTGCAGGAAGAAGTCCTCCATAGTGTCCATGATAATCAGGGGCACCAGGGCACCGAGAAGACTCTCCAGCTCCTACGGGACCGGTGCTTCTGGCCGAATATGACCGGGGATACTGAACGGTGGTGCCAACGATGTCAAAGGTGTGTATTGGGGAAGGCTGTCCAGCCCAAGATTCGTGCCTACTGGGGGACACTGCAGGCTACCCAGCCAAATGAGATCCTGGCTATCGACTTCACAGTTTTGGAACCTGCAAGCGATGGTCGGGAGAATGTTTTGATCTTGACTGATATCTTTACCAAGTACTCTCAAGCATTTCCCACCAAAGATCAAAGGGCTTCCACTGTGGCCAAAGTGTTGGTCCAGCAGTGGTTCCATCGTTTCGGTCCCCCAGGCCGTATCCATTCTGACCAGGGGCGGAACTTTGAAAGCATCCTGATTAAACAACTCTGTCAGATGTATGGCATCCAGAAGAGTAGAACCACCCCTTACCACCCCCAAGGTAATGGACAGTGTGAAAGATTTAACCGTACCTTGCACGACCTGTTGCGTACCCTACCGTCAGCCGAGAAACGACACTGGCCCCACCATTTGCCACAGCTGACTTTTGCCTACAACACGACACCCCACCAGACTACTGGGCACACTCCATATTATCTTATGTTCGGTAACCATCCAAGACTACCCGTGGATTTCTTGCTCGGGAATGGGGTAGCAGTGCAGGACGCCGGCAACCTGGAGGACTGGATCCAGAAACATCAACAGAGTATGCGGGTGACCCAGGAGCATGTCCGGCAAAGATCAGATGAGCTGATACGCCGACGAAACCAGCGTCATAATGACAATGTGAACGATCCTGGACTCGAAGAGGGGAGGCTGGTGTACCTGCGTAACCATGTGCCTGGACGGAATAAGATCCAAGATCACTGGAACTCTGTTGTGTTTCGGGTGCTACGGAGTCCCTCTGGGACTGGAACCGTATATACTGTGGCCCCTAGAGATGGAGAAGGACCAGTCCGGCAGGTGCACCGGTCCGAGTTGAGAGCTGTTCCAGAAGGGTTACAGTCAATGGCAGAGGAGGCCACTCCTTCCACGAGCCAAGCTGACTTACCCATTAACCCTATGGTCAGGGAAGAGGAAGAGCAGGAAGATGTGGTCATTTTTCATCCTGAGGAGATCCAGGAGGCCCTAGATTCACCCAGTTCCCTCGCTCCTGATGAAATGGAGGCTATACCTGAAGACGTGACCATGACTCTGCGACGCTCGGTTAGATCTACGGCAGGTCGGCACCCTAACCCCTACCGGCTCCCTCGAGCCATTTCCATGGGGAATGAGGAGGGGATATTGCCAAAAGTGGGTGACCAGAGTATTGGAGTGTGAACTGCCATCGTCAGGCCGCCGATTCACTTTGAGGGGGTGGAATGTAGCCTGTGGGCCTGGTTAGGATTGGGTCCCTTCGGTTTACTCTCGTTCTCTTTCAATTTTATGTTTAATCACGTCACTAATTGGTGGGTGGAGCGGGTATTTAGTAAGCCGTCAAACGCGATTGAGGCAGGCTTATAAACACCTGGTGTCCTTAGACTGGGATGGTGTAAATGTACTGCTGGCTCTGGTGTGGTGAATCAGTGATCCAGATGCTGTTTAAGTGTTGAGTGCGTGAAGGAGCTGACGCTGATTGAGCCGCAGCGCGCTATTGTTTTCCTGGTTGACCATGTATGGGCGAACGAATCACAGCAAAGTAGTGCCAAACTACGTCCGCGGATAATAAGCGTCAGCTGGAGACTGTGATTGCAGTGGGATGTTTATATTCAACTTCGTGTTCCCCCTTTCACTGTGAATGCTACGACAGACCTGTGCAGTTACACTTAAGTTGCTAGCTGCTGTTCTCCATACTGTGTGATTGTGGATGCTGCTCATAGTATAGTTTATTTTATTAGTATTATTGTTTTTTTTCTTTTCTCCCTTTTGTTGGTTGTTTGTTTTCCTCTAGCCTGTTGGCTGTAGCTGTTATTGTATGTGATCGTATAAATTGTACGTCACAGGCTAGAGTGGGTTTATTTATTTATTTATTATTAATATCTTTAAACCCAATTCCCCTTTTTGTTTGTAACCAGCCTCTGTGTTAGTGGAGCCAGGGTAGCTTCCCTGGAAAGCGAGTTTCCCTTATCTTTTTTCTTTTCTTTTTGTTTAACGAAGAAGTTTGCAGTGCCGTGTAGTGTGAACCTTAATGCCTTTTAACCCTATTTATTAGAGTGCTGTTAGTGTGCAGTGTGTATTACCTCAAAGAAGGTTTGTGTCTTTGTTCACTGGTGGTAGTGCGAACTTAAGCTTCCCTTAGTGTTTTCTCAACTGCTTTACTGGCTCCTGTGCAGATGGCTTGTTATTCCCTATTTATATGTTAATTTGTTTGATTTATTCCTTTTTTTTTACAACAACCGACATCTTCAATCATTCCTTAATAAAGATTGTATTTTTATACTTTTCTAAGAACCTGTGTTTGTACATTTTATTGGAGTAGAGTTCCCCTTGCTCTGACACTTGCACTAACCAGTTTAGCTCAAGGGGTGGCGTAGTCAGTTGTACAATTAGGGGCGCCACATTTATTTTATTGAACGATGAGGCAGACTGAAAACAAAATGATAAAAAGTGCATTTATAGAGTCAACTCTACCTGTTATACTCGGTAAAGTACAACAATTAGAAGAAATTTTTTTTAATCGTGATTAGAAACATTAAAGTTTTTTAAATTCTTTAGAAAGTAATAATTCCACAGTTAATCTCCAAAGTAATGTAGAAATGACATAAATAACATATATTTAAAAAACTTGTTTAATGGCATCCTTTTATGAATGAAGGCCAGTATCACTGATACTAATACTGCTACTGAGGTCTCAATTAAATATATATATATATTTTCAATTTTAAACATTAATTATAGCCATTCAACATTACAGTGTAACTGAAAGCTATTAATTTTAACATGTATTGGGCTCCCAAAAACATGACAACTTTAAATTTAAGTGAACTTAATCTTCACATAAACCCATAATAATTGTCATATTAACTGTGCCCTTCCTGTCTAACAGGTAGGCCTAGGAAAATATACAAAAATTCTGAATATAATTAATACAGTTATCAAACACTTTGCACTGCAGAAATTATAAATTAAATATATATGAATCCTTATTAAAGCTACAAAAGTTCTTTAGTCAAGAGCAGTGAATTTCTCTGTTACCTTTGTTCTTTGATTAACATTAATGACAGAGAGCATTTTATTGACTGCTGTCACTTTAAGATCTGCCGCTGCTGCACGACGTGGATTTGACACCCGTCTCATTTCTCACAACTCTTTACATTTATTTAAGACTTTATTTAACTCATTTCAGACTGCTCTTATGAGGAAACTTGAGGAAACTTGACAAAACTGACATTTTGGTATATTTTTTTGTGTGTGTTATTTCCACTACTAATAACGTACTCGGTTACTAACGTAACCTCGGTTCTCTCTAGGAGAGGGAACGAGTACTGCGTCGAAAGAACGCTACGGGAAAGTATTTCTTTGTCGAGATTGAAGCCTAAAAATTAATCCTTAATTTTGTAAACATGTAAAACGCTTTTCTGTAGCATACAACCTTAGGCGGAGCAATATCGCTCACCCATTGGCTGCTCCGCCAGAAAAGCACAGCCTATGCGAGGCCAGAGACGCTGACCAATGAGGACACTTCGCGCCCATTCTGCGTCATCTCCCGCCGAAACAGGCGTGGCCTAGGCCTATAAATACGAGCATAGCTGTCTAACACACCGATTTTCGTCACGAAAGCGACGCAGCGTGGGCACGCACGGCATGAGACGCAGTACTCGTTCCCTCTCCTAGAGAGAACCGAGGTTACGTTAGTAACCGAGTACGTTCTCTTACGTAGAGTTCTCTCGTACTGCGTCGAAAGAACGCTACAGGAACCCCATGTAAAACGCCGTGCGTGCTCTTGGACCGACACAGACACCTAAGGGCGCGCGCGCCCTGGCATACAAGTGCCTACCCCAAGAAGTATAGGGAGAGCGGCTAAAATAGCATCATCCCTTTATAGTAGTGCCTCTAAGGGCATAATAACATATATATGATTAATATAAATATATATATGAGGGGTAAAAGCATGCTCATGGGACACCATGTCAGTGAGTGATGCTTGAACATTGAAGTGACCTGGGCCGCAACGCGGGGCAGGAACACTAAAACATAGTCTTCTAGACCGAGAGCAGTTTAGCCTGCAGCGCAGGAACCTCTAGGTTATAGAACCGTATAAATGTAGACGGGGAGGCCCAGCCTGCCGCCATACAGATATCTTGTAGCGAGATTCCACTATACCAAGCCCACGAAGAGGCCATGCCTCTCGTAGAATGTGCTCTGATGCCCAGGGGGCATTCCAAACCTCTAGATGCGTAGGCTAGCGCAATGGCATCCACTACCCATCGAGATAGACTCTGTTTCGTCGCGGCTCGCCCTTTAGAGCGCCCACTGAACGAAACAAAGAGCTGCTCCGTCTGTCGAAAAACAGCAGAGCGGGACACATAAGCTCTTAATGCCCTGACCGGGCAAAGGGAGCTATTTCCGTCCTCCGAGGCCGGCAGGGCCGACAGGGAGATGACCTGAGCCCTGAACGGTGTGTTGAGGGACTTAGGTACGTACCCATGCTTCGGTTTCAACACGACTACAGAGTCGTTTGGCCCGAACTCCATACAAGAAGCTCTAACTGAGAGCGCTTGCAAATCCCCCACACGCTTCACTGAAGCGAGAGCCAGAAGAAACACGGTCTTGAAAGACAGGTGTTTCATGTCAACTGAGTGAATAGGCTCGAAAAGGGGCCCCTTTCATAGCGTTCAACACTGTAGAAAGGTCCCAAACGGGGACTGAAGGAGGCCTTGGAGGGTTTAACCTCCTGGCTCCTCTAAGGAAACGGACCACCAGGTCGTTTCTGCCCAGTGAATGGCCAAGCGTTAGATTAACGAACGCTGATATGGCAGCCACATAGACTTTGAGCGTGGATGGGGTTCTTCCCTTATCCAACAGTTCTTGGAGGAAGGAGAGAATCTCCGTTTCCCCGCACTGGAGCGGTGACAGACCTTGGTCTGAACACCAGCCAGAGAACACCGACCATTTGGAAGCGTAGAGCCGTCTAGTAGACGGAGCCCTAGCCTGTTCGATCGTGTCTAACACTCCCTTTGGGAGGTTAGCGGGTACCCGTTTATGGCCCATACGTGTAGGGACCAGAGCTCCGGGCGAGGATGCAAAATCGAGCCCTTGGCCTGCGAGAGGAGGTCTCTCCTCACTGGAACCGGCCACGGGGCAGTACTCTTCAGTCGCATCAAAACTGGGAACCAGTTGATTCGTCCAGTATGGAGCGACTAGTAGCACCGAGCATCCGCTTTCCTTGATCCGCTCCAGCACTTGAGGCAGGAGTGAGACAGGAGGAAAAGCATAGAGCGGACGGCGGGGCCAGACACTGGCCAGCGCGTTCGTGCTCTTCGAAAAAAATTCTGGGTAGTGAGCGTTTTCCTGGCTTGCAAACAGGTCTATTTCCGCTCTGCCGAACGTTTCCCACAGCAGACGCACTGTCTGCGTGTGTAGGGACCACTCTCCTGTAGGAACGTTGTTCCGTGAGAGTCTGTCTGGGCCTACATTCAAGTGGCCTGGCACATGCGATGCTCTCAGCGAGCGCAGGTTGTGCTGGGCCCATACCAGTATGCGTTCCGCTAACCTGAATAGGTTTCGGGATCTCACGCCACCCTGGCGGTTTATGTAGTCTACTACCGACGTGTTGTCCGAACGGACCAGGACGTGGTGTCCTTTTATCCGGGGACAAAAACGCCTCAGCGCAAGGTCCACCGCCATCATTTCCAGGCAGTTTATGTGCGGTAGTTTGGCCCGTTCTGCCCACTGGCCCAAGAACGGTCTGCCGTCGAGCAGTGCTCCCCAGCCTGAGGTGGACGCGTCCGTGGACACCACCTTCAGGCTCGAGGAAGTCCCCAGGCTTACACCTGACCGGTACCAGTCTGACGCTCTCCATGGTGTCAGGGCTGAAATGCATTCCTGAGTGACCTTGAGGCGATAGCGACCGCGCAACCATGCTCGGCGCGGAACGCGCGCTTTCAACCAGAACTGCAGTGGGCGCATGCGCAGCAGGCCCAACTGCAGTACCGATGAGGCTGAGGCCATGAGGCCCAGCATTTTCTGAAATCTCTTGAGCGGCACTATATGGCCGCTGCGGAAGGATTTCGCCATTTGCAGGGTATTTTGCCTGCGCCGTGATGACAGCTGTGCTGTCATAGATAGCGAGTTCAGATCCAGTCCTAAAAAGGAGATCCTTTGACTGGGAAACAGTGAACTTTTCTCCCAATTGACTCTCAGACCTAAGCACTCGAGGTGATCGAGTATTAGTGTCCTGTGGTGAGCGAGTTCTGAAGGCGATTGAGCCAGAATCAGCCAATCGTCCAAATAGTTCAGAATTCAAACGCCTCGGAGTCTCAGGGGTGCCAGCGCCGCGTCCATGCACACTGTAAATGTACGAGGTGCTAGGGATAGGCCGAATGGCAGGACTGTGTACTGATATGCCCGGCCCTCGAAGGCGAATCTCAAAAATCGCCTGTGACGTGACGCAATTTGTATGTGAAAATACGCGTCTTTCAGATCTATCGCCATAAACCAGTCTCCTCGGCGAATCTGCGCGAGGATTTTTCTGGTCGTGAGCATTCTGAACTTTCGCTTTGTTAGCGCTTTGTTCAGACGCCTCAGATCTAAAATGGGTCTGAGACCCCCGTCCTTTTTCGGTACCAGGAAATATCTGCTGTACAGACCCCCTTCGCTCTGAGCTTGAGATAAAGGCTCTATGGCCCCTTTGCTCAATAGTTTCGCTATTTCGGCTCGAAGTAGATGTGCTACTTCTGTTTTTACCGTGGTTTCGACTTTCTCCGTGAAACGGGGTAGGCGTCGATGAAACTGCAGCGAATAGCCTCTTTTTATAGTCTCTAGCACCCATTCTGAGACCCCGGGAAGTCTTTCCCATGCATCTGCACGAGTGACTAGGGGTTGAATGTAATGTGGGCCCTGGTCGCGAAATGGCGGCGACACGAGAGCAACCGTGTGCTGTAACATGGACGCCGTGGCGTGTGAGGCGGGGGGCATGTTTAACACAGTATGCATCCCGCGCGCGCTCGGCTCTCTGAGTTGAGAGAGAGCGCGCGGGGCGAGCCCCGTAGGGCTCGTTATAATTGTGAATAAACGTGGGCACGCTCACTATATGTAAAGCACAATCGGCATGAGTCGATTTTATGTGTGCAGACCCTGTGTTGTACGGGGCTGTGCTTGCACGGGTTGAAAAACCGGGCTCTGGTCGCGAAATGGCGGCGACACGAGAGCAGTCGTGTGCTGTAACATGGGCGCCATTGCAGCGTGATGCGGGGGCGCGCTTAATCGAGCGGGCAGCCCGCGCGCGCTCAGCTCTCTCAGCTGAGAGAGAGAGCGCGCGGTGCGAGCCCCGTACGGCTCGGCATGTTTGAGAATAAATGTGGGTGCGTGAACGCGGGTACATTTATAGCACTGGGGAGTACTGTCTATTAGAACTGACTGACCGTGCATCGGTTTCGTTTCATAGAAAACGTGTGACATGTAGCTTGTAGTGATTGTGGGCACTTGAAAAGCGGGCACGCTCACTACATATGATGCACAATCAAAAGAGTCGATTTTATGTGTGCAAGCCCTGTATTGTGTGTACGAATGGGCACTGGTCGTGGGCATACAGTTACACACATTACATCATCGGCTGTGGCCGGGACACCGTGTAGCACAGAGAGTACTGTCTATCAGAACCGACTGACCGTGCATTCGTTTCGTTTTTACAGAAACCACGGGACATACAGTGTGTAGTGATTGTGGGCACTGAAAAGCGGGCACGTTCACTAACTTACATGTGACGCACAATCGACAGAGTCGATTTTATGTGTGCAAGCCCTGTTGTGTAGGGCTGTGCTTGTGTGTACGAATGGGCACTGAGTCGTGGGCATTACGGATACACACATTACACCATCGGCCGTGGCCGGGACACCAGAAAATACATTTTCAGATTTACCTGGGGCGTCGTGAAAACGGCGTTTGTGTGCAGGCAAACGGGCCATGATGCCGATTTGGTGACTGCAAAATACACTGGCACGGTCGCGTATGTTGGGACTGTGCGAGCGAGACATTTTAGTGAAATCCGGCCGCGGCGGGATTTTAACACTGTAACGTTAGCTTTCCTCGAAGCAGAAGTGCGCATCCTGGCTGAAAACGGGGCTTTCCGGGACTCCGCGATTTCTTCGTGAATTCAGGAAGAAAAAGGCGCGGGTCTTGAGGACGGTAACGTACGTTCCTCTGCAGAAAAGCAGCCATCCAGCCGGTAAGCGCATCGATGCTGGTCTTTCTCCGTCGACGCTCACGAGCGGCGGGGGAGGGGAGATCCTCGGAGCTCGCCCATCCCTTGCTACCCGAAGCGAGGAGAGAATAGCAGTCGTACTCCACAGACGTGGTTTCACCTTCCTCGTCCATGACGGACGCGGCGGCACACAGCGGCCCTTGTCCGTCGGTCAGAGAGTCCAGCGAAGCGGGCGGAGAAGCTGGCGGCAGCAGCGGCGAGCACCTCGTGGTGGAGATAGGTTCCGGGCTCCGCTGAGCACGGCGCTTTTCACGGCGCGGCACTGCAGCGGGCGGAAAGATGCAGCTTCAGTAATGAACCCCAGGCGAGTCCGCAGAGTCACCGTAGGCATCCAATCACAGTGATGGCAGCCGCCATCGACGAGAGCTGAAGCTGCGTGATCCTTACAGGCAGGAAACACAAGCACGTGGTCCCCGTCGCTGAGCGGGGCTCTACACGAGCCACAGGAGGTGCGAGGCATCTTGAAAAAGACGCTCGGCTCTTTTAGTGGTGGAAAAACTGTGTGTCGCGATGGCGAACACACAAACAAAACACACACACATAATGTAAAGGATATTCCACGCCGGAGAAGCGCAGCAGGGAACGGCGGCTGAAGGCGGCGATGACCAGCGGCTTCAGGTAAGAGGCGCGTCCTGCTGAAGTGCTTGTTTCAGACGGCTGTGGCGGCTCGAATCCAATCCAACGATGCGTGCAGCTTCGTGAATTAAGAAAAATCGGTGTGTTAGACAGCTATGCTCGTATTTATAGGCCTAGGCCACGCCTGTTTCGGCGGGAGATGACGCAGAATGGGCGCGAAGCGTCCTCATTGGTCAGCGTCTCTGGCCTCGCATAGGCTGTGCTTTTCTGGCGGAGCAGCCAATGGGTGAGCGATATTGCTCCGCCTAAGGTTGTATGCTACAGAAAAGCGTTTTACATGTTTACAAAATTAAGGATTAATTTTTAGGCTTCAATCTCGACAAAGAAATACTTTCCCGTAGCGTTCTTTCGACGCAGTACGAGAGAACTCTACGTAAGAGAACCACAGTTACATACGTACTGTAACTAACGTTATGTTTTGGATCTCCTGACCGCCGGGGGCGGTGCTTCGTAGTGGATGACGTGTACGCACAATGTCACGAGAAGTGGCACTTGTATGGCTCTTACTCCTGGGACAGAACTGCTTATGTCAGATTGTTATTATTAAACTTATTATGTGACTGCAGAACAAATTTCCGATAAGGGACCTTCTTTTAAAGGGATAGTTCACCCAAAAATGAAAATTAGCCCATGATTGACTCACCCTCAAGTTAGCCTAGTTGTATATGGGATTCTTCAAGACGAATACAATCAGAGTTATATTAAAAAATGTCCTGGCTCTTCCAAGCTTTATAATGACAGTGAATGGCCGTTTCTGTTTTGAAGTCCATAAAAGTGCATCTATTCATCATAAAAGTGCATCTATTCTGTTACGTGGATAGCAGATGAACCCAAGCGCAGACAGTATGCAACACACAATGTTTAATTAAAGACAAAAACAGAGAAAAACAAAACCCACGAGGGGGCAAAACAAGACAGGACTATGGAGACTAACTAGACTGAGACTGTGACAGATAACTACAAGAAAACAAACAACTAATACAGGCAATAGCGCAACAGGACAACAGCTCTTGACAAGATACTCACAGACAAAGGTTTGACATGGATTAACAATGAACCAACACAGGACAGCAAACACAAGGGGATTAAATAGGGAGACTAATGATAACATAACAGGTGACACAGGTAAAGCAATAATGACAAAACGAGGATAACAAGGAGGGCGGGGCTAGATGACGAGACAACACAAGCACATGGCCAAACCAGGCCATGTGTTTGCACATAAAACATGGGTCTGTCATGATCCTGCCTCAAGACTTAAAGAAAGACAAGGACTAGATGGCAGAATCATGACATATTCATCATAAAAGTGCTCCACACAGCTCCGGGGGGTTAATACAGGCCTTCTGAAGCAAAGCGATGCGTTTTGTGTAAGTAAAATATCCATATTTAAAACTTTATAAGTAAAAGTTTCTTATAAAACACTTTCTTCTAAAAGAGCAATTTCCGAGGCGTTGTTTCAAATGCCTCGCACCACCTGCGCCTCGTGCAGAGGCCCTCTCATTGGTGGAGACCGCCACATCATCTACGCTTCCTGGGCCGTGACCACGTGGAAGTTCCACTCACCCAGGGCGGTTGCCCTGAGTGCAACGTGATGGATCTCACCACCCTGCGGGATAGACTGGCTGTTTTCACCGACAACGACCCTGCACTCCCCGCTCTCTCTCTCCCTTTGCTCGAGACGCGCAAAAAGAAGCGCCGTTCACAAAGGATGCCAGAGCAGACGGAGACGAGTGAGCACACGCCGGCCCAGTCCCCGCGTGCCTCCCTCTCTCTTTGGGAATCCCCCTCTTGGGGAAGCCAGTCCTGTTCACGCAGGTGGACCAACGCCCCTCTCTGCGAGCGGCAGGTCTCATCTCTTTCGGAGCTTCGGACGAGGATGAAGAGAAGGATGACAGCCTTTCCATCGCTGCATCCGACTGCGATGAGTGGGCGGGCTAGGTTTCCGGCCCCGCGCCGTCAACACAAACCAGCACGTGAACGAGCATCGATGCAGAGCTTCTCCGTGTGCTGACCAGGGCCCTCGAAGAGCCCACGTGCAGCAGGCTTGATGAGTGGTTCCTGCAGGGGCGCCGACATGTCCTTCTTCCCAGAAGTTCATGACGAGCTGACGAAGTCATGGAAGGCGCCGCACTTTGCAACAGAAGTATATTCACTGTTTTCTTTTATCTGAAATAAAACAAAAATTACCACCAACACTGTATAGCTAATATACTAGATAACTAAAGAAACAATACAATGGTACAATGCAATGATCATAATGCAATAGAAACACCACAATTCACAGGGAAACAAGGCATAATCATGCAACTTAAATATGGCGCACACTCCTTCGGTTTGAATGGGCATGTTGACGATTCTGATTGCCAAGCCTCCCCTGATGGCCCACGTACCTAATCTATGAGTATGTAATAAATACACACGATCATCTGTGCCATTCTAACTTTTAGGGTTAAGGGTTTGAGGCTGCTGGCCTGGCACTGCTGTCCTCAGACTGTTGTGATTTGTGGTTCTGCCGTTAGATATCTCGTCGGTGCTGCTGCTGAGCCAGAGAGAGCAGTTACTGGTGGGTTACCATGATCTTCACTTTAGAATACTGATCCAAATAATTACGGTAGTATGGTGTAAATTGTATGGTGGAGAAAATGCTGTATTACTGTTACTACAAATAAAGCTCTTTCTGGTTATCCTATGTTAGCAACTTAGACAGAATAGTGTTGTCTCTGATGCATGGACACAAACAACAAGTTACTCAGTAAAAAAAAAAAAAAAAACTTCAAACAATAAGACTAACTGTTTTGATCTATATACTGTAACAATGATTCGTTTTCTGTCGATAAAGGTATCCAAAAAGTTGCCTACTTCTCTAATAAAAGCATAGTATATTAAAGAGTCTTTGATGTTTCCATGGTTTCTAAGTAAAACCGGAAATCGAGGGTAAGGCAGGTATGACGTCATTGACATGCAGCACATTGACAGTGGCCATTACACTGGTTAAAATAGCTGAACATTGTTGGAAACATTTGAAATATTGTACGTACACAAAAGTCAACAAAATATATTTGTTCTAGCGGTTTTTGGATATGTAAATCCAAAAATCGTACATATTGTGCCTTTAAAGAGGGTCTGAGGTAATACAGGGGTCATACACTGTCTAAGGGTTAACATGTTGCAGAGATAATTTCAGGTGTCTAGTTTATGTAATAATTGTCAGAAGGTCACAAATAAAGATCACCAATCATCCCCTCAACATTTCGTGGAAGGTCTCTTTGGTATTTCGAGAGAGATGATAAAGCATGATTTCATCATATCATCATCAGATGCTTGTTCAGCAAGAAGAAGATTTCCATACTAACGATACAGTATGTATCTGCGGCAGGTCTTTTGTGTAACTGCGTAAATTAGCAATGTCTTATGGAAATAATTACATGAAATATACTACTAATATAAGGTTATAATGTTATTATAATATTTTGCATTAATGTTGAACTTTGTTGTGCTATTTTGATGCCACTTTCAGATTTGGCTTTGTTTTCATTTTATTTTTCTAATTGGTAATACAACTGATTTTTTTAGGTAATTGTGAAGCCGTATAGAGTCATGATCTACACCAATGTCACTGTCTTTACGGAATTCTACCTGCTGGGATTTCCAGGACTCCATCCACAGTATTATGGAGCTGTGGGAACCCTTTTGTTCTTTGTCTACTTGACACTGGCAGGAGGAAATATCTTTATCATTTCTTTTATTTCTTATGAGAGAAGCCTTCAGAAACCCACCTATTTAATCTTTTGTAATCTTGCTCTTTGTGATCTTGCTTTTGGAACTGTCATGCTGCCTAAAGCCATTGCAAAATATCTATTCAATATCAACACTATATCATTTAATAGTTGCTTTGTGCAGATGTTTTTTGTTCATTACTTAGGGAGTATTAATTCTTTTGTTATACTATTAGTAGCCATTGACCGCTTCGTTGCAGTACGTAACCCACTGAGATACTGTGTTCTTATTACAAACAAAACTATTTTCCTTGCATGTGGACTGATTTGGACAATGTTAATACCTTTAATGGCGATTATTGCTTATCATGCCTTCGATGAGCCCTACTGTGCTTCTAATGTAATAACCCAAAATTATTGTGAACGAAATGCAGTAATTAAACTCTCTTGTCGAGATATAAATCAGAAAAGGAATTTTGCTTTTGGATGGGCCATGTTTATTCTTTTGGGCCCTTTGACTTTTATTATATTTTCTTTTATTGCCATATTCACATCGGTTTTCAAAATTTCTGGCTTCCAGGCCCGATATAAAACGTTCTTAACTTGCACTCCTCAGCTTCTCATTGTTTTTATGTATTATCTCCCCAGATGTGTTGTCTATACATTTGATGTGACAGCTGCATTAACTCCTGACATTCGGATTATGTTAACTATGTGGTACAGTCTGCTTCCACCTGTTGTCAATCCCATGATATACTGCCTCAGAACCAAAGAGATCAAAGATGCATTAAGGAGGAAAATGAGAGACAGAGAAGTTAGCATGCAGATGACCAGGCAGTCTAAAATACGTCAATAACTTAATCAGTATTTACCCCCGGTTTCACAGACAAGGCTTAAGATAGTCCCAGACTAAAATACATTAAGCTGTTTTAACTGAAAGCAACTTGCACTGACGGTATCTTAAAATATGTCAGTGCCATTGTTTTGTCTCAAGATGCACACCAATAATGTTTCTTTTTTCTTCTAATGCACGTTTATAAAAGCTTCTTAAATGTCCTAATTGAAGCAAGGCCTAATCTTGGCTTAACCTAAGTCCTGTCTGTGGACCCCGGCCATATTGTTTAATTTGTAGACTTTTCCTATTTCCTTGTTATTCTGTCTGTCAAACTAACGATCAGACTAAAGACAAATCTCTAACACTTTAATTTCATTTAAAGTTTCATTTTTTTTTTTTAAAGATTCGTTTTTATCTTTCATTTTCTCAATTTTCCTTTAAGCAAGGCAAGTGCTCTGAATAAACTATTCATTAAATGACACACATGATAAAGGTTAAAAGTTTTGTTTGTTTGTTTTGTTTTTTGTCTGTGAAGAATTTCTGAAAACATATAAACAGAGGTTTACACTTTACGTACAGTATTTAATCCAAAGATCACTATTTTTTATTTCCTTTGTAAAATGTTGTTCTTTAGAAATAGTATAAATGTTCACCATGTAATCCTTTTCCTGGCTAGTTTCTAGCCACATTAATTAGAAAATTATTAGTAAAAAAAATATTGTTCAGTGAGATGTAATTAAAAGGATAATAAATAATAGAAAACTAAAAATGTTATATTACATTATGTGCTAAAGGTCCCTGCGTTGTGCTACTTAAAATAACAATATTAACCCCTGAAAATCCACCAGAATTCCCAATGAATGAAGAACCTTGGTTTTGTGGACCATGTTGACTAATGGCCACTATGGTATCATCTTCATTGTTTTCTTCAGATAGCCATTAATATCATAGTTCCTTTTCTGAGACCATTTGTTTTCTGACTTCAAAGCAAAATGGCCCCTTGGCTTGAATATCAGGTCTTTAGCCACAAAATAGCGATTATTAATAATTATGGCAAAAATAATTATTGTATAGTTATTAAATCAATATTTATTTTGATTAGCTCTATACAATCTACTATGTTTTTATTTTAGATTTATTGAGGGTCATTTGTTTTGTGTGGATATATTAAAGGGCACCTATTATGCAAAATTCACTTTTACATGGGGTTTGAACATAAATGTGTGTTTGCAGTGTGTGTACACAACAACCGTTTAAACCATTTTTAATAATAAAAATGCACCCAGTGCTTTTTTTTTATCCCCATATATCATAAGCAGTGTCTCAGAAGAAGCCATTTGCAGTTTCTATGCAATCTGACGTACTTTTGCACAAGCCCTTCCCACGACTGTTGATGGACACTGCAGTTTTAGGGTAGACCCGCCCTGAGTGAGCTGTACACAGGCCGCAATTGTTTCGACGCCGGAGCAGCTGTAAGAATGTCTTCTAAGTAATTGAGGTGTTTTGTTATAAGATGTAAGAATAAACATAGCAGTCGCCATTTACTCTCGTTGTTACTCGAGGAAGGGTCTGTAACGGTTTGTGATCCAGCTTATAGTCTCCGGTGCGTTACTGGTCACGGCAGTAATGAAAGGGAGAGCGCAAAATTTATTACAGTTCATAGGAGTTGTTTTTACGGATATAAAGTTTACCAGTTTATTAAGCAAGTTGTTTCGCTGTGTATGTTGATGATAATGAAAGGGAGAGAGAGTGTATGGATAAGACTTTAATGTGCACATCTTATACTGAGTTTATACAGCTCTTATGGTGATTTTCTGGAGTAAAACTGATGCTTTATCTATTGTGTGATGTACAATAAACTTCATTAAACTCATCAGTATATTTTTGGCCATCATTTGGACGCGGTCCGCTACAGCAGGCTTGTTTTAATAGTGGATCAAAGGAGATGACAAATAAGTTAAAACCATAATTAAACTAAACTATCCCTCATGTGGTGTTCAAAACCCTATAACACCTGTTGAGTTCCCGGTCAAAAATGACCGGCCCATAAAAAAAAAAAAACGTATAAATCACTCATTGTACCATATTTTCACCCAATCTTGGATTCAATCTTTTTGTCAACATGTTCTCTTTCAATTAGGACTGGTTTTATATTTTGATTTGCATCTGAATAATCATAGGCCTCATTTATTTGAGAGTAGGCATTTCATTTTTTGAGTATTTAAAAAAAAAATAACAATTTTGGAAATATTAAATAAAATCTGAAGAAAATTGGTATTGTTGATCACACTAGTCAACCTAAAATTTTCACCAGGAATTTTGTTTTGTGAAAAAATATGGCACATAGTCACACTTGTGGTGTTCCCGGTCAAAAATGACCGGCCTATAAAAAATAGCTTATAAATCACTCATTATACCATATTTTCACCCAATCTTGGATTCAATCTTTTTGTCAACTTGTTCTCTTTCAATTAGGACTGGTTTTATATTTCTGTTTACATCTGATTAATTGTGGGCCTCATTTATCTGAGAGTAGGCATCTCATTTTTTGAGTAAAAAACAAATAATTTATGAGTAAATTTGGAAATATGAAAAAAATATATGAAAAAAATGGCTACTGTTGATCACACTTTGTTCAGTGTTTATTATCACAAACCAGTCTATAATTGCATGCACAGTGTTTTGGTTATTTACGTATTTTGGAATGATTACCATTACATGCTTACCAAACTGAAAAACATCCTTTTTGTACTACAAACGTAATAAATCAATCTTTCTGTGATTTCGATTCATTGGCTAAAATTGACTGTAGAGATGAGGAGGAATCAGTATCATTGTTTGTTATTTTGGGCCCTCTACTATTTATCATACTTTCGTACATTGCCATCAAGAAATCGGTTTTCAAAATCTTCAGCATTCAGGCCCGAATTTAAAACATTTTCAACATGGACCCCTCAACTTTCAATCAAATGCCTTTTTGCCTAGATGTATTGTGTATATATGTGACGCAACTAAATACCTACAGGTGTTTGGATTGTTAAAACATTTTTACTTTCGGATGCTTGTTACGTACAGTATACTCCCACCTGTTTCATGACAGTTTGACATCTTCATGAAGAGAATGAGAGGTAAAAAAGTCAACCTTTATCCGAAAGCATCTTCATGCTAAGACAAAAGATACAGCCTATTTAATTTAACCTATATATGAATATGTGGAATACTGTTGCAGAGTACGGATATATTACATACTTTGTTGCACTTTAATTTTTAAAAAACATTTTACTATTTATTTTCTAAAGCATTTTTGTCTACTGCTGCTTAATGTGCCACAATAACTAATAATTTAGTAATAAATTAATATAATAATTAGTTTAATTCAAACCACAAAGGCAAAATACTCTTATTACAGTATGCCTTTAAAATGTAAATAGAAAAATAAAACATTTATGTATTTTATTATTAATCAGTTTTTAATGTTTATTTTAATTAAATGTTTCAGTTCAAATAAATTGTGCTTTAGGACTAAAATTGAAATGTTGGAAATGTATAGAGCTGATTAACTTAATGTGATTTGGTGTGTTATTTTCATTGATGTGGGATTTTTGTTGTTGTTGCAGTTTTACTGCTTAAATTTAGCTGAAGCCACTATTAAATAGTCAATACACTTTCAACACAGTTCTGAAGTTCCCATTTAAAATATATAATAGTATTTTTCTAAAAACGTTCAAATCATTGTCAAGCAACAGCAGATGGCCAATGTGACAACTTACCCCCTGAATCATGTCCATGTCTGTTCAATAAACTATAAAAAAAAATCCTGGGCACAGTGGAAATGTTCAATCCATTTTTTACAGCAAAAACATTTTCAAATGGATTCAGAAAATAACTTAACCTTGAGAAATGTTCACTGGAGTGAAAAGTGTGACATTTAGGCCTGCTGCTGTTTTCCATTTTCATGAATATGCATTAGCTTGCAAATAAAATGCATATTAAACAAATACCCAGTTGCAACATGCAGTTATTTCACTCCATGTAAAAACACATTTTACCTCTTCTGACATTTTTAATAATAGTTACAAAATTCATAATTCAGCTCCATAAAAAAAATAGATAGACAGTTGTGAACTGACATCTAGCATTGAAACGTAAATAAAGCTTAGATATAAGCAGATGTAATGTTAGAGATCTGACAACAGATGGCGCTAATGTATCACGATTATTACGCTCCTCAAACACTGTGATTTTAGGGGGGGGGGGGACTGGGGTAGTTTTTAAAGCCCCCAAAACATTTCATAAAATGTATTTTTTATTGCAACTATGTGTAAAACCTAATGTTATTTTTGGTCAAGTTTGGCTAAAAGTAAAGCCCGGGCTTTAAAAGCCCAGCATTTTAAAGCCCGGTAAAATAAGCCCAGCTGCGTCCGTGGTTATACACAAGAGATAAAAGCAATATTAATGATTCAGTCACTATTGGTAAATTACATTAAGTTTAAATAATATATTTACAGTTTTATTAATGTTCTTAATGAATAAATGATTTCACTGGTCAAGCATATAAAGTAGGCTACATGTACAACTTTACTGACTAAATAATAAAGGAGTTTTAAATGAATGTGAATGTTGTTTTAACATACTTTCAAATAATTTCCTCTTGATCACTTTGAAAGTCACAATCAGCTGGCTGAATAGTCGGTAAGCTGGCTATGTCCTCGAACACATCTGCATAAGTGTTAAAGTGAACACCTAGATTTAGGAGATTTTCTAGCTGCTGGATCCCACCGTAGACAGCGGGGTTGGGGAGACTGTGGACGGAGGGGGATGTGACCATGTCTCTGAAGGGTGAAGGGGCCGTTAGTATAAACTGTCCTCTGGACCAATCTGCAGCTGAAACAGAGTCAAACAAGAGTCAAATAAAGACCAAACCCATTTAGTGGTTCAATAATTGTTATAATCAAATAATGCTGTGCATTCACATTTGATCTTTATCAAATTAAATTTGTGTCTTAATATTTCGTTTGAATAGTCAACAATATTAAAAGGTATAAAAAATAAGGTCTTTATTGTTTCCTAAAGCACAGTGTAAAATTTAGAAGACTATGGTGGTGAACGGATGCTACATGGCCACTAGATGGCGCCAAATCTTCACAATGCCTCTGACAGACGTCGTTCTAAACATTGAGAAATATTTGCTGGGAAATATTGATATACTTTTAATTTTTTTTTACATTTAAGTTTATTTTTTTTTAAATAAAATATTTTTTTTAATGGAACTTAAATTAAACTTTCAAAATAAATGCTCATTTAGTTCAATAATCAGGGGGCATTATTAAGTGTTTTTATTGATATATATTTCTTAAGTAATTAACTAAATTAATACTTTTAGAAAACCTTATTTGGATATTTTTTATATATTTAGGTTTAATTAAAAAAAAACTTTTAAAGAAATGTTAATGTAGTTAATTATATAAAACATATCATGTTAAAAGTAGCACATTTATCCTTCTGACCCATGTATAAATCTTGTTTTTTCTTCAGCCTTAAATGGCAACAATTCCGTTCGTACCAAGACACAAATGTCTCTCTTTTCTTGTTTGTGTCACACACATCATGTATATTATTTTATTTCTGAATATTATAACTAAAGGGCCAAACCAATATCCACCCCATTTTTATGAGCCTCTTTAATTTAGGTGTAATAATCGAAACAGTGTGTCCTTGCCTTCAGGTGGATGTTCATCTTTGTCATGTGAGCTGACAAGGGACAGTTCTCGCTCACAGTCAAACTCTGAGCCGGTGAAGGAGCAGTGACTTTCACTCTCTGACGACGTCTCTGTCGCCCCGCTTCTGCATGGCTTTATGGGACACTCTCTGAAATTGTGATGAGTGTATCCATTGTGGTCCCGTGGGGTGTTCAACTTCTCAACCTCATCGACTGAGAGATGCTGCGGAGGGCCTGTCAGATCAGGAGCCAGTTTTCTCTTGAAGAACAGGTGGGACTGACGTTGCCACTGGTGAAAATCACCTCTAGACGTTTTCTGATGAACTTTAGGAGATGGATCATGATTTGTTTGAGGTTGAGAATATTTTGGATTGCCATTCGACTGATCTCCACTTTCATCGTCCTTCTTCAGCTCTGGGGTCTTCAAATCTGAGTATGTGCTGTCAATCTCGTAGTACTCCAGTTCACTCCCTCCAAAGCCTGAGACATGACAAGAAGGCCCACTTTCAGTACAACTTTCCACTCCTTGCATCAAATCCCTTGGTTTTATCAAATCCTGTTGCTTGCTGGCCCCATTAGAGACGTTCTGATGAGACTCATCGGCAGGACCTAAACTAAATGCCAGGTTATCTGTTCCGTGCGGTTTGCTTGGTGGCATGAGGTAGACATGACTCCTCTTTTCACCCTCACAAAGTTTTCCTCGTCTCCTGAGGAAAATACATAGAAGCAGAATCAGCAGAATGAGGACGATGGGAAGAACGATGGCCACTATCCATAAGGGGACGCTGTTTTGTGTTTGAGAACAGGCCTCACTGTGGACGGCATCAGATGAACAGGATCCACACGGAGACCCGGACACGTTGTATAGACAAATGCACCAGTAGTCTTCTTTGGAAGAAGATCCACAGTCACTATCGTTCCAGCAGGGCTCAGATAGGCAGGAATCCTTGAGGCATGGAGTCAGAACACAGCGGTTTGGAGAAACGCAGAAGGTTTGGAAGACAGACGGACTGGGGCTGGCCTGGACTATCTCATTATAGCCGCTGAAGGATAGGAGGTGGCCGTTGTATTTGATGTATTCCACACACCCTCTAAAACCTGGAAAGACAAGAAAAGCAACATAAGCAGCTAAATAAAGGGGTTGGACAAAATAATGTAAACACCCATTAGTATAGGGGTTAATTTCAGTTGTGTAAGCTAGTGACAAAAAACAAACATTGCAATTATATTTCATTGATCCTTTTGTTTATATGCTCAGAGCAGAGCAGTATAAGTGGTTTTCAGAAATTGTCATCGAAGAATAGAGGGCAAAAGCCGAAAGTGAATGATAGGGATCGTCGGACACTAAGAAGGATTGTGTCCAAACAACACCGAACAACTGCAGCAAAGTGACAGCAAACCTCAATATTTCCCCAAGACCATGTTTTTTCTCAGACAACACTGCTAAAATGTGAAAAAGACTTTTCCACTTCTGCTCAAATCTTAGGCTACTGTATATATATATACATATACAGATTATACACATATACATATATACACATATACATATATACACATATACATATATAATGTTGTTGTCATATATAGATACTTTTATGCATGGTGGTGCCTGTCCTTCCTGTATTCCACACTGGAAATCTGGTCACCCTAAAATATTATTGAACTACTGTGGGCAGTTTTTGGAGAGAAGAATGAGAAGCAGATTTCCTTCTTCAACATCCCTGAAACAACTAGCAGATGTTCTGATAGACGACATTCAACTGGAGACTATTCAAAAAGTTTGATTCATCTATTCTAATAAGGCTGGAAGCTATATTAAAGGCAAATTTCGGTAAAACACCTTAATAAAGATATATTGCCTATTTCCCAGGTGTTCACATTATTGTGTCCAACCCCATAAGGGCTTTATGAATAAACTAAAAGACAAATAAACACTATTAAAAAATCATGAATAAATTAATTGAAAGAAGAAATTAAAGAAAACTAAACTAAATTTAAAATACAACTTAAAATAAAATAGAAATACAAACTTAAAATGTTATACTATAAAATAAACAAATTACAAAAAAAAAAAAAGTACAGTACTATATAATCAACAAACCAGGGGCAATCTAACCTAAGTCCTGGATCATCTCTGGGAAACCTCTGGATTCTCCCAGTGAAGCAGTGCCCAGAAAAATGGTCTCCACTAAGAATGCAGAGTGAGTTATGGTGCCATTGGTGGTGTTGACAACAGGCCGTTCATCCACAAACAGAGAGATGTATGCACCCTTTCTGCGTAGCTGAAGAACATGCCACTGTCCATCTGACACATCTCCCTCCATTGAGAGTTCCAGCTGCTGACCAGATGTGACATTGGTGAACACATACAGAGGTCTTCCATCGGATATCTGAGGAGGTAAGAGAAAACATGTTATCAACTGTATTAAGAGATACAGTGGGTGAAATAATAATTTGATCCCCTGCTGATTTTGTAAGTTCGCCTACAATAAATTGATTGATAATCTCCACATTTCTGTTTTAAAACCTCCAAAAACTGTCTTCTTTTACTTCTATTGTAAGTGCCTCATTGTAACCTTGATACTTTTTTTTTTTAAATAAAAGAGAAACAGTTGAAAGATTTTTTTGTGGTAATCAACATTAGCTGCAAACGCTAGCAGCTTAACTTGTATTGAACATTCCCTTAAAAATCTTTCAGAGCTCACCTTAAGTTTTAGATGTGCTGTTTGACACCAGCACACAAGCAAAACACCATTTCTTCTGACAGTCCTCATCTTGATCTCAACACTGTCAAACCCCTGAGAGTCTCCTTCCTTCCCATCCAGAATGGCTTGTAGAAGCTGATTTCTTCTGTAGCTTTCCTTGACGTCAAACTCAATGTAGGCCTCTCCGTTGAGAAACAATACATGCTGCTCAGGCAAATCTACCAGAAAGCAAATTACATTCACTTTAAGGCTTTCAACTTTGAACTATCACAGAAAAAAAAAACAGACAAACAACAAATTTATGATATGTATGGATGAAATTACTCATGGCACAGTTGGGTCCTGTGAAATGGTCTCTACACTGGCAGAGGTGGTGAGACCATCGGTCTTGACAAACTCCTTCATTCAAACACTCTGCGGTTTCGCAGGGAGGAATATTTGTTCGCGGACATCTGATCATCAAAAGGAAATAAAATTAAACATGGTATTTTTAATAGATCTTTTACAGTTACAAAGTTTCTTTTGAAACTGACCGATCAAGAACATTCTGGGATGCCAGAGATTTGATGGAATCTGGACCAATGTTGTTCACTTGCACGTTTCTCATACAGCCAACAAAGTCGTGAGTCCTGATTTGCCTTTGCAAAATGACATCAATGGACTTTACGCCACCAAACGTCATGTTATTTGAGCTCACTTCCAGAGTCCTGTGTGTAAACATGATTTAGAGGTATGAGTTCATGTAAACAAACAAGTAATAAGATGATGTAAAATGGTGAATCATAAGCATGAAGATAACAGTACAATTATTATGTGTACTAGTATGTTTAATCTTGGACAAAATGGCAAGATTAAATGTAATGCTATACCTTTGGGTTCCAGTGCCACCATTCTGCGATAAGCAAAACCCTTGTGGTTCATTGGCAGAGCAGTTGTCTATTTCTAGAGAGGCTATCTGAGAGACACAAAGGGAAGTATACCTGCAGAATATCTGACAAATGTTTCACAAAAACGGCTTGATTGATTGCTAAGTTTGAAAATGACTATGTATAGGAATCACTTACATTTCCAGTTCTTTTTGCGGTGATGTTGTGAAAACTTCCATCAGCCACTATCTTCCCTGTTTCCAATCTTATCACTCCAGAACCAAGATCATAAGACAGCCACAGCTTTCCACTCACAATTTCAAGGGCCATGAAGTCTGAAGTTGATGGGTCACCATGGTTGTACAAAAGCAACGCGTTTTGCTGCACAGTCGCAAATTCCAGATAAATGAAGTTATATTGTGGATCCAATGGAGGAAATTCAATAAAAGAAAGTTCCTGAAAGCCATAACTGTGTTCTTCACAATTGATTCCGCTCACACCTAAAAAAAAAAATAGTAATGTCAGAAATATCTCTATTCAGAAATGTATATATATCCTATATACAATAATTCAAACATTTAATTAAATGATGAATAAATACATTATTCATAATTTTATCATTACAAATAATGTAATATTTAATAAAATGTATATATTGTATTTAATAACAATAGAATGTATTAATCATATAAAATAATATACAACAAATATTATATTTAGTTTAATAATACATGATTCACTTTATCATTAAAATAATCTAATATTTAACATGAATATAAAAATGAATAAATTGAATCTAATCAAACAATACATTTTATTACTCTTTAACATTTACAGTAATATAATACATTTAATTTATTAATAATAAATTTTTACAATGAAAAAACAAAGTTGTGAAAAACAACTAACCCTAAATAAAATAAAATAATAAATTAATTGAATTCAATTATAAATAATATTTAAAGGTGCATTAAGCAACTTTTCATGTTAAAAATACCCGTTTTCTAACCCATACATGCTTAAACAATCGCCTGATGGGCTGAATGAGCCCTTCTCTGATCACTGAGATTGTCTCTATAATCCTATAAAGTAAAATAAATAAGAGGGATTCGGGCCGGAATTTTAGACTGGGCGTGACGTCATGCGCGTTCACGGCACGCTCACATGTCTGGCAGGTTTGTGGCACCAACGCAAACTCCACGTAAGATAAAAAAAGAAAACTTTTGTCTAGTGCGTGCACATCTCTGGCTGCAGTTTCGCTTGCTGCCAGAGGTGGCATAGTTCTGCAAAAACTCAGAATATTGCGCTATGCACCTTTAACTAAAAAATAATAAAATGTTTTGAATATGTGCCTATGAGCAGTATCACAAAATGAGGTCAGAAATGTAATCATAATATACAGATACATCAATTTCCTCTTACCAAATGGACATTGGCAAGAGTAACCAGTTAAAAAACTGAAGCAGTTGCCAAACACACAAGGGGAGGAAGCACAGTGGTCAACAATACGATCGCAAAATCTTCCTGCAACAAAAATAAGAGGTTAATTCATGTACAACAAATCAACTAAAATTAGATAGACCAAACACAAAAACATTTTTTGCAACTTACAACTTACAACGTTTTTTTAAAACTTCAGTACAAACTCATAATTTGAGAGGTTTTGGACATTTTTCAATACCGAGAGCCCAAACCACACGTAAATGTCACTGTGTGTCTGTATGTGGAGTGAAACTCTGGAACAAACTGGACTTGCTACTAAAGCAATGCCAAACTATTCATAAATTCAAACTGTTATATAAACATTGGGTCTGGTTAAAATATAGAGATGAGGGTCTTTAATTTAGATTGCTGTTGTATTCTGTCTCATAGTGTGAATATGTGTTCAGTGTTTCCCTACCATCGTTGGTATATTGTCCATTACATTTGTTGGCATTGTTTATTTCTATTGCATTGTTGTTATCTGTCTCATAGTGTTAACATGTGTTCAGTGTCTCTTACCATCGTTGGTATATTGTCTATTACCACTGTTGGTATATTGTCTATTACCATTGTTGGTATATTGTCTATTATCATCGTTGGATATTGTCCGTTAACTATGGTTTGGATTGTACTCCTATTACATTGTTGGTAACAACTGCTGTTATAAAAAACTAATCTGTTATTGTGGTAACGCCACCGTGATATATTATTTGTAAATAATCTGAGAGCACAGTAAATATGAAGCCTAAATATCAATTACAAATGGTGACGCTGGGGTGGGATTAAATAAGTTGTCTTCTTCCCACTCCCTTTTAGGCAGAATTTGATTGTTATATTTGAATACTATATATTATTTTGTTTTTTTATTGCTTATTGTTTTTTTGATATGATTTTTACCATATTGTCTACCTTTATTTTTATTTTTTTTGTGCTATTGCCTGGAATAAACGATTAAATAAAAAAATAAAAAAATAAAAAATAAAAAAAAACTGATAAATTATGACCATACCTTCATACCCTGGGCTGCAATCACATATGAACCCTCCCTGTCTGTTCCAACATGTTCCTCCATTTAAACATATTACTGTTTGACATTCATTATCAACTGTATTGCAGTGCGGTCCTGAGAACCCCTCTTTGCATCGACAAAAATAAGTTCCTGGATTGTTATAGCAGTTTCCGCCATTTTCACAAGGTTCCTTGGTGCATTCATCAAAGTCTAGTTCACATGCATCACCTGTAAAGCCTGTTGGGCAAGAGCAGTTAAAGATCTCCACAAAATAGGGAGAAACAAATATAAGACTAGAGCTTTCCAATACAGCAACTTCCTGACTGATGTGAATGTTTCTGTTGCAGGTGGCACCATTATGGCAGGGACGGAGCATACAGGGGTCGCTGGTTATTTGGGATATAGTCACATTGCTTTGCACTTCCAGTAACTTTTTATGCATGTTTGATATTCCGCTTGCAGCCTCTCCAGTTATATACTGACCATTGTAGCTTTTCACTGCAGCCAAAAGCAGCATTTTGTCTCCTTGGGACTTCATTCCAAATACATGCGTTTTGGATGCTTGTAGGTTAAAGAGGCTATCCAATGCTTTGACAAATTTTAAATACTTCAAAGACAGAAATTCCTCAAGAGAAGATATAGAGACGTAGAACAACACGCAGTTGTCCAGAGAGACATTGGTAAAGCCTTTGTAATTGACGTAGATGCTGTTGTTGACTGAAGGGTGGAGCTGGTCACTCGCTTCAACAGAAATATTATATGTTGCCTCTCCTTGGTATGGGGAGGACCACAAATTACACATCCCAAATGGGAAACTAAACATCCTAAGTGGCCCGTTTCTGATTGTACAATTGAACACATCCAGTTCGTCCTGATCGGTTGGTCTCACATTTCCGATTAGTCCTCCTGGGAAAGAACTTCCATAATATTTGACCAATATATTGATGTTTCTCTGAAGTGGTGCATTGTCATTTTCATCAAGAACTTTAATTTGAAACAAAGTGGTGGAGGACATTGGCGGCTTACCAGCATCTTGAACCACAATATGTATGTGAAAAAGAGGGTTGCGCTCCCGATCAAAAGGTCTTGAGGTAAGGAGAACTCCATCAGATGCAAGCGAAAAACCCTCAGCAGGTCTCATCATCCAGTATGTGAAAGGACCTTGATTTGGAGGTAGATCATCATCTGTGGCAGCTAAAGTAGAGACGAGAGTGCCAGCAGGTTGGTTTTCTCGGACAAACCCTTCCGTGTTCAACAATTTGGGAGAATTGTCATTGACATCAGTGATGGTGATAGCTACCTTTGTGCTTCCGGTAACAGCAGGTGAGCCCTCATCAATAGCAATGACCGTCAGGTTATAGATGGCCCACATCTCTCTATCCAGGTGACTGTTAACTAAAATGATGCCACTGGCGGGATCTATAATGAAGGAACTATTGATATTTCCATGTTCAATGCTATAAGAGAACCTGCTCCATTCTGGGATCACATCCCGGTCCACCGCTTTGACTTTAGTTATGGAGGTCCCAATTGAGATGCCCTCTGGCACTGCTACCGTGTAGAGCATTGAATCAAACTCAGGGGGGTCATTTACATCTAATATGTGTAGATGTATCAATGCCTCATCAACATTAAATCCAGTAATGGCTCCTCTGTTTTTTGCCAACACCTGTAGGATATCTTCATTTTGAAGACGATTTTTCAAATCTTTGCAGATATATATTATTCCTGTATGCTCGTCCACCACAAAACTAGCTTTTTTACTTTGCCCTGCAAGTACATAAAACACTTTTCCATCAGGCCCTAGGTCATAGTCTATGGCGATGACCCTTCCTATTTCAGTTTGTGGCGGCAAAGCCTCTGACACTGAGAAGTTGTATAGATGTCTCTGAAAAGCAGGGATGAATTCATTGAGGCCAACGACCTGGATGTGTATATGGGCAACATTAAACAAATATGGAAAGCCAATGTTGGTAGCCTTGACTGTAAGTTCAAAATGCTGATTTTGCTCATAATCAAATATCACTGAAGTGGTGATAGTGCCATTTTTGGTGTCCAAATAGAAGAGATGGATGTCTCCTGCAATAAGCGAATACGTGATTTGAGAGTGAATTCCTGTGTCAGCGTCCTTCGCCCAAACCTGCAAAACTGAGGTACCAATTACAGCATTTTCTGTAATAGTGGCAATGTAATCTCTAGATGTAAATACAGGAGGGTTATCGTTTAAATCTGAAACATATACTGTGATATTGAGTCGCCCCATCTTGGGATACCAGCCTCCATCCTTGGCAATGACGTTTAGATGGTGAGTTTCTGATTCCTCAAAGTCAAGCACTTTAACAAGCATGATCAATCCTGACGAGTGTCCAATGGAAAACAATCCATTTTCATTCCCACCATCAAAAGAATAGGAAATAACACCATTGATGCCAAAATCTTTATCTTTGCCTTGGATCTTTCCAATAACTGAATCAATGGGCAAATCTTCTGGAACAAAAAACTCAACGTTGCTGTTAAGAAATTGTGGTGCGAACAGGTTCTCTTGTGTGACTTCAAAACTGATTTCAGTTTGTGCAGAAAGAGGAGGAAGGCCTTTATCTTTCACAGTGATTTGAAGTGTTAGGATGATGCTAAGGCTAGTTGTGAAAGTTTTATTCAACAGCACTTTTCCGCTGTTACGATCTACCTCAAAATAAAGAGATCCATTGCCACCACTATTAAAGTACTCAACACTGTTGTTCATTTTAAGAGAATCTTGATCTACTGCAGATATCTGGATCACTTCTGTTCCCACAACCAGGGTTAAAGGGACTGGTACCAAAGGACTGAAGGGTAAAAACGAGGGTGGGCAATTATTATATTGTACTAATGTCACTGAAACAATGCTAGAGCTGTTCAAAGGGACACTGCCGCAGTCAGACGCCACAACTGTAAATGCAAAATTGACAGATTCAGATTCACGGAGAACAATGGGCTGTTTGTTAGAAATTTCCCCAGTTGATACATTTACCAAAAAAAGTTCATTTGGAGGGTCGATGAAGTAGAGGATATGGGCATTCTCACCAAGATCTCTATCAGTAGCACTAACTCGTAGAAGTGAAACTTCTTGCATCTTCATCTCAGGGACAGTGACAGAGTAAAGTGGTTGATAGAAGATCGGTGTATTGTCGTTGATATCTGTAATGTATATGGTGATGTCTGTGCTAATGCTCCAAGCAGAATCGTTGGCATTAACCTTTACTATGTAATGATCTTGATCTTCTCTGTCCAAAGGAAGAAGTACCAGTAAAGTCCCAGTGGTTTTATCAATACTAAATGGGAACTCACTGTAATGGCCGATGATTGTATATTCAATGGCAGCATTTAAACCAACGTCTTCATCTGTAGCAGTTATCTGAATGACTGAAAAGCCAACAGGGGCATCCTCAGGAACCTCTGTGATGAAAATCTGTGAGAAGCGGGGCGGATGATCATTTGTGTCGAGAACTACAATGATAACTGCTGCAATTGCCGAAAGACTGTTGTTTTCTTTATTAATGGCCTTGAGGGTGAGATTATAATATGGCCATTTTTCTCGATCTAAATGCTTTGTTATGGAAAGACTGCCACGAATTTTGTCTATTTTAAACGCGCCTCCAATGTTACCAGCTAAAACGAAGTACTCCACCTCTGCAAACACTCCAGAGTCTGCATCGGTCGCTAACACATTACACACCCTACTAGAAGCCAAGTTTTCATACACGTGACATCTGTAGATGCTTTGCGAGAACACCGGTGGATTATCATTCACGTCACTGACATTCAAATGAAGTTCGGCATATGATGAAAATGGCGGAATCCCTGAGTCCCTGGCTTCAACTATGAGATGAAAATGCATGTTGGTTTCAAAATCTAAGGAATCCTTGACAGTCAGTTCGCCAGTGCTGTGCTGAAGCTCAAAAACTTCCCCAAAGTTTCCAGAGGACAGATAGAAAGATAATGATACGTTTCTCCATGTTTCTGCAGTCACTGTAGCCACAAGGGTCCCGGTAGCTGTATCCTCGGAGAGGACGTCTTTATATACTTGGACTGCAATTCGAGGAAAGTATGAGTCATTCTGGAATCTGACAGTCAAGGTTGTTATGTCCATTTTTGGCATTTCTGCTCCATCCTGCACATGAACATCAAATGTGATGTCATTTCCTCTTTTCACAGAATCTGTAGTGAACACTGTTCCTGTGCTAGGGTTAATTGAGAAGAGATAGGCCTGTTGGCCATGTAGAGAAAAATTTAGTTTTGCATTCAATCCAGTGTCTGCATCCTCTGCCATCACTGTGCCGACAACTGATCCTGTAAAATACACGATGAAAACAGTTTTTATTTTTTAAAGGCAGTTGTCTAAGAACACTGGATAAAAATATTAGGGTCACTAATAATAGTGTGTACATTCACCTTTGGTTATCCCAGCAGGAACATTGGCCACATATGGTCCATAAAGAAAGGACGGAAAGTTATCATTTACATCCTCAACTTTTACTGAAACAGCAGCTGAGCTTGAAAGAGGCTTCGTGGGATGTCCGTCAGTGACAGTCACCAAAAATCTGTACAAAGCCACTGTCTCTCTGTCCAAGGATCTTATGGTAAATAAATCTCCAGATGTTTCATTGATGGAAAAAGGAACATCTAGGCCTTCTAAAGAATATCTGCAAGTGAAATAAGTTAAATATCTACAGTCAATTATATTACAGGCTCATATCAGTGTTGTTGTTGCTAACTAAAATGATTAAATTGCTTTTGGTAAATGAAATTAAACTGAAATAAATTAAAATATAAATATTAAATGAAAAACAAACGAAAATCCCAAATGTTGCCTTGGCAACTAACTGAAATAAATAAGTTGAAGTTGAAGTACTAAAACTGAAATAAAATGTATTAAAGCTATATAGAAATATATAAGAGGAAGAAATGACAAAAGTTCATAACAAAAATACTAAATCTAAAATTAAAATGTTATTTTAATTAATAATATATTTTAATAAATTCTATAACTGTCACGTTTATCATGGACTTTCTGTTTGTTTTCTTCATCATCATTAGTTCATTTTCATCACCTGTCTAGTTAATCAGTTAATCATCCTTCATTGTCATCACCTGTTGTACCCTCGTCATCCTCTGTGTATTTAAGTTCCTGTCTTTCACCTTTCAGTTGTCGGTCAATGTTTATGTTACTGTGTTTGAGTGTTACCCTTCAGCCTGTACCAGCTTTTTGTAAGTTTATTCTAGTAAAAGTTTGATTTGGAGTATTGTACCCGTCTGCCTGTCTTCATCCGCACCATACCCGTGACAATAACAGTATATAAATAAGACTAAATAACACTTGCTCATATAAGACACCAAAAATGCTAATATTATGACAATATTATAGTGTGCTTATCAAATTACCTCAGTTGTCCATTTGTCCCCTCATCTAAGTCTGAAGCTGTAATTCTCCAAAAAACCATCTCAACAGGAGAATCCTCTGATATGCGAGTATTGAACATGTCATTGTCAAATACTGGAGCGTTGTCATTCACATCATCAACAACAATAACCATGGTGCCTGTGCTTGTCAGTGATGGGAATCCTAGAACGTAAAGAAATTGTAATAATAATACACTGAATATGTACAGAATTTATTAGGGATGCACCGATTAAAATTCTGGCTAACACCAATAAATATTTTCATGTTATGGCTGATTTTTAAATAAAAAATAAAACACTAACAACATTAAATAAATAGGTAAATGTTACTAGTGAATATAGGCATCACAACATCATAATGTACACCTGTAAAAAATGTATATGAATTTTTAAGAATTTCACTAAATACTACATTTAACTGTTAATAAATTATTAGTGTTTTTAAAGATTAACATTATGAATATGAAATGTAAAAAACAAGGAAAATAAGCATGCACAATTATATATCCAATATACACTGATAAATTAAACCAAATCTCTAATATTACCTAATAACCAATATATGGCACAGAAATATTGTGCATCCTTAGCTAGAATAACAAACTAACCCAGAAACAAGCAAATAAGTGGTTATATCTATTGAGCCATTGAGGTGAATGAAGCAAATGATTACCTGAATCAACCGCAATAACTTTCAACATGTGATGGCTTGTCACTTCCCTATCAAGATCTTCTAAGATTTGGAACGTTCCATTGGAATGAAGTGAGAAGATACTCTCATCATTTCCTGATTCTAAAGAATATGTCAGCTGACCGTTAACTCCCAAGTCCTCATCAGACGCATATATCTACAAAATACATATTTCATATCTTCATGAATCATTGAACAATAAATTAAAATAAAGACGAAAAATGTAGTCAATTAAACCAGAAGTTAGTGTATCATTTCTATTTTATATTAAGTACCTGGTGGGAGTGCTGAGAAGAGTCTTCCCCATTTTCGAAGACATGTAATGTAAGTGATTCGGATGAAAAAATAGGCACGCAGTCATTAACGTCTAGGACTGTGACGTTGATGGTTGCAGTGGCAGACCTTTGAACATCTCCCTGGTCTTCTGCTAGGACTGAAAAACTATAGAAAGGCTTCTTCTCACGGTCCAGCTTGTCTATCACTGAGACAACGCCTAGAACAGAGTCTACCATGAACCCACTCTCTGAGACAGAGAACCGCACCTGCCCGTTCGACCCAACGTCTTGATCACTTGCGTTAACTCTGAGCAGGCTTGTTCCGCGAGGCGCATCCTCATATACTGAAAGGCTGTAAGAGCTTTGAATGAACTCTGGATTGTGGTCATTCACATCCTCAATTAGCACTGTGAGGTTAAATGAACTGAACAACGGAGGTACACCTTTGTCTTTGACCTTCAATATGACTGTGATAACATCCTCGGTTTCCCTGTCCAGTGGCTTCTGCAGGTACACAATCCCAGTTGAACTATTTATACTAAACGGTTCTTCTTCTGCACTCTCAAAAATGAAAACAACTTCACCATTGGATCCAGCATCAGCATCTATGGCCTGTATGACCGTAACAACAGAATGAAGAGGTGCGTTCTCTGGAAAACTAATTGTACTGGGTGTTGTGATGAGCGGGGAGTTGTCATTGACATCCAGAAGATAGACGGTAACATGCACTGAGGTTGTGAGTCGAGCCTCTGTGGGTAGAGCACGGTCATTGGCCTGGACAATGAGACTATACATTGCGTTTGTCTCTCTGTCTAACTCCCCTCGCAGACACAGAGCTCCCTGCTGGTTTATAGAGAACTTACTCTCAAGATTTCCAGATGTCACCACTAAATCCACTTCTCCATTTATACCTGTTGGATACAACAAAACAGAAAACCTGAATTACAATTTAGCCAACATAAAACAGTTCTGATTCAATGACTGAGCAGGTGATATTAATAAATCACCAGATTTACATGCAAAAGCTTGGTAATTAAGAAAAAGTAACAGTAATATATGATATAAAGTCTGGGCCTGTCAGTGATGGGAATCCTAAAAAGGAAGGCCAAAGAAATTAAAATAATAATGCACTATGTACAGAATACATTAGTGATGAGCCAATAAAAAATTTGGCTGATATCAACAAATTAATAAATATTTTCATGTTATGGCTGATTACAGATAAATGACTGTCATTCAATTCGGTCACACTTATAACTTTGACTTTTGCCTCAATAAACTCCTAATTACTGCTTATAAATAGTTATTACGGTAGTTTAGGTATTGGGTAAGAATTATGGGATGTAAAATATGGTCATGCAGAATAAGGCATTAATATGTGCTTTATAAGTACTAATAAACAGCCAATATCCTAATAATATGCATGCTAATAAGCAAGTTAATATTGAGAATTGCACCCACAACTTAAGTGTTACCAAGTGAATTTAGGCATCAAATCATTATAATGTACAGTATGAAAAATTAGTATTCATTTGAATATTTAACAGCATTATTAAATTGAATGTTTTTAAAGATTAACTGAATGTTAGATGATGACGAATGTGACGTTAATAATCATCAGATCTGCATACAAAAAGTTTGGTAATTTAGTAAAAGGCTTGTTAAAAGGACAGAACTTCAATCTCTGATGCGGAAAGCAATTGTTTTGGTGTAGCATCTCCAATAACAAATCTTTCTCTTTCCAGAACAAATGAAGTGTCTTTTCAAACACATCTCAATAATCTTGGTCACTCTTGTTGCTGTTAAAGCTTGTGTGTAATCCTGAACAACTTCCTAAATGGGAGTTTCATTGTGCACTTGTATGTGGAACACATTATGCTTTAACCTGAAATAAGAGAAGCCGAGACAGGGTGTTCTCCAATATTAGCAGTAGCCCCTAGAGAGGACCCTATTCATCGTCTCAGGACGCTTACAAAGGAGAAATGACGTAAGATTTAATGAGACCACTTTAGCCTGTTTGGTATTTCCCGAAGCTTTTCAAACGTGCATGTGAACCAAGAGGTTTTGTGCTTAAAATAAAATAAAAGCTGACCGGTACCATCCATTGTGCTAATTCTATATTTACTAGATTTAAGTATTGTAGTACATCCTCACTTTGCTTGAATATCTCAATTTGGGTAATGAAGGAGATGTAAAAACCAAAAGAAAAAAGAAAATATTGTCAAAGACTAGACTTAAACAAGAATCTTATGAACACATGATCAATAATCGTTCATGCAATAATCTCTTATGCTCACCAAGGCTGCATTTATTTGATCCAAATTACAGTATAAACTGAAATATTATTACAATTTATAATAACTGTTTTAAAGTTTGCACTTTATTCCTGCAATGGCAAAGCTGAATTATCAGCATTATTACTCCAGTCTTCAAAGTAACATGATTCTTCAGAAATCCTTCTAATATGCTGATTTGATGCTCAAATAACCATAATCAATGTTGATTATGTATTTTTATTGAAAATCACAGTGCATTGTTTTCAGGATTCTTTGGTGAATAGAAAATTCCAAAGAACAGCATTTATTTGAAATAAAAATAGTTTGTAACATTACTGTTTTACTGTCACATTTGATCAGTTTAATGCATCCCTACTGAATAAAAGCATTCCTTTCTTTGAAAAATAAACAGTAGTGTAGTGCAATGTTACCCTCATCTGGATCTGAAACATTCAGACTTAGGAAGCACATTCCAACAGGTGAGTCTTCTGGTACAGAGGCAGAAAAGGCATTCTGGTTGAACACTGGTGGGTTGTCATTGACATCGATCACATTGAAGTACACCCTGACCCTGCTGAGCTCACTGTCTCCCTGCTGAGCTGCAGCAGTCAGGATGTAGTAGCGTTCCAACTCAAAATCCAGAGCACGGGACAGGAGGAATTCGCCGGAATGTGGATTGAGAAGAAAGAGGCCATCGCCATCATCCTCCTGAACAGAGTATACTGAGGTTTCATTCTCTTCACTATATGCCTCCACATGTCCCACAATTGTCCCTATGAAGGTGACAGACAAGGCTGAATTTAAGTAATATTAGAGAAATATAGAAAAAAATAGTGTTTGAAATGTGCTCACAAACAGATTAGACAATATATATATATATATATATATAAAATCCTGTGAAAAGATATCCGCATTGTTAAACATACAGTATTGTATTTTTTCCTATTTCACCTATTTTATCTTTCATTGAAATAATGAAATAAATAATTTTCTCTAATACACATTGGTCACAATTAATTGCACCCTTTTATTTAATACTTTTTTTGCAACGTCCTTTTGGCAGGATAACAGCTCTGAGTTTTCTCCTATAATGCCGGATAAGTTTGGAGAACACCTGACAAGAGATCAGAAAACATTCCTTCATACAGAATCTCTCCAGATCCTTCAAATACCTAAGTCCATGTTTATACACTCTCCTCTTTAGTTTTTACACAGGATTCAGGCAGGGGACAGGGACAGCCATGGCAGAACCTTAATTTTGAGCTCAGTTACCCATGTTTGTGTTGATATTTGTTTTGGATCTTTGTCCTGATGGAAGATCCAACCACAGCCCATTATAAGATTTCTAGCAGAGGTTTCTAGCAAGTTTTTTTTTTTTTTTTTTTAATCTGTTGGTATCTGAACAAGATGTCCAGGACCTCCAGCAAAAAAAATAGGCCCACAACATTAAAGATCCAGCAGTATAATTAACCGTGGACATGGGCTACTTTTTTATCCCTGTGAGCACCAAACCCATCTGGGCTGCGTTTCCCAATAACGTTGTCTCTTAGCGCGCTACGAAGAACTAAATTAAAGGTATACCATTTCTAGGCATGTTCCCCCGAACCATACCTTAGAAGTTGCTTAAGATATAGGCTACCTTCTTACGTGCGACGTTACCAGGTGCTGTCCGTGGCGATGGGGCTGAAACTGTTGATATCGATGGCTCGAGAATCAATTATTCTCTCGCGCAGGGGCTGCTTCACTGCATTATGTGAGAAAGCGGTGTTCTTTATAAAAGAAGCACTTCAGAAATAGTTGAAATTGCATTTATTAGGAGGTATGGGATATTATAAAGAAAAATATTCCAAACTATAATAGCCTAGCCTAGATATTTTAATCATAAATCACAATAACGTCATAATAGCGGCCCATTTCAAATGTTTATGTGCTTTCTTCTCTTTCCCATTTTTGTTCGCTGAGGTGGAGCTGTGATGAAATATTGTTCCCTTAGTATTGTACTCTAGTACTCTAGTATTGCGTAAGGCTAGCTTACGCTATGGTAAAACTCCTTTTCTCGAGAATACTGAAGCCAAAATTATCCTTATAATTTTATGTAAAACGCAGTGCAGCTGCACAGCAGACCCCGGCAGAGCATTCTGATTGGCTGAGCTGCGGCAACTGCACAAACCTATGGCGAGGCGGCTGAGCCACGTGAACCTATCAGGTCGCTTCGCGCCCTGTCACGTCAGAGCCCACCAATAAAGTCACAGACTAACCCCTGTAAATGTTGAAAATACCGTACGACCCCATGAGAAACAATTAGTGTGAGCTCAACTGGCACTGACAGTATCCTTTCACTGGCCTTTGAAATGACTCCACGGACGACGACGTCTTTTAGCACAACTATTCGCTGTATCGCTGCAGTTTAAACAAACTCCCCACCACAATCATTCCCTTAAAATAGACTCCTTTACTGGCTAATGGTTTGCCAGCTGATGTACATTTGGATAATATAATAAAAAATCTAACAATAATCAGTGTAATGACAATTCACCTTTGGCTAAGCCCCGCCCCCCTTAGTTACTGTTGCTACCTCCGACAACTTCATCTGGGCTCTGGTTTGGTATCAACATGGCTTATGCTGTGACAGCTCTTCCTGCTGGAATTTTATCAAACTTTTATAAAGCAGCAAATAAAGTGTCCGATAGAAGTAGGCAAATGTGTCTGCAGTATGCGTTTGAAGGCTTTATTCAAGACATACCGGCGAAACGCAAGCAACAACAAGGCATCCAAATACAGGCAAAAGCATAACGGTCACAGTCAAAAAATGAACCACCGAATATCCTAATCGAGACGGAGGCTGTGACTAACAATATCAGGAGAAACACTGTTCATACAAAGCTGGGTAGGTCTCTTCTATTCACTTATATAATCGTTATTATTTACAAAGCAAACGGACTACGCGAGTATAAAGTTGTATTTATTAGCAGCGTGTGCTAGCGTATCAACAATTAGGGCAGAGAACCGAAATCATAACCTAAACCAGCATAAAACTGTAACTAGTATAACTTCACAGTAAGGTTAAAAGCTAAATGTATCTTAGAGCACAAAAGTGAGCTTGTTGATCTTGAGGGGTTTCGCTGACTGAGGACGTCCACACAGTTTCATCCAAAGACGACACTTGTCAGTATTTAACTTCGGTTTTGGGAAGGGGAAAAAACGGACACCCCCTCCAACCTCTCTGGGAAACGCGTATCTGTGTTACAAATGCCCCAGGCACAACGTTTAACCATATTTTTTATAAAACGACGACGTAATAGCCTGCCGAGACCAAAAATATGAGCCTCCTGCGTTGAAGTCAATGGAGCGCCGTGAAAAAGTGTCGGACCCTCTGTGGGAGCTCGTTCTTGGCTGCGCTGTGATTGGTCAATCTACATTCTAGGGCGTGGCTTAGCCAAAGGCGAATTTTATTATTTGCATGAAAACATTTGAATTAGTTGAACACTGGGTGTATTACAACTTCAGAATTATATTCCTATAGACTGTCAACAGTTATAAGGTATAGCTAGTGGTCTAGACCAACCTTCCGAATGTATGACTTACAGAAGGTATAAAACGTTTCGGGAAACACGCATTAACGATAAGATTCAGCTTAAGGTATAACTTAAGAACGACGTAGAGTTAAGAAGGTTTCGGGAAACGCAGCCCTGGTGGGTTTGCTGCTAAAAAAACTTTTTTTTGTTTTTGTTTCATCTGACCATAGAAACCTGGTCCCGTTTAAAGTTCCAGAGGTGTCAGACAACTGAATATGCTGGAGTTTATCATTGCCCTGATGGTGGCTATTTTCTTACAGCCACTTTCTATTTTGTGAAGCTCAACAATCTATAGCTTCACATCAGAACTATATTCTTTGGTTTTACTCATTGTGATGAATGATTACGGGAATTTTTTATTTGTGTTACCTCACTTTATACTCTTGTGAAACACACACACACACACACATTAGTTATTATTATTAGTTATTAGTTTTACTTTAATAAAAGGTTACTTTTTTCTTTTTTTTCTTTTTATGAAGATCAAAAGGATCAACAATGCAGTATTATTTTCACAACCTTCTTTGATCATATTTACTAAGGGTGCCAATAATTCTGACCACGACTGCATATATAGAAAACAATGCTTACCAGGGGGGGTGTCTTCCATCACTTCAAAGGAATATACAGATTTGGAAAAGGATAGCTGTGAGAAGCTTCTACGAACTGGAGCTAAGCCTGATTTGGTCATAGATGGCCGAGCTGATATGTTGAACCACTTCTTCTCATTACTATTACCCAGCTCTGTCCTTGTTGAACTGGTACAGCAAGCACCATAAGCAGTAAACCTGAAGAAAATCTGTGGGATAAAAGAAGAAAACATTAACTTATAAATTAGACACTGCAGAGAAAAACACCAAATCAAAGGTGTGGAGCAAGAAACATGGAACAGTTTCACCCATTAAATCCCATGACATACAGGAAAAGGCTCTTTGTACGAGACCTTTTCTAAAAAGGCAACAGTATACCTTGATTTGTGTAAGGTCTGTGCTTTGAGAGCTCTTGTGGTTCTCCCCTTACCACAGTATCCCACGCCATCCTGAATGTTTCTTTATTTGCGTTCCCAAGGTACCTGCCTCCTTTCTTAAGCTCTAAAATGTCAGATCTGGACAATCTGGTATCCAATGAGTTTCTCGGTGAATAAAAAGGAATGTTCTAATCCTGTTTATCTGAACGCACTATAAATTTAATGCATCACTTCAAATTGAGGTGTTTTTTTTTGTTTTGTTTTTCGGTCCTCTTATATTTGTTTTATAGATATATTCAATTATACACATTATAATTAATTATATAAATTATATATATATATATATATATACACACACACACACATATATATACATTATGCAATTAATTATAGGCTATACATTTAAAGACATGATATAAATATTTAATTAAATACTTGGATACATCATGCATGTATGTTCATATATAATTATTAATATATTTAATTAAATATTAATAGTATTTAATGTGTATTTAATTTAAAATAGTAGCCTATACTAAATCAATGTGTTCACAAATGTTATCAAGGACATGCAGCCCATGCTATTTAGGAAACTGTACATCTTGAGCACTTTCGCAAAACTTTTCAGTTTTTTAATTGTAGGCTACAAAAAGAGATATCTAGGCTACTCACCGTCGCGTGAATGAGAAATATACAGAGATGCAATGATCCAAACTTGTTCATCTTTGCACGTATCCATTTACCTCTCTACCAAAATATGAACATTTCTCGGACATAACACATATTCGAAGAACTTTGTGTGCACCATCTCTCTGTCCACTGTGCAGAGTGTTGTGAGCAGTGTGTGTGGGTGGTAGATGTCCTGTGAGGATTTTTATTGGCGCTGACGCGCTTCCAGTGTAAATACACCTCCTCCAACTGTAACGCCAAAACGCGCAGGTAACGTCACTAAACTTTAATAGTTACTTATATATCAAACAAAAAGCTCTAAAGTTATAAATAAGTTTCCCTGGTACATGATAATAATATTGTCTCTAGCCTATATAACTTGAGTAACAAAGAATTTAAATAGACATGTTGTGACGCCATGTGTTTACAAGTCGGTTGGTCTTCCAGTGGCTTGATGCCATATCTGTCTGCCCACTTTTAATGTGAACTGACAATGATCTATTTAAATGTTCCCCCTCTCATGCGGCAGCAAAGAGATCATGTGCACTGTTTCTGTCTCCATTTGAATTCAGAGGATGCCAGCATGGCACTCGCCCAAAACGTGAATGAATGGAGTGCCGCTGTAAAAGGGGAGCCACCAGACAACCGTTAAACAGTAAAACAAAGAAACAATTTCGGGAATAATAATCTTGCAACTCTGAATGAAATACTTCCAGTAGTGATGACGAGCGCTTAGTTTCGAACCCTTTGCGAATTTTGTTTCGAACCAGTGATGCACTTTCGAAATGTTCAGTGGTTCCCCGGTCAGGGGATCTCTGGATAATCCGTAATTCGTTTGTAATTATAAAACGAAAATACCGTTTTTCTGTTTTTTGTTTCAAAACGAAAAACCAAATAACCGTTTTTGGTGTCAGAATCAAAAAACGAAAAACCAGTTAAAAACGGGCCGTTTTTCGTTTTTGGCGATCATTTTATCGTTATTCCTTTTTGAACAAAGAATGAAGAGAGTCTTTGAACTTCAGTCAATTCGTTTTTCGTTTATAAACCAAAAACGGAGGTCACGTGGTGGATAATCCGTAATTCGTTTTTCTGTTTCAAAACGAAAAACCAAATAACCGTTTTTGGTGTCAGAATCAAAAAACGAAAAACCAATTAGAAACGGTCCGTTTTTCGTTTTTGGCGTTCATTTTATCGTTATTCCTTTTTGAACAAAGAATGAACGAAAAACGGAAGTCACGTGGTCTATTCCTTTTTTGGAAGCGAAAGTAGGCTAACCCTTTCAAAATAAAAGTAACTAGCTATAGTTAGCGAGGTGATTGTAGACTAAAACTGAACTAATATAACGTTTTTTAGGACAACTAAAGTAGCACTGGGTGTGAAAAAAAAACACTTTAGTTAACTGAAATAAAAATAATAAAATAATAACTGGCTGTTAGGGAGAATTAAACATTTGTAAGACCATTGGTGACCTGTAACTTCAGATTAAGACAAGTGAACTCATTTTATATGTAGCTTAGGATAGCAGGTAGCCTATTTATTTATAAGTTTCTATTATTTAATTCACATTTTAGTTTTGTAACATATTTATAGCCCTTCTTGCTATGTGGAAGCTCAACCAGCAGGTCCCCCTTCTGTGCACCGGCTCTTTCTGTGGCGACAACAGGCAACAAGGGTTTGACCTTTTGACTTGTGTTTTTATCAAAGAGAAGGCAAGCACTGCTACCAACAGAAGCTAATCATTGAGTTTGAAGGGTGTGCAGAAATTCACCTGCCTTCCAGCTCCTCTTTCTATGGCACTAAAGCTGCTAAAAACTCTCAGCATCCACCATCTGTTACCCCTTTCTGTGTCAAAAAACAAAACTCTTCCAAAACAAATCTATAAAGTTGTATACTTTTTATTTTCCTTTGCATTTTTCTCCAGTGTAATATACTTATTATGTTAGTAAAGTAGATGAAATATTTTTTTATGCAGCTTGTAGTTCTCATTAGTTATGTAGACCTTGTGTGTGAAACCTAGCCTAACTCAGTTAAAAATTATCTCTAGCTCTGGGACTTTCAGATCTTTTAGTGATCTTTAAGGTTTAATTCTGTTTGATGAACCACCAGGGAAAGGCAGTGCTCTGTACTCTTGGTACTTGTGTAAAGTAAAATAAAAGTGAAGTTAAATCATTTAGTTTTTCTCCCTGGTACTCGTGTCAGGGCCTCCCAGAGTTTCCCCAATACCTGGAGGAACAATACCTGAGCACTGTGTGCAGGGTTTAAGGACTGATGATAGTAGCAAGACTGGCCCCATGCAGTCACCTACCATCACTCTCTCTTCAAATAAATGCTGGACTGGCAGGACAAAGCAGCACACCACTCCTTCCTCCGGCACCATAAAAGGGCCTTGTTGTTACTTTCAAATATTTACATCATGGTTTATGGTAAGCCACATCTTTGAATAGTGGCACTACTTTTGTGGAATTGGATGATGTCAACTTGTGTCTTTAAATACAAATGTACATCATAATGTACAACGGTACAGTGAAGCAGGGCTCTGCATTGCAACTCTTTCACTTGCATATGCCCTTAAATGATTTACAAGCATAGTGGGTGAGTGAAGACTAAAACCTACTGTAAATGTTATAATGTTAATGTTATATTATACTTTTATACATTTATACTAGTTCCTCCTCCAGGTTGTGGTTATAGCCTCTGCCGTGGACAGATGTAGATTTAGCCAGAGCCAGGTGCCAATACCGCCTCCTCCTGAGAGCAACACATTCCCCTTGTAGTGTTTTACATAGATAATAAATAATGTTCACCAATCTTTTTTATATAAAGTGTGGTGTTGGTTGTGCATGTGGCAAAATGGTCTTACAAATGTTTAATTCTCCCTAACAGCCAGTTATTATTTTATTATTTTTAATTTTTATTTCAGTTAACTAAAGTGTTCTAGCCTACTTTAGTTGTCCTAAAAAACGTTATATTAGTTCAGTTTTAGTCTACAATCACCTCGCTAACTATAGCTAGTTACTTTTATTTTGAAAGGGTTAGCCTACTTTCGCTTCTAAAAAAGGAACAGACCACGTGACTTCCGTTTTTCGTTCATTCTTTGTTCAAAAAGGAATAACGATAAAATGAACGCCAAAAACGAAAAACGGACCGTTTCTAATTGGTTTTTCGTTTTTTGATGCTGACACCAAAAACGGTTATTTGGTTTTTCGTTTTGAAACAGAAAAACGAATTACGGATTATCCACCACGTGACCTCCGTTTTTGGTTTATAAACGAAAAACGAATTTACTGAAGTTCAAAGACTCTCTTCATTCTTTGTTCAAAAAGGAATAACGATAAAATGATCGCCAAAAACGAAAAACGGTCCGTTTTTAACTGGTTTTTCGTTTTTTGATTCTGACACCAAAAACGGTTATTTGGTTTTTCGTTTTGAAACAAAAAACAGAAAAACGGTATTTTCGTTTTATAATTACAAACGAATTACGGATTATCCAGAGATCCCCTGACCTTCCCCGCTAGAGGCGATCTCTGTGTGAACCCATGAACCAGTGTCTACGTATTATTATTTTTTGCATTGCCGATCAATTTGTTAAATTTGTAGACATTTAATGACACATATAAAACATTTTTTTTACTTGAGTTGTACAAGCTCTACAATTTAATAACTAGCCTGTTATAAAGACACTTCATATTTATTAGATAATTTGTTATTTGCATTATAGGTCTTCAAAACATTTGAATTTGTTTGTAAAAATATGTTTTATTCATGTTTGGGCTGAGCTGCTTCAATTGATTCAAAGTTTCAAAAAGCTAGTTTCTTCCATCACGTTTGCAAATAGCCTACTGGCTTTACTGCATTTTGTGCAGTCAAGTAAATCAGTTAACAAAAGGCTGTTAACGTGCATGAAATAATCCCCCCCCCCCCCCCCCCCCCCATTCCAATAGTAATAGTGTTTGGACGAAGGAAGTTTGTTTAACTAATGTCCCAACGTGTGCACACATTGAAACTTTTCTTCGTCTTCATACATATGCTATAGCCTACATAATTGACATTCTGCTAATTGTCCGAATTGCTCTGCGTTGTTGGTGGTTATTGGCGGTGTCACTGCGATCAAACTGCTGCCTGTTGTCTGTCATGTATTTGCCATAAAGGTGCGTTCCCGCCATGCCATAATACCGTAATTCTGACCTGTAAAAAGCTTTCACGTTATCGTAGAACTCACAATTACAACTTTAGACTCATAATTTTCTGAGAGCTATGACTTTGTACCATGTAAGTTAACAATACAAGATAAATGTATAAGTCCGAATAAGGACATGAACAGCTCCAAGTACAGTGACCATATTGTCATCTCTTATTTACGGTAATTACGACATAAAGGCTTGTTCGACTTCATGCAGTGCTCCACAGACCGATCAGCGACTGACTTGAAGCAGTGTATGCCGGTTAGAAATTTTGTCCGACTTGAGACAGTGCCGATACCAAGTGATTGTGAGGTATCCCATCAAAGTACCACGAGAGCGATAAGACTCTAGTAGTAGCAGCTTAGCTAGTCATGAGATGTCAACATGGTAGAGCCCATAATTACACTGTAAAAAATTAACATGTGCAGTTGTTGCTTTAGGAATGTATTTCTACCTGATTACCTATTCATTCTAATTTTGTTGTTGTAACCTAATTCAATCAGGTGTATGTAACATAAAACAAGGGAATGTTGTTTTAACTTAATTGAGTTACATTTATGGAGGACCAAACCTGCAGAAATTAAAAATAAATAAATGAATAGATAAATTAATAAATAGATAAATAAATGTGATAAATAGATAAATAAATGTGATAATAGGAAAATAAATAAAGGAATAAACGACTTGATAAAATAAATATGACTCATTTTTAATCAAATTTATTTTTATATTAAAAATATTTTTGTTATTCCCCTTAATGTATTATTTTCTGCTTTTATACATTTTTACATTTAAAAAATCGTTTAAACTTGTATTTATTCGTTATTTATTTATTTTTATATAGGCTATTTATTCTTACATTTATTGTTTAGATTGATTTATTTATGTATTAATTTATTTATTTCCACATGTATTTATTTTTTGATTTATTTATTTATTGATTCATTTATTTTTACATTTCCATGTGTAACATGGAAATGAGGAAGGCGGTCCTTGTGTAGCTTCAGTGCATCATTGGCTGAGAGCTCACGAATAGAATCGCCAGGCCAGCTAATCGATAGTAAGGAGATTTTTCACACACAGAATCAGACACCCAGTGGATGGTTGGTTTTCTAGTTTAATGACTGTTCTCCTGTAATAGATCTTGACTCTAAATAACTGAAATGGTTGCTTTTCTCAACCACCAATGGCTTCTAGGAAAATCGGAACAATCCATGGTTCATTCACGGCACAATGTTTCTTCCTGGTTTCCACGCGCTGTTTGATCCGTTAATAACGGAGAAATGTGAATGTTTCTCTCTAGATCTCGCAGCGATGTTATTACTTCTGTGGCAAATTCAAATGCTTTCTTTACTGGATCTCTTATTAGCGCTGTGTAGTAACAGCGTCGCATGATCACGATCGGCTCGCGCTGCACTGGTCCAAACTGATAAACGGTCCGTGAACCACACAATAACGAGCAGTTTCGTTCCGCTTGCATTATGTTTGCCATTTGATGTTGGGCACTGTTGTGGTCGCGCCGGCGTCTCTTACAGGGAAAAAGGTTGGGAACAACTGACTTAGATCATACAATTGTCATAAAAAAATGTTTAATAAAATATTATAGAAATTGGTGGTTATTGTTCAGTATTTTTTATTTTTTTTTGCCAGCTAAAAGCAAGAAAAAGAAACCATGTCAAGTTGACAGGTCAGAATTGTTTTTATAGCACTTCTGTTACTATCCCCTTCACTTCTAAAATGATGGCTGGTTTGTTTACTTTCCTACGCGTTCTAGTTGAAGTTGCAAGACTACCGTATTTACGCCTTACAACAGAGGAAGAGGATTTGCAAGACGAACAAGCTTGCCTTTCCTCTGGCTGTTCTTCGACGTTCATGTTGGCAAATATCTCTCTTAAAACATCGATAAGCACATCTAATCTAAACAACACATAGTATTTGATGCGTTACCAACTTCATTTGCTAAATTGCGCAACTCTCTAGCTATTTGTAAAATGTCCGCCATAGTAGGCCACACACCTATGCCTGTCACCACCACCGTGACCCGACGTCACTATACAAAGCCAGAGTAATCGAGCAAGCGCTTCAATCAACGATGAACCAATGGTAAGCAAGACCAACCCACCTAATTATCATACAAGACAAAGAAATGTAAAAATAAATGAATCAATAAATCTAAAAATAAATACATGTGGAAATAAATAAATGTAAGAATAAATATAAAAATAAATAAATAACCAATAAATAAAAGTTTAAAACGATTTTTTAAAAATATATAAAAGCAGAAAATACATTAAGGGGAAAAATAATACAAAAATAAATACATTTTATTTTCATATTTATTTTATCAAGTCGTTTATTCCTTTATTTATTTTTATATTATAACATTTATTTATCTATTTGTCACATTTATTCATTTATTTATTCATTTTTAATTTCTGCAGGTTTGGTCCTCCATATACATTGACCCAATATACAATTTCCAATAAAGCTCAACACATTTGACACATGCGTATAGGACAGTATAGTTGTGACTCGTGTCAACTACTGTATTACGTATGGACATCTGCTCTGAAGCACAAAGAACAAAATGGGGTTGTGTTTGGCAGCTTTTGCTGATCTGCAAATTTAGCTTCGATGTGAAATTGTGATTTGAGATTATTATACTCATTATGTTGCACCAAAGTGAAAATCTCAATTGTAAAACAAATATACACCCTTTTGCCTCTTCAGTTTAATTCATTAAAATGAGCTAAAGTAATACAATTTAACATTTTGTCCCAACTTTGGACTGTGTGTGGACACTCAAAAGTTGTATGCTCAGTATAACACTTGTACTTGCTAAGTGGTTCATTATATACATTGTGTATATTGATGCATGACACTTCATTATTGATAAGTAAACCCTAGTAAATAAATAAATAAAAATAGATTGGACAAACATAAATCTAAAAAAGTTAAGTAAAACCTACTAGAGTTAATTAAGTTGACATAAACCAACTACTTTGTGTTGACCCAACTAAACTGATTTATTTTGAATGGACTAAATTGAATTGTGTGTCAAATGTTTCTTTAATTAAATTAAGTAAGGGTAATGGATTCATTTTTTGAGTGTATTTCCATCAAAGTGGAAAATGACTTTCATCATCATTATTAAGTAGTTTTACCTTGCTGGTGAAATCAGGATATTATATCTACTGACAGTTATGCTTCAGTAAAACCTTGTTTTCTCAGGTTGGTTGAATTAAGTTATAATCTGTAATATTAAATAATTTATTCCATTTCAACAAAACCACCTTTTGCTTCAAAGCTTTGTCAACTAGTCTACCATCAAAAAGATCCATTAACCACATTATTTAAACTGATTGGGGCTGTCAACGTCACCCCTAAAGCGCCCTCTGGTGGAACTAAACAGAGTCTGAGTTATTTTCTATAGCCTTGCGTTTGTTATTGTCTTTTTCCATCTTCCAGATATTTGCCTTCAGGTCAAGTAATTAATAGTCAATTACTGTTTGGTTTACAAATGCGTTGTGACAAATATTAAAGAGTTAATTGCTTGTCTCTTATGGACTTGTGATCTGAGTAATCATGAGTAATCATTATCGCCAACAGATAAATTCACTTTAATACAAACAGAAATATCAGACGTCAACCCTAAAATTTTAGATACAATGCTTAGGTGCTTTAGCATGTACAGTTTTTGTGTCCTTCCTTGCAGTATTGGACCTTGTAAAAAACGTCAAGGTGAAACCTGAATAAGATGACATCATCTGTAGTATAACAGTAAACAAAGCAGTTACACATCACGGCCACAGGGCGTCGCTGTTTACGTATTCCTTAACATAGTAAATCCTCTTGTTCAGTCACATAGCTTATTTCCAAAACATTTCGATTTTTAGGTTACCTTTATGCTGTCTGATAGGAGTGTCTAAATTTTCATTTCCAAGTAGGCTACAGATTTCTCTTCATTTTTGATGGCACGCTCCAATACACTGCATTTAATTCATGTGCCAGAGCACGACTTTATGCAACACTGGGAAAGGCTTTGTGAAGCAACATTCTGATATTTATGTTGTACATAACTGGAAAATTCAAAAACGTTTAGAGTCTTAAATGTGCTGCAATGTTTAATTGGCTGATGCAGAACATTTCTGTTGATTTTGCTATATTAAAGGGATAGTTCACTTTAAAATGAAAATGATGTCATCATATAATCACCCTCAAGTTGTTTCAAACCTGTATGAATTTCTTTCTTCTGCTGAACACAAAGGAAGATATTTTGAAGAATGTCGGTAACCAAACAGTTAACTGTTCACATTGACTGCCATAGTATTTTTTTTTTCCTACTCTGGCAGTCAATGGGACCAGTTAACTATTTTGTTACTGACATTCTTCAAAATATCTTCCTTTGTGTTCAGCAGAAGAAAGAAATTCATACAGGTTTGAAACAACTTGAGGGTGATTATATGATGACATCATTTTCATTTTAAAGTGAACTATCCCTTTAATGAACCAGTTTATAATACAATGCATAGGCCTACATGGACCGATAACTTCCGATATTAAGTATAAACTTCCGATATTAAGTATAAAATCCTAGAACTCTGTCACTACAGTAGCTACGGAAGAAAAAAAACAGGACAGTTTTCTAAAAAAAGAAATGTTTACTTCAGACACATTCTTGAATGTCAAACAAAGCTGCATTGTTGTAATTAGAGTGGTATTCAAAGTACAGTTAAAGGACCTTATGACGGCAAATACTAAAAATATTTGTAAAAACTAATATGATAGTGCACTACAGATCTACATGAACCAGATACTTGTGCTATGCACCTTCAGAGAAACAGTTCAAATCATATTCAACCTTACGCTGTTCCTGGCAAGAACTACCACTAACAAAAAACAAAGATAAAAAATAAAAATGTAAAGACTGAAGACACATAGTGTTAACTTTACAAAAGGAGAATAACACTGTACATCTTAAAAACGTCGCATATACACAGCCTAACAATTCTTGTTTCTGCTGTATTACGTTTGAAGATGTGAATAGTGTACAATTGGGTTTATGGCATGAACAAGAACTTAGGCTATATCAGGAGCTAATCTACTCATCATCATCCTCATCTTCGTCCTCCTCCTCCTCCTCTTCGTCTTCGTTCTCATCATCATCCTCCCCACCATCTTTTTTAGACAAGCCAGCAATTCCCTTCGTGCGGTATAGGGCAATATCCTACAGAAGATTCAAAAAGTTAACAAAAAGGGCAGGTGCAATTTCAAGTTTGAGAATATTACAGAGACTATACACTACCTTGTCGTACTTCTCCTTAAGCTTCGCAGCTTTCTTCTCATAGGGCTGCTTCACCTCAGCGGCTGAGCCATTCCACATTTCTCCCAGCTTCTTGGCAATGTCTCCGATGGTGAGACCTGGGTGCTCACCTTTAATCTTAGGGCGGTAGTCACCACAGAAAATAAAGAACGCCGACCTTGAGGGGGGGGATGGGAAACATGTATTCAAACCAAACCATCTTGAAAAATGCTTTATTTTCAAAAGCAGTACAAAGCTTGAACATACGGTGGTCTCTTGGGCGCGTTGGGATCCTTAAATCGCCTCTTCTTCTCTCCTTTCGGTGGGATGTAGTTCTTCATTTCTCTCTCATAGCGAACCTTATCTTGTTTGGCCATATCCTCAAACTTACCCTTCTCCTTGGCAGACATTGTCTGTTCAGAACGAGAAAAGGCTGTTTTAAAAAGTGCAAGTTACATTACAAAACAGATTTTTGCAAAGATTTTTCTAAGTAAGCCTAAAGGCACAACACATATAATATTTATGCACATTTTTTCAGAACAGTACCTTCCATCGCTCTGAACACTTCTTGGAGAATTCAGAAAAGTTAACGCTGGCTTCAGGGTGCTTCTTTTTGTGTTCTTCACGACAGGTTTGCACAAAGTAGGCATAAGAGGACATCTTTCCCCTGGGCTTCCTTGGATCTTTACCCATATTTACTCTCTGGGGGAAAAAAATTCTCAACTAAATGAAGGTGACAAGCTATACTCATTTTATAATTTGTAACCTTGCACAATTATATTATATAATATATAATATAATTATTTTTATATATTCACTATTATATATAGTCCAATTATATATTATATACACATATATATATATATATATATACACACATCATTACAACACATAAAATATACTAAAAAATGTATATATATATATATATGTATATGGATTAATGTATTTGCTTCCTGTAAATGCTTCCTAAATGTAGTTCTAAAATTACTAAACTAGTAAATGTACTTCTAAAATGTATTTGTTCATTATATATATATATATATATATATATATATATATATATATATATATATATTATATAGTCATTATTATGTACTGTGAGGGACATATTTGCACTAACTAAAAAAATAATTAATGATGAAATGTGCTGTGAAATCATATTATTGAGATGGACGGTGAGATGCACAAAGACCCCCTTCAGGTTCAGGGTGAAAGACAAGGACATCCTCCATTTCGTGAATAAAATAATATATTAAATGCTTTAATATTCATTTCCACTATTTTATTTTCCATTATGTGTATTTCTCATTAACGGAACATTGATAGCATGATCGACCATGAGCGGGCAGATAGATTACATAGGGCCCGCCTTAAAATGCCTAAATGCGGCAACAATAATATTTCTTCTTCCATTTTGAAAAAGCCGTCTTCATGAGAGAAAGTCCCCCTCAATTGTCTCCTCCCACATTCCTGTGTAATTTCTAGGACCTAAAATCACCGCACTTTGTCCGTTTTTCGCCCTTGTCCCGCCGCCTTCCGATATTTCGCCTCCCCTATGGAAGAAGTCGGTCGGTATGGACACAGTGTCTGTAACTATAAGCGCAATGCAATGGGAGTTTCGCTCTCGTAAGGCCGCCGTTCAACTGGAGCCACATGAGCACAGCTAGCAGAGCCAACATGGCTTCCTCTCGCTCTCTCCCTTTATGTCTGCTAGCCAGAGCCGCATACACACACACACACACGACTGGCGGTGGGAAACAGTATAAATATAATTTTATCCCCTTTCTCGCTCGAGTTCTTATGGAAAACACCGGCGTTCCCTGAAATAGACCCTCTGACCCTTTATACGAGTTGAAAAAGCAATGCAAACGAGCTTGGATTAATTTATTTTTATTAGTTAAGTTGAATGTCGCTTACACCCCGTCCGTCTCCATCCCCCGCCACTCACAGACAAAACGCAGAGTAGCCTATCCTCCGCAAGCCAACCATATAATATTACAGAACACGGCCGCACACGTCCCGTTCAAAGAGAAAAATGCACAAAATGACGAGTAACTTACATACCCTCGGGACTGGTAAATCTATCCGAGGTGTTATTTTAGTGTTTTTGTGTCAATGCCAAGCACGTCACTGACGTGACACAATAACACCCCAAAAAGACCTCAAAGGCTAACTGCTTTAGCTGGGATGGCTAAGTTACCTGACAAATATTACATCCCACCCTAAAAAAAGACTATTCTAATACTGTCATTTCACAAGGAAAATGCTATATTTTTTTATCTTCAGACGATTTTCCCATTCAGGACATTTCACTATGACTGATGACTGGCGAATAGATTCTGACAAAGATTGCTCGCCCTGCGTTCGCGAAATTAACACGCATCTACCAAGGGAAATGTGTTATAATATACGACGCAATTTAAAAAATGGTTAATTAAGGCCTTGACAAGCATATTTTGACAAAACTCACCAGTCTTCTCTATTTGCAGCTTCTGTGGATGCCTAGATAATGGAGCTTTGAAGTACAATAACACCGATGCGCGCTCTTCCAAGTCCTTGCAGAACCCTCCGCTCAGGAGAGACACAGTATACAGTCACGAATCCTATTGGCTACCGCCAAGTCCTGAGCGCCCGTGATTGGCTATCGGCGCACTATAGTCCCTACGAGAGCTGAGGTGTGGTTGGCTGTTCATCGACGAAACGTCACATTTTTTCAACGGCGCGTGAATATGAAAAAACATACATTGGTGCAAGTGCAATAGTTTCAGACACCGTTTTGAACTGCTGTGAACATACTGTAGTACATGTAAGCACACCGTTGTCGTTGAAGTAAAGGTTTCAAATTTTATTATGAATATTTGATTTAAAAACATAGTATTTCAAAGATTTCACTGCACAAATACACGCTGATAACTGTCGGAAGAGAAAAAGAAGAAAAGTGTTAGCCTACTTTCCCAGGGTGCGAATTACAGGAGTTTGGAGGGGACCCTGACCCTAATGACTGTTTTAATCGCCCTAGATAATTAACACAAATTGTTGTGAGTTTTACAAAGTACATTAAACATATTTAATTCTGTATATTTGGTAAGGGACGCTTCACAAATTATTTTTGCCGCAAACAAAATATGCAACCATACAGCAACAGTACGTAGCCTAGCTACGCATCGCCAAATTGTCTGATGAGAACGCAAAGCATACATTACTGTCAATATGTATCACTCAATTGCGTTCACATGTATCCCGTACTGTTTTGAACTCATGCAAATGCAAAATCTGATTTAGATCCCTATAGCTACACGAATTTTACATTCAACAAACTGAACATTTGAATTATAATAATTGATAATGTATTCATTAATTGATTAGTTTTTTCTTTCTTTTATAAAATTGTTTTATAACACGCGGATTTAATAAACGTGCCACAGATGAATCACAGGCAATGTTTTAGGACTTTATATTTTAATGATGTCATCGTTGTTAGTGAGTTTGTAATGGTAATCTTTACATTTTCTGTAACATGAATAAAACAAAAAAAGACTGAGTAGCCTATCATCTTTCATAGCCCCTTGACAAATCTCACAATCAGCGTTGTAAATTCTCCAAGAACTCAAGACGGTAAACCTGTGCTGACTTTTTAATTTATTTTGATAAAGGATGTAATATATTTGGTCGAGAATTTATTTTATTTTATTATTGTTGCTGTTGCTGTTGTTGTTATTATTAGGCTATTATTACTATTTTTATTATTTATAATTGGTACTTTTTATTCCTCACATGTAACCTACCATATTATTATCGCATTTCCATTCCTTATTCATGTATGTTTTTGTGATTCCTGGCAATAATAGTAGGCAAAAAAATAAAAATAAAAAATAAATCTTGAAATGCACTAGGCCTATATCATATTTTCCACTGAGCGGCGCTACGCCCAAATAAAATCGAACTGGCTCGATTCTCAAGGATATACTGATTCTGTTTCTTTAACGTTAACGATTTGTTTAGTATTAAGAAACGTGATAAAAGAAATAGCCTAGCTTGTAGACTATTATAATCCTAATGCATGTAGGGCTACATCCTTTTCATGTTTTACTATTTTGTTTTGCATAGGCTATAGGGTAATTATTTCAGTCAAACTTGAATACATGGAATATAGATTTCAGTGTGCTGTCTACAACCTCTTTGGACGCTTGACACTGTCAGCTGGTTTTGGGGTTTTCCTCGTACGTGGAGAAAGTCACACGCAGAGCGTCAGTTCGCTTTCGCGCACTCGTTGTTGTGCGTTTCCTATAACAACGCCATCTTACAAATAACATCCGATTAGATGGACATTAATGCACATTAACAGGCTAAAAAGTTTATCTTCTTGATTCTCACGGTGAACAGCATAGAAACCACAGAGACACAATGTCGTTTGGACAACAGAGTCAGATATTTCATATCTGTCAAGACAACCATGGCAAATTATGGTTAGACAAGTTTATTGTGATTTTAATATGCTATATTTAATTTAATTTTCAGTGTTACTTCAGTATAATTCATGTTTTTTCGCTGTGCATTTTAGTGTAGATGTTATCAAAAAGTGGGATGTGTATTAAACTTCTCATAAAAGTGATTTCATCTATAGACCTATCTATTCCAACTCTAATATGGTGAGTTTCCTGTTAACAGAAGTGATGCAAAATGTCTGAGTTGAGAATCATCTCTTTCTTTCTTTTTTATCAAACACAAGGCCGAAAACATCTGGCAAGATAGGCCTATATCGAAATCCATATGCATTGGATGATCCAATGGGAGCAACTGCATACAGTGAAGACTTCTGCTGGAAGCCTGTGTCAAAGACTGCCTGTATAAGGTCTGCCACAGCATCAGGAAACAGAAGGAACAACCCACACCCAAGCCAGGTAAATGGCACATTTTGTAATTTGCTGTGTTTGTAGAGTATAATTTGAAAGTGTCTGCTTGTGCTAATGCTTGTATGAATGTGCGTAGCCTATTTGTGTTCTATGGAAGAAAGAAAGTCATAGCCTACATGGAAAAACTTTAGAATGTACAATCCTAAAAATAAAGGTTCCAAAGGTTTTTTTTTTTTTTTTACAAAGATTCTATAAGAACCATCTTTGGTTCCACAAAGAAGCTTTCATTGAATAGTTCTTAAAATAACCATTTTTATTTCTTAAGGCCCGTTCACACCAGGAACGATAACTATAAAGATAATAACGATAACGATATAGTTCTAAAAATCGTTCTCTATTAAAGAATAACAGAGATCACACCACAACTGTAACGATAAATATTAGGAACGATATCATTTGGATCACTTTTAGAACGATTTTTTCCCAGCTGCCGAACAATAAAACTGACAGCCAATCAGAATCCACTCGAATTTAAAGGGCTCGTGGATTTAAAATGCAGATGTTAATCGCCGAGGTACAGAAAAATCCAACACTGTTTGACAAGTCAAAACCCCTTTTCAAGGACAAGTAAAAAAATGGATATGTAGCAATCGGTCGTACCCTTGGAATAAAAGGTGAGAAGTATTAACGATTAGATCCTTATGCAGGCTAGCAAATCCTAGAGTAACAAAATTACCTCAGGTAACGTTAGCCTATGCAGCGCTAGTTTTGACAACATTCTATTGTTTCCTTTGAAGTTGCAGTGATTTATTGAAGCTTAAAAATGTAAAGCGCATTGCAGCAGCACAGCCTGCACAGTGAGACTGGCTCACTCATTGTGTTGACACAACTGCACATCCAATGGCGAAGGCGCCTCCAACGTATGCGCCAAACAGCTAACAGCGCGGCGACATACTTCAGCGACAAACTCTGTCTCTGTGTCCTCCGGAAAAATTTGAAGCTATCGCCGTCGAAACAAGCCTTCTCTGTTAGAATGAGCCTTTCACAGCGGACTGCGCCCTTCTCTCCGAAGTCGCTTCTGTCGCCATTCTCCTGTGGCCATCCGGCGATCGACATAAATCCTTTTCTCTAAAACTGTAACGTTATACAGTTTGAAAGAGCTGAACGAGCGTTGTTCCAAATGCCTCGTTCCACATCCACCACGTGCGGATCCCATCTGCACGAGGGCGACGGGCACTACCCATGCTGAAGCCGGGCTCTCTGCTGGCGGCTGCTCTCTCTGCGAGGGCATGCCTGTTTCGGTGCTGCGGACGCGGCTAGCTCCACTCTTTCGTTTCCCGCTCTGCTTCTCCCGAGGAAGAAGAAGCGCCGCAGCCAGCGACAGCCCGAGGTTATGGAGGTTAGCGAGCCCACGCCGGCCACGTCCCTGCGTGCCTCGCTTTCTCCTGCCCTAACACCTTCTCCGTTTCCGCAACGCTCTCCTCCGTGGACGGCGCAGCGGAAAAGGGCCATGAGTCGTTGCCGCCCCTCGAAGAGGTCGTGGCCGCTCACCTCTGCCCAAACGCTACTGCTAGCTGGAGAGCTAGAGCAACTCATCTGAACAGGCCTTGCCGCAGCACGTCAGCTCTCGCCGGACGAGCTTTTGCCGCCTCCGGTCAAGCTGCTTCGGCCCTGCACACGATGGCCGTGTTGCAAGTCTACCAGGCCAAACTCCTCCAGTCGATGGACGAGGCTGGCCCGGACCCTGAGGCCTTCCACAACCTCAGGAGCGCCACTGACCTAGCCTTGCATGCTACCAAGGCTACCGCGCAGGCTATCAGACGTAGCATGGCTAACCTGGTTGTGCTTGAGCGCTATCTCTGGCTCAACCTCACAGAGATCAAGGAGGCTAATAGAACGATGTTCCTCGACGCGCCTATCTCCAGCTCCGGTCTCTTCGGCCCGGCGGTGAAGGGGTTTTCAGAGAGGTTCACCGAAGCCCAGAAGTCGTCTCAGGCTATGAGACACTTCCTGCCGAAGCGCTCCAGCTCCGTGGCTTTGGGCCTACTAGCCTCGTCTCTGCCCAAGAACACAGCGAAGCAGGTCCCTCAGCCCCGCCCTGCGGCTGAGACCCACCGCCACTCGCAGCCATCTAAGCACTACCCACAGCCCCGGCGCCAGGGCCCCCGACCCACTATTGCGTCGGATCCTGGACCGCCGAAATCCTCCTAGCAACGGGGGTAAAAAGACCGGGTTCGTGTCTCGCTCTAGCGACTAGAGCGAGACCTAGAGTCTAGCCGGACCGCCCTCTAAGAAACCCACCATTCTCGCAGCTCCCTGTTCAGCTCAGGCGACTGGAGAATTTTGTATTGTAGCAAACGGGCCCACTGCACTGCTCGCGGCCCCGCTCACAAACGCCGTTTTCATGGGGACCCCAATAAAACGCAAAAAGAGCATGTTTTGAACACACGGGTTCCCGGTCCCCCTACACTAGGTGGCCCTCTCCCAGTTGTAACTATGACTTTGCCTGAGGCGCAAGCCTTCTCAGTCAAACTAACACTCAGTATGTGCAATAATCACAACATAAAGGTATCCAGTCCCCCTGTTAGGTGGCCCGTTCCTAAACATGTGTCAAACCCTAGCCACAAAGGCCCTGGCCTGGCAAGCCATTCCCGGTGTGTCGAGTTGGGTTATAAACACTATAAAGCGAGGCTACTCGCTCCAGTTCGCTCAAATTATCTCCACGACTGGCTGGTTTTGGCACAGTCACGGGCCGAACTGCTGATGCACAGGGATTTGATTCTCAGCCATTTGCAATGCCTGGGACTCAAAATCAATTTGGCCAAGAGCAAACTAACACCCAGCCAGAATGTGGTCTTTCTGGGCACAGTTATAGACTCTACAACTATGAGAGTGTGTCTCACAACAGAGCGCTCTCTATACAACGGCTAACAGCCTCCTTCAAAAGGAGCGCGCGCACCCCCCTCAGAGAGTTTCAGAAAATTATTGGTCTCATGGCAGCCGCATCGCCAGTACTCCATATGGGACTACTGCATACGCGCCCGCTACAGCACTGGCTCAAACGCCGCATGCCATGGTCCTGTGGGTTTCCCATTCAGGACATTTTTGCGGCGGCCGGCTGGTCTTCACCCTCCACTTTTGTTAGGTTTTACAACTTGGAGGTTCCTTTCCTGCAGGCGAAGGTCCTTTCTGTATGATTAAGACTCGACTAGTCTGGTCTTATCTATATATTTATGTCACTGATCATAAGCACACTATCCCTTACTATGAACCAGCCTCTGGCTGTTTTAGTCCCCGTATACATGTATTAGACCCGAGGTTTCTGGTCTATACGCAATACTCTTTCCCTATCTCAGGGAACCGAGGTTCTGACAGTAACCGAGTAGTTTTTATTCCCCTATTGACTTCGTCAGCTAAATTCGCTGTCAGATTAGATCGATTACACTAGCTAGCTAGATTCACTGTTTAGATGCGCTCAAAACGTAGCATGCTGAGGACATCTGCTGCCTGGTAAAAGACGTGTAAACAAACTGATATTGATTAATTCGAAAGTATAAATAAAAAGTGTCTTCAAAAGAATCAAAGTGACGGATTCTCCCAACTCATCTCGTCTCTTAAGGCTATCGTGTACCCAAAAGCGCTTGTTTTTCTTTTGATGGTTTTGTGTAACGGAAAGCAGCAGCAGGTCATCCATTTTTGGTACTTTGAAACCGCAGCGTGGACGCGCACGTGCTTAGAATAAAAAGATTGTTATTGTTCGTTGGTGTAGACGCGAATAATAGTTATAATTATATTTATATACGTTATAATTATCGTTATAGTTATACTTTTTGGTGTGAACGGGCCTTAAAGGCTAGTGTGAAGAACATAGTGTGAATAACTGGAAACTTTTTTCCTGTTTAAAAAACATTGGAAAGAGTGTACTACCATAATTGTATCTCTTGTGTCAAGGCATTCATGGTGTGGAGACATAATGCAGATCAAATTAAACACTGTGATGGTAGTTCCTCTCTTCAACTTGCTTTGACTGAGAAGGAAATCCAAAAGGCTCTGAGTGCCCAGTACAGGTCAACCTACCAGACTGACTTTATTAGATTACCTCAAGGTGAGTTCTAAGAATTACATTATAGGTGTATACACACTGAAAGGCATTTGAATCTTATTTAATTTCAAGGTCTTGTGGTTCCAAATATAATCTTATTATGACTGAAACATCTCAATGTCTTTGTTATTCTGTCTGAATCACAGGGATTATGAAGAACCATGCAATCTGTGCTCCTTTTAACCACAGTCATGCTGTCCACTACTATACCCAGACTGAAATGAGACACAACTACCGCCCACCTCAATCAAAACTTGAGCTTCTGGGGAACAACTCTCGCTATGGGTGCAATAAGCTGCATGGTATAGCAGCAAGGGGTATCGGTAAGCTTTGGCAAACCTGCAACACTTCTGTTTCAACTAGGCTTAAACTACATTGTTTGAAATTTAAGACAACCCACCCTGTCAATAGCCAAAACACAATGCAAACACAAACAAGTAGACTAGACATACAATGAATTACAAGTTGAATTGCAAGTTAATTGACTTAATCCATCAGTTGACAATTACAAAGTACACTTTATAATCATTCAATTATTGTTAAATAATTGCCTTATTATGCCCTTTTACAAAGTCTTGAGGGTCTTAAAAGGGTCTACTAGAATAGGTTTTCATGGTCAAAAAAATTATTATTTTTCACATATTTTACATTGTTGCAGCACCTCTCTTCCCAGTCTGTAAGTAACGCTCTATTTACTTCCTGTCTCTATGAAACCACTCCTTCCAAAAAATGCAATGTGCTCTGATTGGTTGGCTGGACCAGTGTGTTGTGATTGGCCAACGGGTTTGAGCATGTTTCAGAAATATCCCACCCCTTACAATTACTGAAAGTTTCAACACACTTGTGTAAAGCTTATATATTTATATCTCAACCAAATCAACCAGGCCAAAGTCCCTTTCAAGAAAAGTCTGTTCACTCGGCGGCCATATTTGCAATGCCTCCGGGCAGCTATTTCGGGCATCCAAGACCAAGTCCTATCTATTTGAATGGGGGAATCCTGAAATATCAAAAACTGCTTGTCGAACTCACAAATAAATAACATGTTTCAAATCAACAACCAAATCTGACATGAACTGTCCCATAAATGTTGTTTCTTATAATAAAATAGCGTTAAAAAAGCTTATTTTCAAGCTAGAACAGCCAATGCTCATGTGCAGGCTTAAGTGTGAGCTTCTAACGGCAGCTCCAATGACGTAATGCCTTTATCAATCAGTGATTGGCTCTTTTACTTACAAGGCGGTATCTACAGTATTCCGCCATAATGTGTGTTGCAGTTTCTCCCATTTATAAGTAATAGGAGTGAACTGTCTTTCTACTGTATATCTATAGTCTTTGACAAGGACTCATCCCTTTATTTGTATGTATGCCTTGGGTGGGAACTATTTAAATGAGGAACATTGTGACGTGGAAAACTCAACAGTATAATCGTGGCGTTTCAGGAGGGAGTTCAGAAATGGTACTTAATGATAAAGTCATTTTTGTGCTTTGTAGCTTTGCAGACCTTTTTCATACTCAAACAGCAACATTTACACATTAAAGAAAGCTGAAAATGTTTAAAAAAAAAACGCAAAATAGGTTTTATGGCACCAGTATGGCACACAAACAAACTAGAGAAGAATGACACACTTTTCTTTTGCATTTTAGTCCCAACAGTGTTTCACAGCCACATCAATAATCAGGAAAACAGCAAACTGCAGACCACCTACAATATGCATTTTGGAAGCAGACATACAGATGTCTCCTCAGTGCTCAAATCAATCCCACCTCAGACGTTTCGACAGATTTGTAAGAAATTATCTGATAAAGGTGAGAAAGAGTGATGCTGTGTGTTCTTACTGAATATTTAGAATACTTAAGTTCAACTAAATTATTAAATTAAGTATTTACTGTTAGAAATGTAAAAAAATAAAATCCCCTGATTTTAAGATTTCTGTGATTTTAAAACTTCACACTAAAATCAAACAAATTAGATCAGTCGAATCAAAAGTTGTTATACTTCATTATTACGTAATTATAACGAGCATCCTTCTAGAAATCCTACCGATCTTGCTTGAAAAGCAGAAATAAATATAATTCCTACAGTGTAGCCTGTTACTGTGTTTTAAGTGTTTTATATATTTTTTATTATTTTGTCTTTTACCAGAAAAGAAAGATGTGAAGACATTGCACATAAGCAGCTCCTCTTCTGATAGATGTAAGGTGAAGAATACTGGTGTATTCATGCAAGCCCCTTCCACACTGGAGAGGATGTCTGCCTGGCCTGGGCCTTTATAAACATGGCAATCTTAATCATAAAAAGCTGAATATTTGTGCTGTATTTTTTAGGGTTCTGATTTTCTTCCAGGAGTCAGAACACTCCTAATATAATGATATGCCTTTATGCATCTTTGATGATGTGCTTAATATAATAAAACACACAAAATAAACTGAAAACAGACATAAGTCATTTTTACTATACACAGTTCTTTTTTTGTTGTTGAGATTTTTACTATGATGAAAATACAAGGAAAAAATATAATTAATCATTTGTCTCTTGAGAATAATAAACCTCTTGAGATTTTGTACTGGAGAATACGGCCCTATAGTCCTGAGATATTGTATGTATTATGACTTTATAAAAATAATAGTAAAGGTATAAATCAATAGCATCAGATGAATTGATTTATTATGCAGAGCATGTGCACCGCAAGCTGTAGAAAGGACACACACAAAAAACATTTAATTTCAATTTAATCTTAATACCACATGAATATTTCTCATTAAGTTTAAAACTGAAAGACGAAGAGTGAAAAGTTTTCTTCCCCCTGAAAATGAAGAAAATTAATTTATGGTGAACAGACATTTCTGCTTAAAAGGTATTTTTAACATTATGAAATTTAAAAGTGGTTTTAAATGTGTCTCTCATCACAATGCATGCGTAGCCACCTCACTCGGTTTTGTGTATCAGGTAACCTGAGACTCAGGTGTGCTGTGTCTCTAAGCTCCTTTGCAAAACAAGCAAGCAGTCTCTAAAGAGAACGGAAGCCAAGCTGGAAAAGACGAGATACTCTCAGATCTCTTGAGTTATGCCGCTAGGCAGGAAAATTCGGGCCTCATCTGCTGGAGCCCAACTTGAGACTCATAAGAAGCCCAGGTATTCTGCTTTATGCTTTTCAGTTATCTATATCTTGACATGGCTTCCAGTTCCCATATTTAAGCATTTCATTTGCTCAGCACCACTTTGAAACAGCTCCTGATACAGAGACTAATTTGTTCTGCTTCATGACTTTCATTTCAGTATGAGGACTATGTTTTGTACCACATTGGTATTCGGTTATTTTCCAGCTCCTGACCTTGGGTGTCACTCCTCCTGTTGTTCATAGAGTTTACTGTTGCCAGGGAATATGGATAATGCTGTTGCCTTGCTGGAACCAGTTTGTGTCCTTGAAGATTAATTAATTTATGTTTTGACAGACAAATATGAAGATATTACTTGACTCTAATTTGATTTGACCTAACATACTCTTGGCTTTCGCTTTGCAAAATAAAATGTAGGAGGTGTAAAGTTCTCCCTATAAAAACAACAGCAACAACAACAACAACACACAAACACACACACACACACACACACACACACGTTGGGTTTTCATGTTTTATAGGGACATCCAATAGACTATAGAATACTTTTTATACTTTGCAAACTATATTCTAGTCCCTCTCATGTGTGTGTGGTTACTCATGACACATAGCAACACAGCTAAAAAGTATTGCTAATATGTTAGATCTTTTATTGAAAGTAGCCTACTTTTACCTGTTGAGATATGCCATCACAAGCACCTGTAAGAGGTACATGTGATGTTTGAGTTTGCCGTTGGGCGATGCGTGAAAGGGCCATTTGCAAGGTTGTCTCTCAATAACTTAAATAAAAAAGAAACGATAATCAAAATATTCAATGCAACACTCTTATGCAGTATTTCGACAGATTTTGGGCCTGTGTATGGAGCGGCTGGACTGAACCAGAAGCAGGGCACGCGGTACAGACAGCCGGCTGATGGGGTTCTGTATTCTACTGGGTCCATATTAGACCCTTCTGAGAGGAGCCAACAGCTTCCTGCTTGGCTAGAGAGAGAGCTTTTGAGGCAAGAACCCAGACGACACTCTCTTGCCCTGGGAGACGATGTTAAACTTAGCATGCGAAAACGCTACAGAGCAGATCCTGCTGGGACCCTCAGTGAGCTCAAGGTAAAAGTCAAAGGGTCACACTTGTGCAGCATCTGCTGCTTGGCTGCATTTCCCAACAATTATATTCTACCTATATGAATGGCAACGTGCCCCAGCATCATCTCTCACTGGTCAGGTATGCAAATGTAAATGTTATAATGATAAATAAGGGAGTTGGGCAGCTGGACTGATGCAATTCATAGATCCATAATATTGCATATGAAATTAGAGTCTAATATATTGTTTACTATTTAATATATTAGGCTATATTTAATGTTTAACCCCGCCCCCTCCAGCACAGAGCCCGCCTTCATATCGTTCTAATCTTGTTTTGCATTTTTTAAACTGATCTGCTCTAACCGACCAGTAAACAGACCACTGAATTCAGTTTTTACATCAACCTTAGGTATGTACAGAATATGTTTCTTTTCATATCTTTTGTCTGCTCTAAATCATATCATATTTCATTCTTCAAAAAGCTATTTATTATGTCCCAGGTTTTGATGTAGAAGTAACCAACCAAATTGTAACTGCCATTTTAGCCAACCGTCTTTCAATCTTAAAACCTAAAGGTGTCAGTGTAGTATATAATAGGTCACTCTTCTCATACCAAAGCTTTAAATATGCCAAAACCAAATCATTAACTTTCTGCAGGACAGAATTGTGGTCTTTTTCCTAAAATGACATTTTGAATCAAGTACAGAATCCATTAATTCATTAGCTGGATGACCTTTGGATGGGCAGCCATTGCAGGGTAATCTGTCATGACTAGCGATTGAATGAAATGACACAGTGGACATGCATTATTTATTTCAACAGAGTGCTTGAACTTGCTCCCCAGAAAGCAAATCAATTATTTTTTCCTTATCAAGCCCAAATTTGTTTGCGCTGGAGGTAATTTGCCATCTGACTGCACAGTGAAATAGGCATGAAAGTTATAATCTGTATTTATCAGTAGGAGACCAAATAACAAGTAGGGACACCCCTATCACTGGTGTAACCGTAGCTCAGCTGTTTTCGGTGTTCATTTTGCTGTTTAATGCTGTCACCCTAATTGAAATCCTAGCCTAATTGTTTTTGTGGCAGATGCAGTACTTATTATCAATTCCTAGGCCAACCGGGAAAGGCTTGGGTTCCCTCTGCAATTTCCTATGGATTTTTAGTGGCGATTTTCAATTTGTGAGTAAATTGAGGTCTGCTTTTAATCTAAAGAGACTGTTGTATATCACAAAATACAGTCTCAAACATGAATTTTGAAAACTTAAGTTGCAAAAAATTAGCAGAGATTTTTTTATGTATAATTGCAGAGGGAACCCAAGGTAAATTAGTCTTATAAATACAAAGTACTAATCTAAAATCCTATTAAGAATTGTAGAAGAAACCCATATATCTCATCAAGTCATCATATCATTCCTTTATTCATGGTAGATGGTTTGAGTGATTTGACTCGCATGTAATCTATTGATTGTCTGCAGACTGATGAAGCATGTGGGCTTTTGATCCACAACAAAATTAAAATTGCATCACGTTGCAACGAAGCCGTTTCATTTTCAAGTGAATTTATTATTGTAAGGAGGAGCTGAACATGTGACAGCAACCTGTCGGAATCCAGCAGCTGTTTCATTTTTTGACATGCTGAAAGGTGCTGTTTGATCATCCAACAAATGTCAAACAACACTTGTCGATTCATACTATGTTGAAATAGCATCTGCAGTGACTTTGTGATGTTAATCTTTGTTAATCTTCTTTCCTACAAACCTCTCTGTAGAGACTTGCACATTTAATACATGCTCCTTCCAACTCACTTGTTCTGTGAGAGTTGTGCCTTGTTTAATTTCTTTTTGCTGTCCATCATAGATTGAGAAGATGGTGTCCATTGATGATCTAAAGCAAATTAAACTGGCCTATGATGTAAGTATTAAAAATGTGTAGTTTTTTTGGAAATCTAATTTAAATGATTAATTAGACACAATACGCTATTCCTAATTATGTTCTCTTGAGCAGGAGTTTGCAAAGGCTGGCATCCATATGTTGGATTATTCAGAATTCAAATCTGTTGTGAAAAACTGCCCAGGTCTGAAAGGAGTTGTAAGTACTATTCAGTCATATCCTGTTGCTTGCGTAAATGGATTAACGGGGACCCAAGACCTAAAATCTTTATGTATGATTGTACAATCTTCTCTCTCTCACTGTCTTCCCACCCATTACTTTGGACTAACACTTTTTGAAACGTCACAGAAAGAATCTCACATTCACCAGCTATTCATGAAGATCGATTACACTTGTGATGGTAAAATCGAATGGGTATGAATAAATCATTGTTTCCTCTTTAAATCTCACACTTGTTCTCTTAAAGGAACTGACAATTTGTTAAATGTTGTGTTTTTGAGTCAAGTTTTTACATATAAAAACCCCTTGTGGGCAAGTGGTCAAAATGGGTCTCATTCAGTAACTTTGAATGCACATATTTGTGCAGGAAATTGCTTGCAAACATTTTCAAATAGAGGTCATGATTGAAATTAAGTTTGCAATTCAATTTATTTCCAAACTTGTATACAAAAATCTAACTCCTGATGGACTAAATGTTTTTTTATATATAAATTATTTTGTTGTATTATGTAATGAATACATATTATACTCATTTGATTATGTTGTATATTATATATAGTTTTCATAATATTATAAAATGGATATCAAAATAATAGAATATAATATTGATATTATTAATAATGTAATTAATAAAAAATAATAATTAATAAAAAAATATGTGTATTTAAATGATTTGTGAATGAGACTCATAACCTTTACTATGAAATATTGAACACACTTCCATAACAAATTCTATTAAAGTTTTTTTTAAGTCTTCTTCTCTTTCTTTTAGCATGAGTTCTGCACATACATATACCTGGAGTACGAAGCGAAGGAAGAGACTGTGCGTCGCAGTAAAATGGCAACCTTTATATTACCGGCTAACATTAAGTTTCTGAAACGTGGGAAGCCTGTTGTGAGAATCCACTTGCCTTCTGATGGAACCGTTGTGACTCTAAGAGAAGATGGGGTTGTTAACTTCTGGACCCCCAAGCTTTATTTGAAGAGCAAGAAGAATGTGTTTGTGGGTTATATTTACATTTACATTTGTTTACTTCTGTATTCATGTTCCTGCTCTCATCCATTTTTTAAGAATCCAATATTGAATTTGAATCATTTCTCTGTTTCTATATCCAGCCCGAGAGATCCGTCAGTCGAAAACAAAAATGGGCTACTGATTTTGTGCCAATGACAGAGTACAACAAACTGATTATTGGAACTGGGTAAACTGCTTTTAAAATACATTTATTTTTACAGAACAGTCTTTATAATACACTATAACTTTCTAATGAAGATTTTTCCCTATGGCATGCTGTTTCAAATGAAGATGAAGTAGTATATTTGCAGATGCTTTTATCCAAAGCAATTTACATTTATTACAGTGATGATTCCCTTGGAGCAGCCTGGGGACTCCTCTGTTATTCTGCTCAAGTATACCTTGTAACTTTGTAGTGTTCTTGGGGAAAAACTGTTTTATATATATATAACAGCCACCTCTGATCTCTGCCTTTCCTTCAGTCAATCCAAACAACATATTTTCTCCCACTTTACAGATCCAGAGAGATCCAGTTTTATGAGCTTTCCTCTTTGGAGCCTTGCTGTCAGTTGAGTGCACTAGAAACTGTGCCTTTAAACCTGGATTACTGGTGAGCAGACCTGATTCACGTCAGACATGTTGATGTGATTGCTGTTTTGTGACGTTTTGGAGTTTTATTCATGTTCAGTGTTTTCAGATATGATTTTAGTTTGAAAAACAACAACTTAATTTGCTCTGCATTTACAATGTAACATGATATTGAAAACAGAAAAAAATAAATAAGGGTATGTTATGTTGGCTTTTGCATTAACATATTTTGGAACAATGCTCTTTGTTGATGTCAATGTTTGCTTTTCTTGTAATTAAAAAATATACTCTGGTTTTGTTAGCTCTACTGGCCCAGATGAATGTATCATTGTATATGGCGATACTCAGGTAAGTAAACGAAGGCAGTCCTACACATATTAATTTCATGAAATACAACGTGTTTAACTAAACACAAAGCTGTTGGCACTCTAGGGCTGTGTGAACATCCTGTTAATAACATCGATCAGGGAGAAACTGAGGTAAACAAGGTTTCTTAATAGTAAAGATTTTTCATGTGCAGTTTTGTAAAACAAAATTACAATTTGTCATGCAGGCATGCTCTAATTTTCATAAATGAATGAATAAATTAATTAGGAAACATTGATTCTGTTCTCTGGAGAGATAACTGGCATGTTAAGAATATTATATTACCTTGCTCACTGACACTGTGCATGATATTCATCTTATTTATATAATAATAACATAAGCAAAAAACAAAAAGGCAGAAACAGTCATTTTTATAGTATATTTTGTGAATGGTCTGTAAGCTTTTATAAGAATGCATTTATGCCCTAGATTGTGGAAAAGATTGCCGCTGGTTGACAACATGCCAAACATAAGCCTCGACCGTGCACTTCAGTCTCCAGAAATAGCATTTATCAGATGGAAAGTCCACCAAGACTGGGTGTCAAAGGTTAAATATTTATTATTATCATTATTAATGACTGTACATATATTTTTCTTCTTCTCATCCAATGTTGTTTATTGCTACAATGCACATGAATATACATTGCAATCAATTGTAAATACTCCATCAGTGCATTAGTATAAGATACTGACAGTAAAATATTTTACTAAAGTATTTTTTATAATCATCTCATTTTTTACAAAAGAAAAAACAAGTGTCTAAAATGTAACAATATTTTTTTATCAATTCAGGTGAAATATTTTCAAAGCATACCTGCCATTGTATCCTCATCAGGGCATGAAGACTCTGCCCTTGTTATAGGTAAGATTTAAAAATGACTTCTATTGGTTTACTTTTTGCAGTATAGTAGGATAATTTTGATTATTTTATTTTCTCTCATTTAATATTATATGTCACCCCAAAATCAAAAGGAAACATTATAAATCATATTTTGCCTGAATAATTCAGCTTACTTTTAGGACTATTCAGTTTTTTTTTTTACATTATTTCATGGCAGTTAAGCACATTGTCTTCCTCATTATTGTATTACAGTAATGAGAGTCATAATTAAAAATAATGAGAAATACAAGCAAGATGGAAACAGACGCAATAAGATAATGAGAATAGGGGTCGAAATGGTCTTAGTTGAACACAGAGCACAGTCACAGAGCAAAAAATCGTATTGATCCTAAAAATTGCGTTAATTTTATTTATGCAAGATATACTTTTAAGATAATATTACTATTGATTTTAGGGTGAGATCTGACCTAAACATTCATATAAACCCATGTGTAGAAAATAGTGTCCTCCTTTCTCACTTTTTTCTCAGTGATGTCTGTTTAACATTGCAAAAGGAAGAAAATAGCAACTCTGGTGTCTTGCATGTTTAATGCCAGATGAGAGATCTGTCAAAACTCTCAGTGCAATGAAGCTCCGGTTAAACTCATTTGAATAACACACCATGACTCAGAAAGAGGGGGAAAGGGCTCTGAATCTGTCAGCTGTGATCTGTTTGAGTGGATATGCGTGTATGAAGGTTTGACAATCTGTTTTTAATTAGGATGCATTCATCCATCAACCTACATGCAAGAGCAGATGAGAGAGATGACAGAAGTGAGCGAAAAGGGAAAGTCTACGAAAGTCACACAGAGGGCAACCAGCAACCAAACAATCTTCACCGTTCCTAAAGGAGTCATGACCTTTGATTTCTGTGAGAAGCGCAATCTTTTGGTCACCGGCGGGATGGACAGGCTGCTGCGCATGTGGAATCCTTATGTGCCTAAGTATGCCTTATATCTTTAGGGTATCTTCTTCATAACAAGTGGCATCTCTCTGATTTTAATTATTTTGGAGAATTAAAATCAGAGAGATGATTTCCTCTCTGATCTATATACTGTAGAAAATATGAAATATACATAGATAAAACTGTGTTATCAAATACTGATGTGAAATGCCAGGCTAGTAATTTTACATTTGGAAATGGCAGAAGACCAACAGGGATTTTGAAAGGTCACGATGCCCCCGTTTCCTACCTCTGTATCTCCTCAGAAGATGGGCACATTTACTCAGTCTCCACAGACAAGACTGCTAAGGTGAGGAATTGATTCATTACTTAAAATCCAAAGTCAAATCTGAATTTATTATATCAAAAAAGTGTTTTAAATCTTCTCAATATGAAAAAAGCCAAACATTAAACTAAGCTAAAGTTAAACTGAATGTTCATAATTAGTAAACCCAAATGCAACATTTATAGACTGCACCATTTGTTTGTTAAGGGATAGTTCACCCAAAGATTTAAATTAATTTACTCATCCTCAAGTCAATTTTTTTTAAGCAAATGCGTATCACTCTTGTCAGTATAATGAAGGTGAATAAGGACAAGGCTGTCAAGCTCCAAAATGACAAAAAGCACCACAATAAAGATGCACTGTATTCAAAGTCTTCTAAAGTCAGAAATAGTTAAATCCACACAGTCTCTCCTTGATGCACTTATGAGACATGTCCAGTTTGTGAAGGAATCATTCTTTGAGTTAAATTGTTCTTTTCTATGAATCAGTTGATCCAGTCCACTAAACCGGTCTGAACCGGACTGATCTTACCGACTCAATGATCCGTTCACCGTAAACAGCCCACTAAAGTGAAGATTAGCATGGAATAGTATGTTCATCACGCTAAACTATTCAGAAGACTTGCAATGTGGTGTGTAATTCACAAGGACCACTTTTATGATACTATTACTTTTGAATCTTTTTCGAAGCTTGACAGCCCCAGTCCACATTTACGATCATTATTTTGACAACAGTGGGCAGAATGTTGTTTAAAATTCTCCATTTGTGTTTCACATTAGAAAGAAGGTCATATGGGTTTGGAACAACATGAGGGAGTAAATAATTATGTAATTTTCTGTGAAATATTCCTAGTTACGTGCAACATAAATATGAAAATGTATTATTTTTTTATGATGACAATTTTTTTATTTCATTTTTTTATAGATATGGCACATTAAGGATGAGACGTGTCTTTTTACTGCCGATCCAGAGGCAAGTAATATCCAGGGAGAATTGTCTGCGTGCCTCTACTCCTCAGCTGTGAAGGGGCTCTACATCGCCACAGATTCTCTCGCCTTACTATCCCTTCAGACAAAGTATGTATCTTAGATGTTATATAACAAAAAGATTTCAAATGAGTATCAGTTGGCTATAAGGCATTAGATTGTATGTGTATTTAGCTACAATGTTGTCATGCATTTTGCTTCCTTTCTCCTTTCACATGCCTGTATCTGTTGTAGACCACAGCCTAAGGGCAATCAGATTCTGTCCCATGAAGAGCCAGTGTTGTGCTGCGGATACAGTGAGGAGTTTAGGCAGGTGGTGAGCTGCTCTGAGGGCTCGGTGAGTGCTTTTGAGAAGTATCTGTATGAAATACATTGAGCACGCAGATGCTCTGTTCCTCGTGCTCATAGGTCGGTTTTTGACAGAAGTCTCTTGTGCTCACCAGGGCTGCATTTATTTGATTAAAAATACAGTAAAAACAGTACTATTGTGAAATATTATTGCAATTGAAAATCACTTTTTTTCTCTTTTAATATATTTTTAAATGTAACTTGCTCCTTTGATGGCAAAGCTAAATTTTCAGCAATCTGCAGTGTCGCTTGATCCTTCAGAAATCATTCTAATATACTGATTTGGTGCTCAAGAAACATTCCTTATTGTTCTCAATGTTGAAAACAGTTGTGCTGCTTAATATTTTTGTGGAAAACATGATACTTTTTTTCAGGATTCTTTGATTATAAAGTCCAAAAGAAAACCATTTATTAGAACTATAAATATCTTGTAACAGTGTAAAAGATTTGACTGTCTCTTTTGATCAATTGAATGTGTCCTTGCTGAATGAAAGCATTCATTTCTTTAAAAAGACGATAAAGTTTACTGACACCAAACCTTACATAAAAACATACAAGTACTTCATACGTCTTGTGTGCTATATTCCAGTTCTTATGAAGTCAAATGATAGCTTTGTGTGAGTAACCAATTTATGGGTACAGGTTTGTTTGTCTTTAGTAGGGTTTTTGGTTGAAGTTAGCAAAATTATGACTTTTCGTAAGATCCAAATAGTAGATATAGGCTACATTTGTACACTCAAAAAAATTACTCTTTGAATGAACATAAAAAAATCATGGAAAGGATTTCCACATGATTAACTTGCTTTATTTCAGCATTATGCAATTATGTTATTCCAATTTAATGTACTTACGTTGGGTCAACTTAATTTATTAAGGTTGATTCAACTTATTTACTATAGTTTGGCACAGCTTCATTTAATAGTGTCAGCCCAACTAATTTTAAGGTTTTCTGACATGATTGAAGTGTTTTTTATTTTCAAATATCCATTAATATTTCATTTATTTTAGTGACACATAATCAAATCGATAGACTATAGCTAGCTATTTGCTAGCAGTAGTACATATTTGCAAATGCTAAGATTTACATGCTTCTTCAACCAAAACAGTTAAACGTATCTGAATCAGTCCACAGCCAAACAAAATGCTCCACTCTTCTCCACAATGGTAACCCACTGTAATTTAAATGGTTCTAATTATTCCAATGTAATTGAACATTAAACACAATTACACACTATCAAGTCTTCCCCTTTTCTAATTTTCTCCAAAAAACATAAAATAACACTTCATTTTAACATTTATTCTCTCTTAATTTAACCATATGCAAAGCATGCTGGGAACTAACAAGCACCGCCCAGTCTCAGTTAATGCAACACAAATCATTCATGTAATCCAACACAAATGGATTAAGTAAACTTAAATTTTATATTTAAGCAGATTGAACACAATCAAATTAAGTTAGGGCAAAATGGCAGTTGGCGTCGCACTATACCGCCCCCTCTGGATGTAAGAATTTTTTACTTAACATAAATGATTTGTGTTTAGACAACACGTTAGGATTTTGTACTGTTAAGATGAGACATAATTACGTGGACCTTAATAGAAAAAAACATTTCAAGTCAACAAACACAATTATTATAAGTAAACTAAATATAAATATATTATGTAAAGTGCACAACCTTCCTAGTTCGTTTTTTTGAGTGTATCCAGAAGTGTTTTAAAAGTATATTCTTTAATTTCAACTCATGACAAGCTGAGCTGTTTTTAGTAAAGCAAGTCCCTCTTTTCTAAATGTAGTGCGTTAACGTATTTTCTTGAATTCAGGCTGTCAAAGTTTGGGATGTGGAAACTGGAGCTCAGATGTTTGAGTTTGGAGGTGCTCATGGAGAGTCTGCAATAACCTGCATGGCTTTTGACTCTAGCGGAAGGAGGTTGTTAAAGCTAACTTATATATGACAATGCATAATATTACTGTTTTTTGCAGTGTTTTTTTTTTTTCCACTAGGCTAGTGACTGGTGGAAGAGATGGCTGCCTTAAGATGTGGAACTTCAACAATGGCCAGTGCGTGAAAATATTCAAGAAAGGTCAATAATTCCTTTTAGTTCTTAATGTGCATTTAATTGATTTCCTTTGCTCCTGAGAATGACTGATTATATCCCACATTCCCTAAAGCTGTTGTGAAGCAAAGCCCTGCATTATGTTTTTTTCCCAGATGGAAAATGTGCAGAGATTTGTGACTGCCTCTACCTGACACTGCACAGGAATGCGTAAGTCTCTGCTGACTGCAAGCGCCATAATCTTCATGGATATTATTATCCTCATTTTTTGGCTGATTCACTTTTCTTATTTCTTTTGGCAGATTTGTGATTTCTGTTGGTTGGGACCGCAGGATTGACATTTACTTGGTGAGTATAAAGTGACCAGCCTGCTTCCCTTACGACCTTTTTTTTATATCAGCGTAATTCCCCAGATGGCTCTCATAAAATGGTTGACTGCCATGACCTGTTTCTTCCCCCTGGTACTCTCGCCTTTATTGCTGTTCACTCCATTTCCATATTTCATTTACTTCGATGTTCCTTCCTCCTCAAAAGTGCTTGAGTGGTGTTTGGTGTGGTTTATTCCTCCATTCCCTTCTGACAGTCCATTATTCCATCTATTACAAGAGCTTTTGTTCACTTTAGAAAAGAGAATCCGAGCTTCGTGAAAAAATATACCCTAAATGCATGATTTTGACACCACTGGAGAATACATATCTCATTTTATTAAAAAGTTCCCCTCCCCATCTATTGTCAATTCTATTAAGTCTTCAGAGTACTTTGATTTAGCCATTCTTTCAGTGGAAGAGGGATATCTATCTATCTACAGTCAAAACAAAAATTATTCAGACACCAGCTGTATTTTTTTCTATTTTTTTACTAGTGGATGCAGGACACTAGTTCATGTAAGTGAGGATAGCAAAGTAAAGTAAACTGTGATATATTATACTCCAAATTTATTCATACAGTGGAATACCAGTAAAATTTATAAAAATTTGGGACCAAAAATATTCAGACACTTTGACCTGACCATGTTTTGCGACCACAGACTGAACAAAATTAAGCATTGCTTGGTAATTGACCTAAACTGGTATTATCTAGTTGTACTTAAATGTAACAGTTGACAGCTATTCAACCTAATTCATTTGTGAGACAGTCTAACAGAAGGATGGGCAAAACCAGTGAAATATCAACTGATTTGATAAAAGTTCTTGTCATATTTTATTATAATTTTCTAAACTGTTGCGAATAAACTGTGATAATGTAAGAAATGTTGAAGGTGTCTGTAGATATACAGACAAACCAAAATTCACACACACACACACACACACACACACACACACACACACACACACACACACACACACACACACACACACACACACACACACACACACACACACACACACACACACACACACACACACACACACACACACAGTAACTTTATTAGTTAAAAATAACTTTATTATAATTAAACACAATTATAAATAAATTATTTTCACATTAAATTTTATCTGACGAATTAAATTGTGGGGTAAAGCAGCGCTGTTTTACTTGGTCAAAACAATCATACTAAAAATAAATTTGCGTGTGTTGAAAGTTGTTATAACGTTACTCTGAGTGTTCGCTTGGTGTCTGGTATGAGACACTTGTTGCACATTGCAGTAAGCTTGATCGATATTAGAATATAATATTAATAGAAACGGGATGATTTTATTGCTAAATGGCATGTAGTTAATTTAAAAATATTGTATGGTTGTCACGGTTATGAAATATATATAACATTGTTCTAGTGGTTTTTGGATATTTTAATCCAAAAGTCGATATTGTGCCTTTAGATTAATTAATTTAAATTCTTCTGCAAATGACAAATTAATTAGATTAATCCCATAACCAACAAAATACATTTATGTACCTACTTGGAACATTACAAATTTTTTTTTTTAAAATGTTCAAACATTTTCTGAACTATCTTTTTCTCGCCACCAAATTACATAAAATCGAGGATATGTAATTAGTACTTTAACTTGTTGGTCAGGTTGCCTTATATCTGAATGGACCTTTGCCAGATTAAGCCACAATGTGCACCAAATTTAATGCCAGTGATTTCATTTAATTCAAGAGACTGTGAACAGAATAGTGCATAACTGCAGTGATTACTTTTTAAGCTAAACATGTTATTTTTTTTATTTTTTATTTTTTTTTAAAGGACTCCAAAGAGGAAACTCAGTACACCGAGAGACCAAAACCTTCTTGGCAGGACGATGTGGTATTAGCATCCTCCACAACTCACAAAACTACACACTTTGAATCTCCTTCAAATATGCAGGGGCATTTTGGGAAATGTGTTGAATGTTTCACACACAGAGGAATGGGCACAAAGTGGATATTCTGTGCATTGCTCAATGCACACCACACCTCCTGGCCACTGGCAGCTACGATGGGGAGATCATCGTGTGGAATGTAGTGTCTGAACGCATACTGTCTCGCTTCCAGACTCCTCAACCGACCCCTCAACAGACCAGTTATCCTGGTATGCCAATCTTCACATGAATTTTCAGTGAATAATGATTTCAGATTCGCTGGTCCTCAATATGAAAACTTGGTATATTATGCACAACTTATATTAACTACTTTTAATTTTTTTATTGATAGTTCAATGCACAAATGTGCTGAGCCTCATCTTCTTAAAGACCCGGGCGTTTGTTCCTGAATTGTCGTCTTCTGCTTGGCTTGTATCTTCAGATACTGAAGGTAAACTGGTCCTTGCGATGAATAAAATGATAGAAATCAGTTGATATATAATTCGCGGAACGTATTTGATCTCTTTCAAAGGTTTTGTTCATTTCTGGAGTGTTCTGAATGGCGGGAAGTTCATCACATCTTTTCAGGCTGTATATCTTCATATCTTTCCTCAAGTTTGATTATAAATTCAATGTCAACAGAATGAGACAACGTTTCTAATCAAAATCTTATGTTTAAGTCTCAGCATCAGCAGGCGATTATGAAACTGGCTTTAACGCAGGATGACAGCATGCTTTTTACAGCCGATCATGTCGGCTTCATCTACGTTTATGATGTCAAGCAATATGCCCTGGGGCCTGAACAAAACCCTCCTGGAAGTAAGGACAGTCCTCATTTTATTTTTATCTTTTCATGTGTATGTTGAGTCTTGATGTGGTGTTATTCATTTCTAGAGGTGAACTTCTGGCGTGCACACATCAGCAGCATCACTAGGTAGGTTCCATAAGTGGGGGAAAAAGCACAAAAAAGTGTTTATTCAATATTCTTAGTTTTTATTTACTATTATTTTATGTATTTTCCTTTCATTTTTTGTTTAGTATTTGTTCATTTAAAAAAAGACATCTCATTACCATTATTACCATAATTTCCTCTCCTCAAGCTTGAAGATAATTGACAAGGACCAGTTTCTGCTTACCTCCTCGTTGGACTTCTCAGTGCGGTTGTGGAGTATCCATGGAGAGTTTATAGGTACATATACAAGTTGCTTAGATGTTTTTTTTCAGGAAGTAACAGTTGTGGCATGTACATTCGTTTGCCAATGTGCATCATACTAAGTATCCCATTAAAATACTTGGACAGCATTTCCTGCTATTCTTATTCAGCAGTTCAACAACAGCCCTGCTAATTCTACGTAACCAGTGTTGTCCGGAATAATGACTCTTGAGTTTTAAGTGAATCAAAAACTTTCAGGTGAACCAGTCCAACACCAGAACGAATGACGCTAATAAATTGGCTCTATTTCAAGCTGCGATCTGTGGGGTTAAAATCAGTGGTGGACGAATCAAGTACTTGAGTAAATGTACAGTTTAACAAATTATCTCAAAAGGGAAATATGAATAATTAATCATAACTTGTTATAATTGATTATACATATTTGGATCAGTTAACCGAATTAACTTAATGTAGATGAATTAATATTACAATCAATTAATCTGTTCGTCCAGCGAACACTAGTATTGATAGTCTATCAATTCTCAGAAAGGATTTTTTCGTGGCCATGCACAGAAAACCATCAGTTTCTTAGTTTAAAGCACCTGGTTAAAGGCATTTACCGCTTATACTGAACCTCTGATTAGTTAGTTAATTGTACAATACTTGCAACGCTTTAGCCATTGAACGAGCATCGAGTTGCAGTCCCAGGAGAAAGTTTTGATGATTCCATGAGTATGGTTTTTTAACTTTTGTTTATCACCAGATCTTATTATACATTATACGTATTATTATGGTTATTATTTATGGTCATTATACGCACACTATCACTGCATATTTAGATCACAAATAACTGACAGTCATGACCTAATTGTTATTTTCCTTTACAATAATAATGTGAAAATTCACTACGTCAATCAAGCTACAACGATACAACATTTTGACCGGATCACTGAATCAGTGAGTTGTTGACTCAAGAACAGCTGCAGTCAGATTTGTCAGATTCATGTAATAATAGTTCAGTGCAATTTGTGAATCAGTTCAACAGGTTCATTGTAAAGGATTGGCTTGTTCATGAATCAATCTATCGCGTCTCAGCTTCGGTATCTGGTGGCGATTTCTTCAGTTCAAAATAACGAGGAACGATATATTTTTATGAAATGAAGTAAAAAGTATGATATTTTGCTTTGGAATGTAGTGAAGTAAACATTTCCCTAAGGGGAAAAAAAATACTCAGATAAAGTAGATACTTGAAAAATGTACTTGTCAAAATTAATTGACAAAATTTGTCACGTTGACCATTGCTACAATACTGACAATATATCTTTTTTTTGTCCTCAAAATTTTGCTAATGTGACCGCACCTTTAGTAGACCCTACAGACTACTAATTGAAATTATAAAATTACATTTTTCAATTTGTAGGTTCACAAGACATAAGCTATATGTGTTTGATTCACTGAAAAGAACCAATTAATTAGAGTCATTTGTTCAGGAATCAAATGTATGACAACCTAAACTACATTGAATTCTACAGGTACATTTGGACAGTACGAGAGTTGGTGCATCGACACACCATCTTCTTGGAAGCACCCGGCTGTTCCCTCGGAAATTCTCATAGATCCTTTAAGCATGCCTTCTCATCCCATACTGGATAGAGAGACTGATCTGTCCGATGTCTTGGACTCTGTGGAAACTAAAAATAAAAAGAGTGAGGTAAGATATTTGGATGAAGCCTGGTGTGGTTAGGGGTTGTTTTATAAAGCTCTGTTTTCCCACGAATGGATCAGGTGGTGTTTCTCAGATTGAAATCTGGCTTCTAAAACGACCCTAATGTGCTTTAATTGCAGCTGGATGTCCTCATCGATGAAAGTGACCCTCCATCAATCCTCAAAGATAACGAATCTGCACCGAGCAATTCCAGGTGTGTCTGAGCCTGGCAAGAGGTTAGTGTATATTTTCATTCAGACCAAGCACATCTAAATGTTAACCGAGTCTCCTTATTAAAGAGTAACAAATTGGGTTTTATTTTGGATCGCAGGCAGTGCCACGCAATATTCAACCGTATCAGAACTTCAGACAGAATGGGTCTCAAGGGCTACCACACTTTTGAGGACTCAGACCTAGTTGTTAACCTTACAACAATAAAAAAACATCTCTCACAAAAAATCTCTCCAAATTCCAATCCAACGATGCAGATGACTAGTCACGTCAAAGTCAGCGTGCTAAGATAAGGACAAATAAATGACATAACACTACTATCAAAGGAGTGAAGAGTTATTTTTTTCTTTAGATATCATCTCATGATTTAAAGACATACACTTCATGTTTATTTTCGAGTTAAAAATGTTTCTAACCATTTTGAAAGCCTTAAAGGGATAGTCCTCCTAACCTAAATAATACCGTTCCAATTCTGAAGAAACTCTTTTTGTCCATACAATGGATGTCAATGGGGTCCAAAACATTTTACATCAAATATTTTGTTCCAAAGAGAAAATTCATTAAGGTTTGTAAATTACCGAATTAAAAAACATTTGGGTATACCTATATTTGCAGAAAAACATGGATTAGGAATTTTTAGAAGTGTTTATTTTATTGTGATTTCTGCTAAAGTTTCAGGTACAACACAAAGGAACAAACAACAATTCACAGTATCATCAAATTTCACAAGGACAGCTGGTGCATTTCCACCTGCACAGATTGTCAGTATGCGCTATAAATAAATTGCGCATTTAACATGACATATCCGATTGACTGCACAGCGAAAATAAAGCGAAACACTCAAGCGTATAGCAGCAGCTCTTGTACATCAATTCCTGAAATTGCAAGCTTTCACTTTAGTGCCATAGTTTCAGCATGAGCTTTCTTTTAGTCACTGCTAGGCAATGGCAGTTTCAGTTCTTTTTGCTGTTCTCTTAATATTGTTGATAACTGCTATTACATCTACATCTATTCATTTCTTAATCCAAAACAGCAATATCATATTATTTTTTTCATTTTAAGATTTCAAACTAGAAATGCTACATGAAGATGAACTAAAAGTTATAATATGACTATCATATCAAAATAAGAAACAAGGTTCAAATGTGCCTCTAAACATCAAACATAAGAAACAAAAAAGCTTCGTTTACCACTGTTTGCATGACTGAATGACCAGCAACCATTATATTACATGCAATCCAGCTATATTGAATGTCCAATATCAGAAGCTGCTAAATATTGACATGGTTGTTTTTTGCTTCATTTTGAACAAAATCAGTGTATTGCATCGTCACATCTTCTGGACTTTTCTTGTTGTGTGGCCGCTCTGGTTGAATGTTGTCATCCATAAGAGAGTCAACCCAGGGCTTGGGTTTGTTGTTGAGTAACTGGAAAATTATAAAAAAAGAAATGTTAAACACTATCCCAAACAAATGCAAATATAATTTCATTAATTATAAATTAGGTTTAATAACATGCTCACTAATTTAATAACATGCTTGCTCACTATGACTTTGAAGTCCTGTTTTCTGATAACTTCTATATTAAAATAGTGAGAATAAAACTAAAGTGAGAAATTCCTGATGAAACGCTTCAGTAAAAGACTATTTAAAAAAAACAACTTTTGAATGTTGAAGGATGACAGAAAAGACAGCTAACACCACCCCTGTGTAGGTGTTCGGACATAGTAATCAACACTTGTTACATATAAGGTTATTATTAGATCTGTCTCCCCCAATTAAATGCTTTCATGATGCTTTTAGTCTTTCCTCACCTGTAATTTTGCCTGGATCTGAGTGCTGTGTATGGCAGGATCATGATCAGGTGTGCGTTTATCCTGAGAATCCTGTATGTTTGTCATCCACAGTTGAGTATCTTCAACACACACCTGACCATGTCCATGTCTATGGCGTCAATATGGCAGTATCTGTCACTCTGGGTGAAAAAAAGTTTGTAATATATAATAAATGCACAGGGTTTCTGCACATTTTTTAAAGTCAAATGCAAGGCTTTTTAATACCGTTTTAAGACCTGAAGAAATAAAAATGAATACTGTACATTAAACATTTATCTCGACATTTTCAAAGATTTTATTGATAACAATAATTAAATTATATTTAGTTTACAGCAGTGACATAAATTAACTTTTTTTTATTAAGGGTAATATTTTCCACCTTAAATAGATTTTCCGGGGGCATTTTTACCTATATAAGGACATCTAAACTTATTAGATGTATGCATCACCTTTTATGTAAAATTATAATATTCAAATTCAATTACAATTACAATAATAACACAGTATAGGGCTGTTACCAATCAAATTAAATCATTATCAACAAAATCCATCTTTGCAGTGCAGAGGTGACACAGAAGCGGCATCAGAAGTGGCATACATATATTTACAATGCATTTTCAATTACATAAATAATATGAGATTTTTTTTTAAGTTTAAGTTTGATTGAGTTGATAAACTGGTTTTAAAATTACCTTAGATTTTAAGGTGGGTTAAAGGTGCAGTAAGCGATTTCTGAGAAGCACTGTTGATATTTGAAATCAATCCAAACAGACACGCTCCTCCCTTCATTGCTCCGCCCCCAAATGGACAGACACACAATGCAAGAGTGCATGTCCCTTTATCATTGATAAAGGAAGCTAAGTAATGCTTCATGAAAGATAAAGACAAAAAATGACACTCAAAACTGTTTTTACTATGGCTAACATTACAACAACAGCATATCTTGGTTATGTGAAACATAACAAAACCAATGTTACTCACGGATGGAGCAGAAAGAACGCAGCCTCAGTGTCCGTTTTCAGGCTTTCCCATTTAGGTCTCTCCAGCACTGGAAAGCTTTTCTAATATCAACACGGCCTTGTGTGATCATAACCCCCCTTTTTCCATAGATATTCCTTTGACATTATAGTAATGCCTCTCAGCCATCTCTCTTTATACATTCTTTCTTCAAATCTCCCTCTTGCTCACTCTCTCTCCTCCCCCATCATGAGTGTATACGCCCCCTACTGCTGATTGGCTACAAGTTAGTTGTGGCGGTCGGTCCACTTTCAACAGCGTTTCCCAGAAATCGCTTACTGCGCCTTTAAAACAGTGCGGTTATTGATAGGGATGTAATGATTTTAAAATTAAATGCTACAAGTAAATTTAGGCATCACATCATAATATACAGTAAGAAAAATGGATATACATTTTGAGATTTTCTAAATATTACATTTAACCGTGTTTCTAAATATCTCTTTAAATATTTACGGTGAGCATTAGATGATGGCAAAAATAGAGGAAATAAGTATATAGCCTACTGTAAAATATGGTTTAAAACCCCTCTAAAATTAGCCGATAACCGATATGGCAACAATATATTGTGTATATACATTAATTAATATACATTAAAAGGTTTCTCTGGGAAAATATTATCATTTTTTATTGAATATCAAATTGAAATTTTTCATATACCTGTTGTTATCATTATCAGTATCAGTATTATTTATTTTTTGTATTATAATATTGTGTTAACTATAAGACGACCATTGATGCCTAGCTATACTTACACACTCTAGTGTTTCACTAGCTCGTAATTTTCTAGTCAGTTTAGAAACTTAAAGGTATTGCAGCATTTTTGATATTACTGTCTCCTTAGGATGAATTGCGGTGTTGTTGCATCCCTCATTTGTAAGGTGCTTTGGATAACAGCATCTGCTAAATGAATAAATGTAGAAGCAGACTATTTATAGTAAGTGATGTATCTGATGACTGAAATTGACTGCATAACTGCATGGGATCCATTCTAATGTAAAAAAAAAAAAAAAAAATAGCATAATGCCTCCCGATGCTATAATGTTCCTTGCAGAGCATGATTGTTTTAAATAAGATGTAAAATATGACAAAGTAAATGAGAGCAAAATCTTACTCCATTCTTGTACTCCTCCACAAAAGTCATATAACTCTGTATTTTGCCTGACAGCTCCTCAAACATTTTGGGTCTCCTTATGGACTCCTGGTATCTGTTTTGCACAGGCAAACCCAGATTCTTTTGAATAAAAAACAAAAGGCTTTAATACATCACTGTTTGCAAGCATGAATGCTTTCGTTTGGTTTGCAGTACACAGCATCCAATTAGTGCTCTTCCTAAAGTGCATCAGAGGGGTTTTGAAAGCTACACAAATGACTCGCCCAGCCTTTAAGCGAAGCACATGCCATCGCAAACGCTGCGAGCTGTCAAGACAGCGCAAGTCAATTAAACCACAAAACTTTGGTCGCATATCAAGCAGAGTGTAATGTTAAACCCATTGCAGTGTACAAGTCCGGCTATCTCTGAGAGAACACAAAATCAGTTTGTCACGGCACACAAAGGCTAACCTATGATCAAATGTGTTTGTTCATCAAAAAGGACAGACGACTCACATGTATTTCTGCCAGCTTGTTAATGTACGTCTGCTTATCTCGGTCTGCTCCCTCATACAGCCAGTTCTCTGTGCCATTCAAAAGCTCACAGAATGTCTGACGGTCCTAGAGAAAAGCAAAAACAAGCGCTTGTTTAGCAGTATTTTATGCCGCATTTACATTTATGGTCCATTCAACTGCATTTCACCAAAGAGCTCATATGAACTACAAACTAATTTGAATGAGAGTTTGTTTAATTTATGCATGAGCTGAAAATGGCCTTTAGAGATTTAGCAATCAGGAACAGGCTTCTGAAACATGAAAACATTAAACAGGCGCTATGAATAAATCACAATCTGTTGATAACAGTTCCTGTGAGCTAAATAGATTACATGTCACTCTACAGGTAATGGCGTGCTATCTGGGAAAAGCAGCACGGAAGATACATTACCTGAGCATTCAGAAACGTCTGAAAGGGGCCCTCCAGGTTGTGTCTGTAGTAATAGACATTCTCCTCGACTGCGTTTTTAGCATTGTTACGCTCTTTCTCCTGGCAGTCTTGCTGTATCATTTTGCTCTGTCAGAAAAAAGAATAGGAATTTAAGAGAACGCCAGATGGTGAGAATGACTGATGGATTTTTGAATAGCTTTGATACTCAAAAATCTACCAGAATGTCTTTATTTATGTTTATGGATTCATACATTGTCAAGATACCAAAATTACACTTCTTAGGCTAACAAAATATCTATCACAGCTTTTGAATCATCTTTTGTGCTTTACTGAAACAATCTCATACAAAAAAATAACTATATTTGTTTTGCTTTATTGGACTGAATTTTTTTTATTAAAATTAATTTCAGGATGGCTTAGTGTGATCCTCTTTTCAAATATCACATGACCTATATACTAACTTTCAAAAATTTCAGGTCCGTAAGATTATACATTTTTAAAAATATAAATAAATGAACACTTATAACATTAATTAAAAGTTACAGTAAATACATTTATAATGTTACAAAATATTTAGTTTTCTAATAAACTCTTTTTCAAACTTTGTTCAAAGAATCCTGAAAAAAAGTATCAGTTTCTACAAAAATATTAAGCAGGACAGCTGTTTTCAACATCGATTATATTTGATCAAATAAATGCAGCCTTGGTGAGAAATAAGAGATTTTTTATTTATTTTTACTAACCCCAAAATTGTCAATTTTTTAAAATCCATTTGCGACCTAGGAATAGCGCTGAATTTTTCTTACAATTTTTTTTTTCGTAAAATGACTTGTTTTAAACGTTTCAACATCCTAAAACCTAAAACAACAATGGACGAGAAGAAAAGGCCAGGGCTGGGACTTTGCGTTGATGTTTTATAATGTTTATATGCGACAGTCGTCCATGAGGGGGTATTGCTTACTTTCGTTTGGTTGTTTATTTTGTTATTAAAGTTACGCTTACTGGTTCCCGCCTCCTTCCCTTATCAACAACCTTTGTTACTTTTAGACACTGATGTATACATGTGACGTTAAACAAACATTTAGTCAACAGTACCTCCTGCTCTATGTAAGTTCTGAGGCGATCCTTTGGCAACAGTTGGGTAAATGTCTCCTCAATAGGCAGAACAACATGCTTGACCTTCATCTTGGCTTTTTTAGCATCAGGGGGGTGATTGTTTACTTCTCCATTCAACTGTAAATAACAGACAAAGTCTATTTGCATAATGGTATGGCAGTCAGTCAAACTGACAGAAAATGTCCATATTAAGATATTTCACAAGACATGCTGTGAAGACCGATGTTTTATATAAACTAGATGCACATCAACATGTCCATTTGATATGCACATACAGTCTAAAGCTAAATGTACTGGCCATCTCAATGTGCATCTCTTTGATTCTGCTTTTCCATGGGGAAAACTGTGCTATTGGCATATTTGGCTCCAGTATCTTGTCCTAGAAATCACAGTACCAGGGTTACATTACATAGTTACATTTCTACACAACAAGGAGCCTATCTCTCACTGTCACCCTCATAGAAACCCAATCAGTCAATGTTATTGATCATATAAAACATAACTATGAGAACCACACGTTAGCTAAGCTACTGTAAACACACACACACACAAAATATTCTCACCACTGTGTGCTTGAGCTGTTTAGTCATGATGTCAATTTGTAGACCATCCTGGAAGGCACATTTATGGGTTCCCTCTGGAATTTCTAATGGGATTTTAGAATGGTGTTTTTTTATATATATTTTTAAGAAAATTAAAGTATGTGGTTACATTCCTTGAAGAGACTTTCCTGGTTTGCTAGTATTGCTACATACAGGTGAAACTCGAAAAATTAGAATATCGTGCAAAAGTTCATTCATTTCAGTAATTCAACTGATAAGGTGAAACTAATATATATATACTCATCAACCTATTACATGCAAAGTGAGATATTTTAAGCCTTTGTTTTAATTTTGATGATTATGGCTTACAGCTTATGAAAACCCCAAATTCAAAATTAGAATATTGTGAAAAGGTTTTCATAGTATACATTCATATTTATTGAGAATAAGAGACATAAAAAAAAAAAATCGTACTGACACCAACATTATAAATGTTAATGTACAACACTCTTGCTGTTTTTCTAAATCGATTCAATTTTAGGATTCCTATTCATCTACTTTTTAAGAATTTCTGGTTCTTAAAGCTGAAGTGTGTAATCTCTGTGCTACTAGCATCAAATTATAAACTTGTAGTTGTCTCTGCATATTCAACTAGGCAAGGAGATATCATTTTAACATAATATTATGTGCTTCAGCTTTAGATAAACCACATTATGCTATATGTTACATATTATAAAACCCACTTACGTGTAATGCACTGCTTCATCTGCATTTAATGTAGTGCTCACATCCCTCTTGAAGAACTTACTGATCTGGGCCTTTACAGCAGGGATCCGTGTGGCTCCTCCCAATCTCCACAGAACTGGTGTCCTGAAGCCACACTTGAGCCTGATCTAGAGCCGCCATCAAAGGAACCACCATTCTCTCCATCAAGTCAGCACACAACTCCTCAAATTTGGCCCTGTGTGGAAGAGGAAGGCATTTACTTCTCTTGGCTTCTCCATCGAATCCCAATTGCAGTTCTGCAATAACATTGGTGCTTTGTATACATGCGAATAAGGACAATTAAATATGTAAACAGACACCCGATTAAGATGTGAATTTAAGCATGTTACAAAACACAAGTGGGGGACTCTTAAATGACAGAATAAGGGGGTTGGGGAAACCATACAGTCACGTGAAACTTGCATCAAATTGCCATTTCACTATTAGAATACAAGCCTGTGTTGATGTGCATCATCACTTAAGCAGATAAGACTGCTCCCAATATAACATGAATCTTAATTATTTATTAAATAATAGAATCGTTATGTACTTTCAAAGTAAAGGTACCAATATGCAGATAAATATTTTATGCTTTAACCTATATATTATGCATGATAACTGATGAACAGCCGATATTAAGATTATATACTATTTTGTTTAAATAAGTACAAAATAAAATGCATCACAACATCATAATGTAGCCTACAGTACAAATAATGGATATGCCCATTTATTTTGAAATCTGATAAAGATTACATTTAAAATTTCAAGCTGATAAATATGTCTATGTTATCCCTGCTAATCAATAAATAGCTGATATTAAAATTCTACACTATTTTGTTTAAATAAATTACAAATAAAACGCTAAAAACTCAACAACAAAATCAATATGCTACAAGTGAATTTAAGCATCACAACATTATAATGTACAGTATGAAAAAAAGAATGTTCATTTTGAACTTTGATAAAGGCATAATAGTTCTGAGCTCTAAGTGATACTAAACAGTCACCCTACCTGTTCATTTTCCCACATACGTCTTTATCATCCATAACGCACTCGATGTTGAGGGAAATGTCCGTAGAGTTGCTGCTCATCAGTTTCTTGAGTTTCTGGCACTCTTGTGTCAGTCGCAACAAAGCTCGAGCCTTGGACTTTACATCCATCTTGTACCTGGACTTAAATTCAGCGCAGAAATATTCCACCAGCCTCTGATCAAAGTCTTTCCCTCCCAAATAAGGATCAAAGGCGGTAGACAGCACCTGCAAAGTACAGAGCATACACTGATGTGCGTGAAAATGCAAAGTTGGGAATCTACACAAGCGTCTTACTTTGACTGAGACTCACCTTAAGTTTGCCTTTGTTGAATGCACAAACAGAGACCTGGAGGGCTGGGCTGAGTGGTCCATGTCCACAAACGCCACAATCTTTGGATTCTCATCACAGCCTGGAAGATCTTCCTTATGCCGTAGTTTAAAGCCACTGGAATGATAATGATACTGTGGACATTGCTTTAGGCGAGGCAAAGGCAGTTGTAGGGAGTTTCATTAATCCAAAAAAGGATACCTGCAGTGTTGTCATTCATTAGCTTTAGGCGGTTCAATCTTGGCAGCATCCAGAACAGACCTCCTTTCTGAATCAGTGAAGAATGAGGGGATATATGCGTGCAAAATCATTTGTATGGCCAAAGAAATAACACAAACAAACCATCGGATTAGTGGCTTACACATTAAAAAAGGCCTGGTTAAAATCTCCTGCTGTATGAAAGCAAAGCAAGGCCTTTTCTTTAATATATCATGATGACAAGCCTAAAAAATACTGTAATATATTATCATGTGGGAGAATTTCTAATGAACTAAAACTTCTATTTCTGGTACATGCCTCTGGTATCTATTAAATATCAAAAAAAACTCATTATTTCTTGCACTATTCAAGGCTCCAGTGCAAAAACATATAGAGATGACACACGCCACGACCACTTTCTTCTGCAGATTTGCCTCTGCGATGTCTTTCATTTTACTCAGCAGCATAGATCTGCTCGATGCTGAAATGGTGCTTCTGGTCGAGGTACATTACCTTATCAAGACATTAAAAGTCAATATTGTACTCTTTCCTCCAATGACAACCTGTCTTCACAACTTACAGGGCTAATAAACAAACACAGTGTTTACCTTGACTCCAACTTTCCCATCATTTAGTGCTACCAGTTCATTCTCTGATTGCACAAAATAATCTTGAAACAATCTGCCATGAGGTCTCTTAAAATGAGAGACAGGCAGTGCTTTCAGGATTGGTTATTATAGAACAAGTGAAAAAAAAACTAAAGACTAATGGTGTTACATCACGGTAGATCCTTTTCAATTCATAATCATCAGATGAGAACAGGGATGCCAACCTGGTTTCTTGCAGCATTACCAATGGTCCTGTTCTTTTAACTAAATGATATAACAGCTCTAAAAGAAAAACGTTAAGGCATATTCATATTCTGAGGCGCCTAAATTGACAGATAATATCTTATATGTACAGGTTTTAGATGTTTGACATTGACAGGTTTATGATATGACATGACGAACCATGAGTTCTGATATTGTGTTATTTATTTTTAAGACAACAATAACAGCTTATCAATTAAACTTTAGATCCTAAAGTGTGATTTATGCTTGACTAGCCTTTCAGCCTGGGTGGATATCAAATGTTTAATGTAGAGTATAGGCCTAAGTTAGTCAACATTCAACTGATACACTGACGATTCATGCAACGCAAGCTCTGTGTATTTTAATGCATCCAGCAAGCACAGAATCAGCATCCACTTACAAGGCGTGCATCTGTCTGACTCTGAAAATTCATTGGATTCGGTCTCGATGGCCCCGCTTTGACCACAGATATACGTCAGTTTTGAAATCCCACACCAAAGCCCACGACATCCCGGACCCTCCTCGCTGCGCGAGCGGTGTGTTAAGATCAGATAAACAAACGAACAAACCCGCCTGTGCTTGTCGATGTTGATAATCCAAAACGCGCGCGCACTATTTTAGCACGCGCGACCCGTATCTCTTTTCGGCGAACTTTCCAGAGAAACTTCCAAACACAGCAGCAGGAGCAGTCCGCGGCCCCGCGCAGTGTGATTGCGTTGACATTTCCAGAGCTTTCGGCGCAGAACTCAACGTGGAGCGTCCGAAGGGTTGCTGTGGTAACCGTGCGAGAGTATTCTGCGCTACAGCTAAATATAGCACACACATCTATTGATTTATTGTCGTTATTTTAATCTTACAGAGCGGTTGGATTTAAAAAAAAATCTAACGTTACATAACACTTGTTCAATCGGTCAGTGCGCACATTAAGCGTGAAAAAGACTGCATGAATGTTAGTGGGGTGATATTCATCATGACTATTAAATGCGTTTTAAATATATAACGTTATCCAGATTAGATCAGATCGGTGTGTTCTTATTCATGTAATTTATTGGGTTTGTAATCAAAATATGCAGGTTAACATTTTAGGTGATTTTATAACGGAAGCCAAATTATGACGTGATTGTTCACATGTGTTCTGTCATTTGCCATCTTTCAATGATCGGAACTGTCGTTCTGCCGTTCTGACTTTCACGGAAGAAATTAAGTCAGGTTTTGATTAACGTAGATTATGGCTGTTTCATTTGTTGTCAGTTTCATCTGGCAATTCTGTCCAACTACCCCTTTAATAAACATTTGAATCGCACTTGTTATGGTAGTGACAAGCACTGCCCCTTTTGTTGTAGTTAGCGATGTGGCCACTAGAGGCCGCAGCCGAGGCGCGCGTTCAACAGGAAATGTCTTCGCAAAACAAAGCTGTGTAATGTTCGGCGCGCACTGTAGTGAGTGTTGGATAGAAGATCAGTGCAAACATTCTGCTACAGCGAGCTGGCTGCCTGCGCTATCAGCGCTTCGTATTACTATGCTTCCCATAAACTCTCAATACGGATACAGTGTTGCCCACTATTTCTTGCTTTTGGCGCTTGGTAAGTATTTCTCTACTCATATAGCCTACCAAAATGAAGTTTTTCAGCTCGAGAATCTTACATTTATTTATTTTACTGTTTGTTTGAGAAAGGCAGCAGTCTAAAATTATGTTTACTTCTTGTACTTATGGGAAAGCAATATGCTGAGTATAACCGTTATTTGTAACAAGGGTATAGCTATTTTAAATAAGCTGCCACAAATGACACTTCCTTCTTTTTTTGTAACAGCTTTGCTGCTCTCTGTCAAGTTGATGAATGCTTGAGACTGATCTTTGCAACTCCATTTGACAGTTGAATGAATTAAACTCCCAAATATTTGAAGGATACGTGCCTTTTCAAACTTATGTGTCTAATAGATTGAATGAATGGCTGAGCTGCCTACCTAGCAACATTTTGGGCATCATACATGTGATTGGCCGTTTCAAAACCTAGTGAGCTGCGTGTATACAGCATATGTGTGCATTGTAGGTATCATTGATTGTCTCTCGAAAACCTATTGAGCTGCCAATCTTGACAATATTTTTTTGAGCATCATAGGTGAGATAATCTGTCTCAAAACCTAGTGTGCTGCTTGTCTTGACATAATTTTTGGCCAACATGAGTGTAATTTACTGTGAGTAAGCTGCCTTAACCAGAGTATCTGGTTGTCGTTGTTAAAAATGAATTGAACAGACTGACAACAGTTTGGAGTAGATGCGTAAATGTGAAGTATTGTTTGTTAACTGAAACCTTTTTCTTCTCCCCCTGAGGTCTATGTGCCAGGCAACTGAGTAATGTTACATGTTTCATACAGAGCACCAATGCAGATAGAGACATTTTAATGTATTGATCAATGCCTACAAAGACAGTTTAATATGGACATTCGTGGATATTAGGGTCAAGCCTACAACCACCCGATTGCATGAATTGTGTGTTTCCGATGCAGTTCATGTAAGATTGTGTATGCCCTACATGCCAGTCACGTAAATGCAATTGAGGTTGTTGGACTGAGCGTGCCATCCATTTGTATTGTGTATATATAGAGCATGTGGGTCCTAATGGGTCTGAACACCTGAACCTCTGGCAAATGTGTGCTGTCTGATAAGAAGTATTGTCATTGCCCCTTATTTTGTCAGTTTCGCCACTGAGGCATAATTTGCTACTTCTCAAAGTGCCTCAATTTGTTTTGGCAATTTGTTGAGATATGTAGAGAAAATAAACTTCTGTTGAGGGCTTCTTTTAAATTCAAGAAGTAGGCTATACTGAAAGATCTCACATGTTCATTGAATTATTGATGTGCATTGTACACGTAAGATATATGTCGTTGTTCAAGAATGAGACTTGTGGTTGCTAATATCTTGAGGAACTGACCTAGTTTTAGTAGTGCTCGCACCTGCAGTTTTCAGCAGTTAGGACGACCCCGCTGGTCTGGGGCACATGTGAGAGAGTTTCAGGTCAGTTGATAGAACCGTCACCTGCTATTTTGGACTAGTGGTACATTATCACTGCATCTTATATATTCTGATCTTGCAAATATGATTTTAGATCTAGCTGAGTGACATGCGGTTTTGTCAAAATTGTAAGAATTATTATGATAGTCTTGAAAGCATCATTTAGAATGTTAATTTTAAGGAAAATTACAAACTTTGTAAAAAATTACAAAGAACATTTTTATTTTTTGCTTTTGCCATTGTTTATCAATCTAGCCATCATGGAGTTACATTATAGCTCTATTATTTCTGTTAGAAAAACAAAATAATAAATTTAATATTGGACATTTTGTGACAAAATAAACTAATGGAAGACTCACAGTAAGATTTTTATGGAAAAATTAGAAAAATATTTTTTTTATAAATATAGAATGCAAATAAAATAATTACAAAATAAATGTCATTATTGCAAATCAAAACCTAATTTTGTGTGACGAAAATGTAAAATTTAAAAGAAACAAAAATACTATCTCTGTAATATTCTTATGTTTATTTTTTAAAGTAAAAAAAAAGAATATTGTTGTTTTTTCAGCCAGATGAAAACATGGCAAGTGCAGATCTGAACTACTGTCACAACCAGGCCCAACTGGGACTATGGGGAAAAAATACTGTTGATCTTAAAATATGTTGTATTTTTCCCTGTAAAGAACTTTGTGTAAGGGTTGTCTATGTATGTCAAGATATCGGCACTGTATTATTTATAATGTACAGAATAAAACTTTAAGAGAAAACATACATTTTATGTGTACCTGCAGGCAGAATGATCAGTCAAAGGCCACTGCGGTTTTGCTGTCAGTCACAGATAAAAACAAAGTCATTTAAAATGCGCATCAAAGATGTTTTGCTAGTTGACGAGGTATACTGCAAGATTTAGAATAATTGCAGGCATTTTAAGTCTTTCCCACAGATGTTATTCTGTTCCCATAGAAGTTATTCCATTGCTTGAGTCAGGAGGCAGTTTAAGCTAGCAGTTTTGAAAGATAAAAGTGCTGTTTACACCTGACAGTTAAAAAGATAAACATACTCTGACTGTCTGGAAAAGTGACTGTCAAATACAAATCTTAAGGTATGCAGGGAGCGCAGGAATCCACGGATGGCATGAAATCACCTTGGCGGTGTGAATACTTGCGCTCTGTTCTGCTTATCAGTGAGAGGCAGTCTTAGGATTTGGCTTGGGATTGAAAGCCATGGGAGATGGAGACAAACTAGGCATTTATGATGAGCAAAGAAATGCCAATGCATGCTCGTTTTCTTTTCTCCCAACTTTCTAACGTGCGCTAAAAGGACATCTCTTCTCTTCTCTGATGACGTGTTTACTGGCGTGAGGGCGAGGCAACCGGTCACTCACATGAGGTCATAGACAAATCAAGTCCTGCCCTACATTTTTTTCTCGTTGTTCGAGAAGCCCTTTCATTCACATGAAAGTCACAACAGAGAAGAAAAGACTATCGCAACTCGCGTTTCATGTCGACTTTAATACTTAAGGAGCGAGTATACTTCGGCCGTCCGCATGACGCACGGTTGTGCGTGAGACACATCCGGATGTGGAAATTGAACCTAAGAAGTATTAAAGTCCCCCTGTGGTAGAGAGAAGTCTGTCATTTCACCAGAAGGTTGAGTTACTGTATGATGTTTTAATTGAAAATTACTATGTGTTGCAAAAAAGTAATAAAAAATGAAACATGCATAGATGAATCGATCACAATAAGATAGAAAATCAATTAATTTGTATTTCATGCCCACTTTAAAAGCCATTCTCTGTTCAGTTTTGAAGAGTGCACAGCCAGAGGCATTGTCACACAGTGGGACATCCTTTTAATAATGTTGTAGTCTGCTCACAACTTGTTGTCATCTAACTGCACTTTCATCATGTTTCGATCTTTTGAGTGATCAATATTTGTCTGTTTAGAGAACTGAAGACGCGTCATATACATTTACCAACAAACCCTTGATGTGATTATCAGGCCTGCCGATCTCAGCGTAGTCTTTTTTGACAGCTTCTTCTCTAAAGTTTTCCTTTTTTCCTTAGACTGACAGGTCATCAGAAAATCCTTTTCGCTTCCAAAGTGAGATCGTGAAGTGATGTGAAAGATGAAGGGAGGTACTTTTTATTCAAGAGATAAGTCATGCTCCTTTCAGGTCATATTAGTTTCATAGTGCCATGAAATTTTGTGTTTTAAAAGCATTCACTCATCCACTTTGAATGAAATGTCAAGAGAGAGTAGTTCAGGTTTAATACAACTTACAAGCAATAAGTTAAAAGGGATCTCTGATTGACTCGTGTTTTAGATTGGATTTGTATTTTGTGTAGTGCTCCTGTTTGTGGTACTAATCATCATCACAGCAGGGTCTAGTACTCGGCAAGAGAATTAATACACACCAACAGAATACAGAAGCAGAGAACAGTCTATAGCATTCAATGTTATCATTTAATGGCAGTAACACCATTCAAGTCTCTAATAACTAATGCATGACATTAATATAATTCTTTCAGAACAGCGTTGAGGTCTCCTCTGAGTGCCTTTTTGATAAATCTCAGTGCGCCTTTGTGATTTATGGAAGGAGTAATGACTAATAACTTGCTTTGTTTGCTTCACACTTGTGAATTGCTGACTCTTTTTATACATTCTGATTGATTAACACTTGTAGGTTCATTATCAACTTGCAGAGTATATGGAGTTCAACAAATGACTTCTTGTACACTCTAAAAATGTAATTAATATTTTTATATTTTTTATATTATCATGTAATTTGTGCTGCTAACCTCTTACTGAGGCAGTGAGCATAATAAGGTTGTGGAGTCCTGGTAATGAAAAGAACTTCAGACACAAAACGGCACGCATGCATGAACAATAAATTTGGCTTCCGGAACCAAACCAAAGTGACTGCTCTCATTGTGACTCTGAGACTTTGGAATCCCATTTCCTTCATGTAAAAAAGCCAATGCCGAGGACAATAGTTTTGTTTCAAACAAGTGCCAGTTAAAATTCTGATTCAGGGAAAAAGTGGATGCGTTTGGAGGTGTGGTTGATGGAATGAGGCAAATTAATATATTCTTGATGAAATTCAAAACTCCATGTTAACCATCTAAAGCTAAGTAATGCAAATTCCTGTATTGTCAAAGTACATTTTGAGTTTGAGGGAGAACTTTCTTCTTGACTGTAGAGGAAGTCAAGTCAAGTCACCTTCATTTACAGTATATAGCGCTTTTAACTATAAAGATTGTTTCAAAGCAGCTTTACAGTGATAATAGGAAATTAAAGTAACAAAGATTGTTTTGGCTTTACAGCAGCTCTAGAATAAAGTTGTTGTCCAGCTAAAGTTAGTTTTGATTGATTCACTTCCGTCGCAACGATCATTAGTTATTAACTTAGGGGCCGCCAACACAACACCGTTCTAACAGAAAACCCCTAATGCGATCCGGCCGCCCACCCGCACAAAACAGTGCCTGGTGGCTCGAGAACGCAAACCATGAAATAGGTTCCTAGGTACAAGCCTTGAAAAATTTATAATAAAGACTTTTTTTTATCACTTCCACGTAGCCACGTGAACACCGTTTTATCTGTACAGAGGTGAAGGGAGGGAGGTCTTCAGGGAGACTAGTTGACACTTCAGGACTGCGTTGTTGTCGTGTCCAGGCACAGGTCCTTCATCAGATCTGGATACGGCCTGCATCCGGCGGACTGCGGTAAACCTCGGGATAAATAGAGAGACTAATCTTAGCGTAGACACCATCCTTCTTATTCCCATAAGTAGTACGTTATGTAGGTATGCCGGTGTAGTGAATACATTCCCCGATGTACAATGTTGGCATTGTCCTCTCACCCTTGTATTCTTTGATCTAAAACATATTAACTAGGGATGCACGATAGCATCATCATCACCTGGTTATAAAAAAAATTGTAGTTTTTCTTTTTTACATTTTAGACGAACTCTTCTTCACAAGCTCGAATAACACTAAAAACACTGTTAAATGTAATCTTTAGCAAATTTCAAAATGAATATCCATTTTTCAAACTGTAGCCTATATTATAATGCTGTGATGCCTAAAATTACTTGTAGCATATAAAGGGGTTATATGTAGAATTCAGAAACCCTTGTTATTAGCGACACCGGTGGCTGTAAAGTGAAATGCAGCCAGCAACCTATTACTGAGACTGAATGTGATTCAAGGCCACGAGATGCTTATGGCGAAGTTCTTTGAATTTCATGATTGTTTGAATATAAAGTATATGGGACATTCCGTGTCAAACCAACCAAAGTTTGGTAATATTTTTTCTGAAGAAAGACAAACTATTAGCCAAAATATTAAATGTCATGGATGTTTGTTTACTAAGTAATCCATCCTTTTTTAGAGGAGGTAAACATGACAATTTTCACTTGAGATTTGGAGCCAAATTACAGGGGAGTCAAAATGACTTTATAAAGATGGCAGCATCATTATTTTATTTTTACACAGAGATAATAGTAGGTCTATTAGTTAAATCTGTTGACTTTAGCAATCTTTGTTGCATTATATGCCAACAGTGAAAGTCCCAACAGAAATGGGGAAAAAGCACTTCTTTAGTTTTTTGCCCCAAATTTGCATGCCTGTAACTTAATAAGTATTAAAGATATCTTAATATCCTTTTAGATTCTGTTTTTTTTTTTTATCAAACTTTCCTAACCGTCACATCCTTTGGATTTTCCTGCTGAAACTGGCCCGAGTTCTTCACATAAAAATCAGTTTACAACCTACGAAGTCGGGGAAGGTCTCGTTTTTCGTTACAAGCTGTTCACACATTGGCAATACAAAAAGTGTAACATACATTAAAACTAAAATCAACCGTTCAATGGGGCTATATGTAAGAATTGTTGTGTTTTTTTATTGATTTATTCTTAATCCATTTAACTGTATAGGGGAATTACAGCTAGACCCCATTGAGACTGATATGCTCAATGAAGACCAGCAGTCAAAGTTGAAGTTCAATCAGTTTACTGAAGACAAAGTTCTCCACACTTCTGAAAGGAAAAAGAAAATGAGTTGGAAATAACTTACCGTAGATAGATATACAAAATAGTAAGAAAAGATGTAAATCCATGTATTATTTATTATGTTTTGTTATCAATTCATTAATTCCTCTTGCTGTATCACCCTCAATTTTTAATAGGCCTAGTGCTTTTTATAGTAACATTGGTCATTCAGTTATTGTTTTCTAAGTGTATATGATGAATACTGAGTATTCAGGCATGCAGCTGATTTGACATACTCATTTTTGCTAATGTGTAGCAGGGAAGTATTCATATTTGTTCAAAGGAACTGTGCATCAATCTTGTCTATCAGACTTTGAAATACCTTTGATTACACAAGTAGCTTTCATCCAAAGCTTCTAATTTCTCTAATTTTTCTATGTTGTTTTCCTTCATCTGAAGGAGCATCTGTTCTTTGCATTCGTCTACTCTAGAAGACATCTGAAAAAATTGTACACAGATGTCATCAGTTCAGGCAAATGATTGCCTTGCAGCATTGTATCAAGAATATAGCCAGCAGTTGTTAAAAGCAACACTGGCAATAAAGAAGGGCACTTTATAGTGTAGTCGTCTCAGCGGCCATGTGCTTACAGAGCTGGTAAATGGCCCTCGTGTGTGTCTCTCCCGCCCTATAACATCCTCAGGGGACCGGCATGAAAAGATTGAAAGTTTGCGACAGATGTCAAGAAATGAGGAGTGAACTTGGATGCGTTCCTGCTAGAAGCCAAGGTTTTCAAGCCAAATGTTGCATATTTAATCCACCCTGACAGACTCCAGTCCATGTGAGAATGTAGCCCGTCTTGCTGCTGAGAGAACTACTCTTTTCTTTGTTGAAACCCATTTTCTCACTCTACAGTTGCTCTTATTTATGTGCAATTATTTATTTAAAATTCAAGATGGACAACTTTTTTGCTTGAATATGTTGGCTGAGTGAAACGGTGCTGGTGAATGCGCTCGGCTCTTAATATTAAACACATATTTCTTGCATTTTACAATCGCTTTAATGGCGCGCTCAGGGAGATGTAGTGATGAGTCTCCCCTATTGCTTTTCTTTTGTGTTCCTGTCAGAGCACTAATACGGAATATTAGATTTGAGGTGAAATTGTGATCTAACTTTTGCCGCAACGAAAGTAGTGTACATTAGGGAAGCTATCCTGATGATAGGCAGTACCAGTGTGCATTTTTCAACCGTAAACAACCCAATGCTTGGGTGAAACTGTTAGGGGAATCATCTAACAGGAACAGCAGAATTATATATCAGCTCTGGCCTCGGCTCATCCTGCCCACTGATATGCTGAAAATGCCTTGCTTCTTTATGATTCAGTCACTGTGGGAAAAGATAATGTTCAGGGCAGAGCAAATCCATCCACTCCTGGGTTATTTATTATTAATGGCTTACATTTTGTAAGAAAAAGTGATGTGTTGGAAGATCATCTTAAACATTTGTAAATGTGTTTTGGAAGTTGTTTAACATGAATTAAGTTGTGTGACCGTGGTGGTAAACACGCACACCTTTACTTGAATCTTAGACAGATTTAAGTTAGTTGTATATTGGTCAGAATGTTGACCACTGAAATGTTTATCAGTGGCCGATGTGGATATCTAGAGATCATAGGGCCAGATTAAACATTTGGTTATATTTGGTTACATTGACATACATTTATAAATGTTTTTATTAGTGGGAGAGGCTGCGCATTGGCAAAATATGTATGGTATGGTATATGTGGTAGGGCCTATAATACTGAGATATGTATATTATGCACTACTGTTTGAGGTTTGGCAAGCTTTTAAAAGAAATCCCTGATGCTCACCACGGCTGCATTTATTTGATCAAATACAGTCAAATTTGATTGAGATTTTATTACAAGGATCAGTGGCCTGGACCTGGGGGACCGCTGGGGGCTTCAAAGGGTCAATTTTTGTTTTGTTCATCATTGTGAAGAAACCTTTGGGCAATTGTATGTGATCCTGTCTATGAAAAATCAATAAACAAAATGTATCAAAATAAAAAAATATTGTAAAATATTATTGTGATTTAAAATAAGTCTTCTACTTTAATACATTTTAAAATGCAATTTATTCCTGTGATGGCAAAGCTGAATTTTTAGCAGCCATAACTTCAGTCTTCAGTATTACATGATACACTTCTTCATAAATAATTTGGATGTGTTGATTTGGTGCTCAAGAAATTCTCAATGTTGAAATAGTTATTTTATGGACACTGGCAATTTGTTTCAGGATTTTTTTGATGAATAGAAAGTTTAATAGAACAGCATTTACTTGAAATGTATAATTTCTTGTAACAATGTCAGCTTGTTGAGGTAGTCTTACACACTGTTTGGCCGTACTTGTCCACCATGGCACCACATCTACTGTCGTTTTGCTTTCTTACAGAAAAAAAAAAAAAAACATTTAGTTCAGTTAGACAACGGACACTACAATTATAAACTGAAATCATCTGCTCTGCTCCATAAAGTCACAGCACAGTTGCAGCAGGAGTTAGATTTCAGAGAGTAAAGAGAGATGACTGACAAGACGAAGGCGGAGGATTTGGTCATAGTGGGATTTGACAAATATCTTGTAAAATGTGCGGCGAGTAAGTGCTTTCCTTATACTCAGGGTACGCATGATCGGGAATTCGCAGTGAAGCTACAGTGAAAGCGAGCCCGCATTCAAAAACGTTGTCAATACCCCACATATTGATAGCGGCTCAACGGCCTAAACATAGAGTTCTCGACTTTTGAATGGTAGCCTAATGTATATGACAACAAATGAAAATAATGATAGCAATTGAAACATACATAAAATTGCTAATATTATTAGATAGAGAGAGTAGCATTTAACTAAATATTTTTTGTACACTAGGTTACTTTTCTTTTTTTTTGCTCTCGGGGTCCCCCTACAGTTGGGAAACAGTATTGTCCTCTACTACTGTCGTAAACTCTGTCATACATGCACGTGCATTTGTTGACAACCATGATAGCCCTGAACACTGTAGGAGTTCACATGCAGGTGTTCTGCTTGCGTCGCGTGTGAAATGTCTTCATCCAGGTACAGTGGCATATATTTCAGCATGTCATGATATGAATATAATTTCATGGGTTTTATTTTTTTTCAAACGACAAATGATCGCGATGCTCACGTTTACAAGCCAGCGTCATTATAGTAGCCTAGTCTATTGGTTACCGTTTTACTGAATCTAATATGATACTTCAATGCAATGTGTGGAGTGGTAGATATAATAACCATATATCGTCAATATTATAATATCAAGCTACCATAGATGAATCTGCAAATTTTACAAATCGATTTGCATTATAGCTTGTTTATTGGTTTACAAATAAACAAATATCACAGACATGTTAGGTATCCTAAAATATTATTTTGTACATCTTATATATTTACTTGCAAGAATGTAGCCCCTATCAAACTTGTACACGCCGTTTAGACATAGGCTTTCATTTGATATTTGAAAGTCCGCATCGGCATAGGGTTGCCTCCTTTGATTTGTGAAAAACCGGGACACAGATTATTATTATTTTTGGGGGTCTGAGTTGTAGGTTGTAAATAGTATTTTCTTTGACACTGGTGCTGGTGGCTCATCCGACTTTGTTGTGTTATCCTCATAGACAGTGGTTATCCTCCTCGTCCGTCTCTCTCCCCATTTCACACAATAGATGTAAATAGACCGTTTTTAAAAAGCTAGCTAGCAACTAAACTCACACTGTATCATCTTGGATGTGTGTTGATGCGCGCGCGCGACCGACCGACAGCACAGCCAGTTGCTAGGCGATAAGTTGAGCTTCCAATCAAATAAAAGTAAACGCCTGGCATTGGCCAATCCACTGTTTTACCCGTTTTTACCATGGTTTTTACCCGTTTACGGACACAGGATTGGATGTACTGTACACAACTATGAAGAAAACACAGTAACAGTAGACGGAAACGGTTTAATTTGAAACCAGGAAATTCTACTTTAGAAGTACATTTTCACAAAAAAACGGGACAATTCGTGTCCCGGGAAAGAATATGAATTTTCTGGGACTGTCGCTCAAAAAAAGAGAATAATCCCTGGAAAACCGGGACGGGTGGCATCGGAAACGCTGGCCCAATGTTGATCCTCGTTCTGCCTTTAATACGATCACTTTCTCGTTTCCTCTTGTTGCTTTCCTCCGACAAAACCTTTGCTTTCTTGCTTTTCTGTCTGCTTCGGCTATGACTATAACATTTGGCAAACAAACGCTAGTTTGGCTCGCACGTCCGATTTTAAGGAAGTGGGGGTGGTGGTGGAAGTGACGTATATGCCGTAAAGCAGTCGAATTTTGTAGTTCTCTTTGTTCGCCGGTTACTACCCGAAACCCGAAGTTTAAAAGTACGATAAAAACGCTACAGACCCCGTCAGGCTATGGCAGACATGTCATTCAACCTATTGTAAGTCGATGTACCATCACAAGAGACTTGGAAATATATTATTAAGGTTGAAAAGTAACCTAGTGCTGCTTTAAAAAAAAACTAAAGTGCTGCACATGGATTTTTTAAGCTTGGTTTATTCATATTAACCATTCAAACAAACAAACCACATACATTTGTTATTTTCCAATGATCCATGAGCATGTTGGATTGTTCCCTGAACTCTGCAAAGCTGTTTGTGCTAACAGTGTGACATTAATAAAGACAAATAAGCACATATATACGTTTTTTTCAGCAACAGTATTAATTAGATCCACAGAGCCACTCGTGCTGTAGGTCTGATGAGCTCACATGACCTTTTGGTTCCCTTCATTTGTGATTTTGCTCAATGTTTCCTCATTTCAAAGTTAACTTGGAATTTTAATGTGGCCATGTCTAGATTTCTTTCCACTTTTCTCTAAGGCTATGTTTACCCATCATCATCTTTTTAACAAGTGTCATATGTGTTAGTTTTCATCGATGACATTAATTAATTTAAAGATGCTTTCACTGAAGCAGCCAGCAGATATGTCTAGCATTGAGCCATTCATTTATGCATATTTAATTTATTCAGCATAACACTAGGCCAAGAAACAACTATTACTTGTGGATCTTGCCACCATTTGTATGTTTATGAAATACTCAGAACGTAATTCATAATGCTTGATTTTTTTTTTTTTTCTGCAGGATTCTCAACAGTTTTTTTTTTGTTTGTTGCATCTACAGAGAACTGGACTCCATAAATAATTGAGTTACAAGCATACAGGGCCAGGGATAAAGAAGCAAAATAAAATTCAAACTAACTATTGGCCCAGAGGTGTAAACATCAGCCTCATTAAATAGTTATATAAAAGAAGATTTCACAGGTTGCAAATAGACTTGTGAAGTAGCAACAAGCAAATGCCTTTTAACCCTCATATGAGTTAATCTAGAATGCACACTTTCATGGCTCTGCTCTTATAATGTCACCTGAGAAGCGGATAAGTAAAAGGAGCAATTATGAACTGTCCCAAGGAGAGCTTAATGTCCAGAAACCTGTGGTATTCTCAGAAACCGAAACTCACTCGCAATGATTTCACTGGCATGGAAAGTCATCTCTGCATCTGCCGTTTTGACGCTCAATATCGATTTTGAAGCTCCTCTCAAAGCGACTCTCTTCTCGGGATCAATGGAAATGTAATTTGAGAGAAGCTTCTCCTGCTCTAATGAAAAACTTTGCAAAATACAAGGTGCAGAAGTCCCTAAAGGCTGGTACAGATTAAAGGGGGAAAGATTCTCTTCTAATCAGCTGGCTTTTAACTCCCTCTTCTAGATCTTAAAGGAGCACCACTTAACAGTTACATTAAGTCATGCTTTTAGACCATTGCCTATGTGTTTTGCCAACATGTTAAATGGATTGATGATGGAGCCCTCATTGTTGTGGCCTGATGTTTTCTGTTTGATTTTATTCCAGTGCCCCTCATCACTGCAAAAGGAGACGATGTGGAGAGTCACGAAAAGGTAAGGGTTGAAGCATGTTTACTCTTGTGTAACGGCATATGACAGCAGTTTGATTTTAAATAGCAGATCTGTAATCTCCTGTTCTTTTGTTTGTTTGCTTCTCATACATGGCTCAAGACCTATCACCCTTTGTACCAGTTTTGTATCTCCAGCACCATAAATGCAAGCTACGCTACAGCTATAATCTTTTTCTGCTGAAAGTGCACCAATTAAAGCCTAGCATATATAGGCTATATATGTGTGTGTGTGATTTTGTTAGGGAGTGCATCGGTATAGAAAAAAAGAGGCGAAAAAGTACTTTTTACTCGAAAGACTTTTGGTGTGATTGTACGTGTGTGTGCGGAAAAGAGGGGTTTAGACGGACTGAATCATTGGTCAATTCGTTTAAAAAATCATTGAAAAATGTGGTGATGTGCAATCTATATTATGAGAAAATGTAACTTTTTTTACCTTTGATGCATTTAAACCCGTTGTAGGAGACTCCAAAACAAAATTAGGAACCTTTAAAATACCATAATAGGGGCACTTTAAATCGCAGCCAGTTATCCAAAGTGACTTACGTTGCATTCAAGTTCAAATATATTTTATCAGTCTATGAACTTGGTGTTGCTACTGTTGCTCTTTGCTCTACTGGAACAGTCTGAGGCAAACTATGAAACATACCACCAAGATGTCAGTAAATTAAAAAGCAGTGGTTATGCATTGGTCAAATCACATTGTAATGTCTATATTCTAGAGTTGAAAGGGTTGCAAACAGAAAGAAAAAGTCAATTTATCAGTTATCTGCCACAACACGCTGTTTATTATTGGTGCATCCCTGAGGTAATTTAAACACTGCATTTTAATCAATACGTGTTTCTTATTTGGTTCCAGATCCATCTTCAACTTGTCAGGCTGTGTCGTTGTCTTGCAATAAGCATTACATTGAGTTTGTCTCTAACTCTAAGGGACTTTGACAGGGGTCTTCACAGCTGAAATGCTGAGCATATGATCCTTGCTGCAAGTAACATTTGTCTCTTTTATTGCGTCAGCCGTTTCTGCTTTCCGCCGATAGGTTTCACGGTTAATGCATTCATTTTCTGGTGTAGCTTTTGTTGAGTTTTAAGCAGAAAGGCCACTGACATTCTGGGTCAGGAGAGGGAACAAAGGACAGAGAGCAAGAGAAAGAGGAAGCGAATACATTAGAACGCATAGAACGCTGTAATATGCTTGTGTTTAGACCATGGCCAGGGTTCAGATGTGCTTGTACATCTGGGGTTTTAGCAATTTTCCTTTTCTTTGTTGATATTTCCTTCTTTTTTTCAATCGATGAAATTAAAAGTGAAATAGTACAGTTTGTTAATGTTGTCCTCACTATGGTCGAAGGTTCACATGGTTGATTGAGTGTAAAAGTGGACATTTTAATGAATAGATCTCTCTAGGTCCTTTCAGACGCATGGAGAGGAGAAGAAATAGACATTAAATAATGTCTCTCTTGATTTGCACAGCAGGATGACAGGATGGACAATTGTTCAGGCCCTCCTACTGTTAAATCAATGCTCTTCAAAGACTGCACATCCTTGTGCTCCTGGGGTGAGAGGATTGACTGGTTCTAATCAAGGATCCAAATGAATGTTGCTGTTGCTGTCATTGAAGTTTTTCTTTTTCTGCCATTTCTTTTTGTGCATTAAGTAGGACTGTCATTCGCCTACACAGTACCGGTTAAATGTTGGGAAACATTAGGCTATTTTTTTATGTTTTTGAAAGAATTCTCTTATGCTCATCAAGCCTGCATTTATTTAATAAAAAAATATACAGAATACAGAAAATACATTAATATTGTAAAATATTATTACAATTTGAAATAAAGATTTCTGTGAAGGTATATTGTATATTGAATCGTTGAATTAGTTACATGATGTTAATACATGATTTTAATTAAATCAAAATTGAATGCGTATAATATTTGCTAATAATTAAATGACATTCAAATCATTAATAAGAATAACATTAAAAATAAGAATAACATTAAAAAAAGCATTTTAGAGGTCAATATATTGTTTTTTTATTTCCATATCATTGAACATCTATCATGAGTGTTAGACAAGCATTTGTTCTGTAGCATATTACATATTATTATTTTTTAAGTTTAGTTTTGATTTGGGCTTTGTGTCAAGTTAAAAGCCATTAAATCCTGTTTTTTTTTTTTTTTTAAGTCTGAATTTAAGTGCCTGCAACAGAAAGTTGTTTCTGACGAGGGCTTGTTGAGGTTCCAACTGCAGCTAATGACTTTCCCTGATAAATGATGGATGATCACATTATCGCAGAATGAGATATTTCAGATTTGGCATGTCATCACCACTACACTGTTGCAAAGCATGTTGTACAAAGAACATGAAAAGTCGGGCTAAAAGAGAATTTGCTGTCGTGTACAGCTTCTTTCAATGTGTTAGGAGGTTTTAATTATAAATATATCCTAGTTACTGGTTAGGTGCTTTACAAATTCAGATTACTTTATGGAAGTTTTCTCCAATATATCAGAATTAGATATTTTGAAAAAAATGCCTTTTTTTTTCTTCCATACAGTGGAAGTCAGTGGGCACCAATGTTGTAAATTTGTACCCTATTAACTTTCATTATGGCAAAAACAGTTATCATTGTATTGTATTCTTCTTCAGAATGTAATTTTTTTGCGTTCCGAATGTAGTTTAGGGGATTTTTTATTTATTTGTAAACTCCCTTTAAAGACCCATACGTTTTGGGAGACCCTAAAGACTCCCTACATTTTAATTTATTTACTAGCAAGGTCACTATAGGCCTTTGCGTTTCACATGACCCAATGTTTATACAGGACAGTGGTTGCATGCAAATTATGTTGTTAGGGCTGTACACTTGTCCTTGATCTTGGCTACACGACAGGGATTACAGTTTGTCTTGAAATATGGAAAATAATCTACAACTCACAAGTCATGTGATTTACAACCCATCCAACACCTCATAAAAGATACACCAAGGTGCCGTTTTCATCTTCAGCTTTTTAGTCTTGCATGACCTTTGCTGTCGACCTTTTTCTCAATAACCGGCCACATTGGTCATGCAGCTCGAGGAGAGGCGCTGGACTCAGAATCTCAATGGCTCGGGGAACAGAGGCCAAATGAGACTCAACAGGTCACTGGTGTGTGCTGGAATACTCTACCATATATCACAAGGACAGAGAGAGTGAACCAACCTTGGTCTGTGTATGGAAAAAATGAAAGGCGGGTACAATCAAGGATTTTTCTGAAGATTTCCTTGATTGAATTGCTCTGGAAGGCGAGCACACACATTAAACCCAACTCCAATTAAGCTCGGCCCTGTAATTTCAAGCAGCTTTTCCCATGTGAATTGACTGGTGACTCATTTTTACCTCTTCAAACAGGTTCAGTCCTGTCAGTGCTAGTTTAGCTGAGGGATATCGAGAGCCAGCTGGCAAATGTCACTCAAGCTACTTGCAATCTCGGCGTGCTTGGATTGGCAGTTCTAGACTTTGCCATTTGTGCCAAACTGTCCTTTCTGAATCTGAAGATTTTACAGAATCCCGCAAAAGAGTGTTTTTAACGCACTTGAATGGGAATGGTGAATAAACATCACTTTTCTGGGCTTACATGGTTCCTTCTCTTGCAGGAGGATGAGAAACGGCCATCATGAGGGATTATCATTAGACTCGTTCCTCAGATCAGAGACTAACAGGCTCCTCCAATGAGTTTTGTGACAACAATTCCTTAAACTACAGGATATATATGGGACAGGATGGGAAGTTAAATCTTTCTCTGCCACTGGCCATTGAATAGTAATTGGTTCATTGAAAGTTGTACCACTGGCGAAAGAGGCTCCCGGCAGCCCTGAGATGCCACAGTGTGTAGAGTTTATGATGTTCTCAGATGACCTTGTGAAGCAAGAAAAAATATTTTATGAGTCCCACATGTCTTGTGCTTATTATTTGATATTCTTAGCAATGCCCACATGCAGCCATTCTCTTCTGTGCATTGTTTTTGTCTCTGATATCCCCCGTGCTCCGCATGTTGGTGGGTTGAGTTTGTCCTCCATTCTCTTTTGGTTTTGTCTGTTGAGTATAATTTTCTTTATTTTGTGTTAGGAGGTATCCCCAAAGAACAAATCTTCCTTAGGGTTCTTTTAGGGACGTCCTTTACTGGTGAAAAATAAATGGTAAATAATTAAGTTTATATACTAATATGTAGTATTTATTCATAGTTTGAATTGGCTTTTATGTTTGTATTTTCAGCTTTCATTTTTGTTTAGTTTTATTATTTTTATGTGCTTTTTAATTTCTATTTTTTTAAAAACATTTAACTTTATATTCGCTTTAATTTAATTTAGTTTTAGTAATTTTAGTAAATTGGTTACTTAAACTCAACATCCCTTAGGCAGCATTTCAAATTTTTTTCTTAGTTTTAGTAATGGTTCTATTTTATTTCAGCTTTATTTCAGTTAACAATTTTTTTTTTTTTTTACATTTTAGTCATGTAAGGTCCATCCAATTGGCCCAGTGATGGTGTCCAATGGTATGATTGAAGGTTTCCTGCATGTTCTGTCTTTTCGGTGCAGAAAGTAATTAAATTCCATTTAAACTTGTATTAGCCTACTTAATTTTTTCATGACCTCGAATACAAATGAATTATTTGTCATTTATATAATCACTTATGTAGACATTTGATTATTCTATTTAACTATTTAACTCTGCTTCACAGCCTGATATAGACCGCCCTCACATTGACGTGATTGGTTACAAAGTAGTTTGTGATGTCAGAAGCTCCGTCAATTTAAACCGTCTTTTTTTCACTGCAGTTTTAAGGAGAAAATACTGATTGTTAGTTGATTCATGAATTTGCACATGGTTTGTCTTAAAGTATATTTAAAACACCACATAGACATATAAACAAATACAAACTTGATTTTTCACCACAGAGGGTCCAGGCTGCCCATGCTTGCCATTAATGAAATAGTAGTTCCATAATCAGAGGTTATGGCTAGTACTATAAAGTAATGCCGCCCCATGCTTACTAGTACCTCAATAGTATTTTTGTCTGGCAGTACAAAATAATACAATACAACACAAAACATCAAATGCTCAGAAATAAAGAGTAAAGGTGCGTATCTGACATCTGAAAGATAGGCTACATAATGCTGAGTGTATAGAAGACACTCTGCATTACTGGATAATCTGGCTACAGAATCACCCCGAGCCTTTTGCAACATTTAAATACCCAGACCAAGACAAAACATCCTCCAAATGGAGGCATGAACTAACAATTTAAATTTGCATTAATCAAGATCCTAGATCTGGGTCAGAGCATGTGAGTGGACTGGAGTAATATTTCCTTACTGAAGATTCCACTTGCTCAGTCCGCTCAGGGCCGCTCACTCAAACCACAATGGTCTTTGTGATATGCTGGTTTGAGAATATGTGAAATAAGCAATAGGTCTACGGTTATGGAGTTCGAGGAGTAAGAATGAAGAAGGATAAGAAATTGAAAGGAAGTGTGAAGGAACTGAGTTTGCAAAGATTCATTTTGTGATATATAACGGCGAAGTTCTTTATCGTTTTTCACTTATGGATAAAAATAAGTTTGAAATACCTTTGCAGCGCTACTGTTAACAAACATCCCGCAGCCACACTGATGAGAGCTCTTACTGTAATTGAGACATGTATGCAAGCGTTACAAACAGAAAGACGTATAGTACAGAGAAATTTACTGAACGGGATTTGAGGGAATATCGTTTTACCGGTGAGCGTGAGCGGTGCATGAGTGGAGCGTTCGCTCGGGCCGTGAGGGATTGAGCAAAACGCTTTGGCATAGAGCCGAATATTGAGCAGACAGTCACACCACTTCGCTCACATGCTCTGAACTGGGTAGTTTACACCTTTTTAGGGACAGAATGTAATTAGCATGGAATATCCTGGGAAATGGCACACCCTCCACAGTAAGCAAAACATCTCAAAACTCTTGTAACTTGTATCATCTATGGGTCTATTTATCTGGAAATGAGACCATTGTACCAGGGACACTGAGACATTTCAAATGATACTGAACATGACTGATTATATTAAAAATACAGTATGTATGTTATGTATGTATATATGTATATGAGTAAACTGAGTAAAGGGAAGCATAGGTAAAGGAAAGAAAGTCAACCTTACAACACTGGGAATGAACAGCACTTTTCAGATTATAACTAATTATAAAAGCCCGGATATACTTCAAGCAAAATTGAAGAATGACCTGATGTGACGTTATTTCGAACAAGATTAGCCCAAACAGCTTGCCAAACCGAACTTTCTGGAAAAGTTCCCTCTCGCTAACACATTTGTACTACCATTGGTTCGTGGTGATTACGTAGAAGGTAGGTGTGCGCTGAATCTCCTCGGAAATTTGTTCTGTTCAGCCTGTTGAGGTCAGACGTCCTCGAGTGATAACATGAACACATGTTTAATACTGTAAAGCTGCTTGCTTTTAAGCAATATATTGTATAAAGTGATATACAAATGTCACATGATGTGCCGAAATGCAGAGCTCGTGCAAACATATCACAATGCTGATCAGATTCTTATGATTTATAAAAAATAAAATAATTTTTTTTGCTGTGTGTTTATTTTGTTATTGAGAGGAAAGCGTGCAGCACATATTTATATAGTCATCTAAACTCCGCTCTTAGCAGTGTGGGCGGCTTCGGGATGTTTGCTAACAGTATATCGCTGCTATGTAACTTATTTTTACCCCTAAGCGAAGAACGAAAAATAACTTGCTGTGAGTGTATCAGGGTCTTAACTGAAGCCTATCCCCAAAAGAAAACATCTTTAAATTTGAAGTTGATTAATAATAAATTAAATGAATTAATAAACAATTTATTACACAATTAAAAATCCCCATTTAGACATGTGTGTGTGAAAAATAGAGAGCTAGTAGATGAAATAGTGGGAATGTGAACTTTTATAATTTTCCAGCTCAGAAGTAGATTTTGGATAGATTAAAGATATCTCATGTTTACAAAAACACACTCTCAGCAAACTGCTGTTTTGGGGTTGTAGCGATAGAAGTGAAAGACCACGGCTCTATACCATGAAGCCGGTTTAGGTGGCTAGCCAGGTATGTTTCAGTTTAGTTTGCACCAACCTTGGGTTTTAGGCACCATGAAAGTGGTTTGGCTTTTAGCAGTGTTCATCGCCGTAGTAACTTACGCTCCAAGGCTAAACTGGTCCGGCAGCTTGTGTTCCAGGTAAGAGATCTCAAACCGAAATTGGACCAATCAGCTGTGAGCAAAGGATAAAGTCACTCCACCTGTTTCTACTCCAAATTAAAGGTCACTACATAGCAAATGATTTTTAAAAACAAAATCGTCTGGCTTTTAGTAACACTTATTTAGAATTTTACATTTTAGTTTATAAATTATTATTACGCCCAGTTTAAAGGAATACATATATAAAGATAATATAAATACGCTTTAGAATCAATAGATAAAGCTATAAAATGACTACATGTGAGCTTAAATGTTCAATTCTCTATATCTTTATCACTTTACAATTTTTACTTGCACTGATATAGCAATACTTTTTCTTTTAGTTGTTGTGTTTCATAGACTGCTGTTTTCTTCTTGCTGTGTAAAATTGTTTAAATTCGTAATATTGTTCAATCTCGTAATATTCTGCAGAAGAAAGTGAATCGCTCTGCTTCTCGTGAGAAATGAATCACAGTTTCACTCTTTCTCAGCATGTGATTGGCTGTTCGCTACTGATGTCACACCTAAACTCCGGATCAAAGCCTGAGTTGACAGAGAAAGTTCAGCATCATGGTACCATCAAATCCTGGTTGGATTGGTTTGGTTTTGTCAACTCGAAACTAATCCTGTAACCCTGAGTTTGTTCAACTACCATCATGGTACAGGCCCCTGGTAGTGTCATTTTAATGTTTTTTTTTTGTTTTTTTGCTGTAGACAATACAAGATCATGGTTGTGTAAACCACAAGTATGATAAAGCCATCTCCACTTGATTGTATTTAATCTGTTATCCAGAGGACAACAGTAAGTTGCAATGGCCCATTTTCTCCTGTTTAGTCCGCTTCAGAAAGAATGTGACGAGGAGAAACCCTTGAGCTTGATAAACCACAGAGCCTAATTAAGTCAGTGCCTTCTACCCACCCCTGGCACTGATTTAAATCAGTTCTGATATGGTCCTTTCGGCCCATGCATAAATTTTCCTCTCACTGAAATCAGATAAAAAATTCTGACTAACCATGCAGACGTTTTGCCTGGCATCCTGTTATCCACTTTCTTCAAACAGATTTATATTCGCCCCCTGTCGATTATATGATGAAAATGAGAAAGCATGCGTGTAAATCAGAACTTGTGTGTGGATATATGGGTGTTCTGTTGCACAATATAAGGTGATGCATGTCTATGGTGGGGGGCAGAAGATGTGTACAGTTTGATTAGTGGTGACATGCCTCATGACACACTTACATTTTAAATGCATATGCAAAAATAGGAAATTGAGATGTTTTTTTTTTTTAGTGATGGATCTCTACGGGGGTTGAATTTAGACGCATAACCTCTCATAAAGGCTTTTAGCATGCTGACAGTCAGTTAACCTTCTCCCAGAAGTTGCATGACTAAATTCATACCCATTAAACCACCACCTCTACAGCCATCAAAGCAGTGTTTTTGTTTTTTTGTACTCAACAGTATACATTTCAAGACAATTACTGTTAGATTTCAATTGTGTGAGCAGTTTTTTTTATTATGCTTGGTCTCTAGGATTTTGTTTTTGTGAGGACTATGGTTATAATTAATAAAAGTTATTAATTTGCCTACTTATTTGTTCAATATCTGTTAGTTATAACCTATTTTGAAGTCTGCACTTAGCATCCATTTATCCACAGAAGCACATCTGATGGTGTCTGCTGGACCTGTCTACAGGGCTTTCTGTCCAACTCATTCAGACAGTGCACTGACTAGTCGATTTTGAAGATGTGTAATTTTTAACATCTTTTGTGAGGAAGGAAGCAGGTTTTCTAGCCAGAACCCACTTACTTAAAGAGGTCATGCATTTTTCTTTTCTTTTATAATGTTCTCTGAGGGCCACTTATAATGTTATCAGGATTTTTACATCAAAAACATCCTAATTTAGAAGTAATAAGCTATTTTCTATCCTGTTTTTGACCCTCTCTTTGAAACGCACTGTTTTGATGGGCAGCCACATTCAATACTTATGCCCACTGCTATGATTGGGTAACAGTTTTACATTTTAAAATACATTTCAATGGCCTGCCATTACATCTCGAAAACTTCCGATGTTGAAAAAAATCCATATGGCATATGTTTTGGTTAAGTCTTGGTTTTGTCAAATAAAATTTAAGGTCTTGGAGTTACCACAGTTATAATGGACAAAGGATGACTTAGTGTTTTGTGTACCGGTAAATGGAATTATGAATGAATGTGTCATTGCTAGTCACCCTGTCATTCTTATAGGCGATTCATCAGGCTGTTCATTCAGGATTACAGCGAATGGCTTCGATCAAAACAATATCAAACACTGCGTTCTCTACGTGCTTTCTTCCGTATCCGGCAATCTCTCACATTAACCCCCTAAATGCCGAAGCAAGGAAAGAACAGCCAATCACAACTGCCTATCATATCTATTCACAGTTTGACTGCGGCGCTACAGTATAAATACTCAAATATAGTTAGTGACACATGGTAAAAACGCTGTTTACTCACACTCACACTTGTGTGTTGCAACATTGCAGTCGGAACTGCATCATCTCTAATTTTCAGTCTCTCTGAAAAGCCTGCGGTGAACTTTGAATCTGCAGTAAAAAGAAGCGAACAAATGAACATTTTACTGACGCGATCTGACTGGAACTTCAGTTCATCCACGCTTTCTTAATGTTATGATCACAAGGAAGGCAATGCAAATACTGTTTTTCCACAACTTGGCACTTCAAAACGTCTTGTAATCCTCTGAGGCATCTCTATGGTTTTGTTGCTGGAGCAATCCTGTGTTTGCGTTGGTCTCGTATTTACTACTACATGACATTTGTGAATGGGTGGGCGGAGCTAAAGAGGCAATGCCGTAGAACTAGGCGTTGATCTTCGTCGCACTATAACGTAATAATGTGACATGATCCGAAACAAGTCATGTTTTGATCATGGTTTCAATAAAAGCTGTTTTTGGACTAACAAGGAAGTTTTGAGATTTGTACAGTACAATGACCATGATAAAAGGTCATATGTAAAAAGATGAAGGACATTTTGATTTCTCAATTCAAAAAATGACTGATTGACATTTAAAACTTTATTTATTTAGTTTGTATGTCTTAATAAAGGATCAGGTTTAAAAGTATAAATACGATTATCTAACTTATTATATTTACTATGAATATATATAATATTATTATACAGTACATATTATATTTTAATATTTCTATAAATCATTTTATACAAAAAATATTTATTTGTATATTTATGTATCTATGTATGTATGATTATTTTGGCAGCTTTGGAATTCCATATCACCAGACCTCTAACCACAGCACTTCCTAAGCTACTTTACATTGTGTATTTGTTTCAGGGTCAATTATACAACAGGAGGTGGCTCTTCCGTCACAACGAGTCCCTGTCTTTGAGTTTCCTGGTCCTTTGGGGTTTCAGAATCAATGTTTTTCTCCTCATCGGTTCGCCGTGGATTGAACCTCTAACCGTGCCATGATTCACAACGTCACCTTGATGATTCAGCTTCTCCCTCTCTCTGTAATGATGTGCCACACTCTGCCCGGTGTAAAGATATATGACTTGTTTCTCGAAGGGCTGCTTGGAGCTCAAGACTAGAGTAATTGTTAGCAGAGTGGTAGCAATAAATCAAAAGCCATCTCCTTTTTTCCTCGTTATCCTCTAATATACCACAATATGAGTAGGGAGAGCATCGAATATTGCTCGAATTTGCTCCCTTCTCTCTTCATGTCCCTGAGGACGTGAGATTTGGTTTGAGCGGGGAAGCCTCGTTCAAAGTTTGCAAAAGGAACTGTGATCGATTCGCTCTCTCCTCCACAGTCGGCTGGAAGCACTGACAGCTCTGGTGGCAGAATGAGCTTCCTAATACCCTAATTGAGCTGAGCACTCAGGGTTAGAACAGCATCAGCTCCAGGCACCGAAACCACACAATTTGCAGTGAACTAATGACATGGTGAATCATGATTTATTACCGTAGTTCAAATAATCCAAAGGATCCTCTCCAAATGTTGATGTTCTTTTAGAAATTTAATTGAACGACTAATTTATGCATACTGGAAGACTTATTCTGGCATCATGTCGGAATGATCATGTTTAGGAGATTTGCATGAACGAAACCACAATGTCATAATTACCAGTAGGGAAACTTGAGATGTTCTTTTATCTGTGGTTGATGGTAATTTGTATTACATAATTAGAATTATAAACAGAATATAACATAAAATAGACAGATATAACAGAAGAAATATAATAAATGGCTAAAGTGTAGGGTCATTCCATGTCAAATCAGCCAAATTTCAGAAACTTTCCCAGCTCAAATTTTTGATTTTGTTAATGTTAGTTTGTCTGAAGAAAGACAAACCTAAATGAAAGCCAAAATATTAAATGCAATGTAATATTAAATGTTATTCCTATATCATTCATTAATTTTGAAATTATACATTTCATTATAATATTAATAGATTAAAACACTTCTGTTAATATTTTTGTTTTCAATTCTATTTTAAGTCCCCGATTTTCAATGTAATGTCAGACTTTTTGACCCCACTAAATGTCAGTACTTTGCCTACAAAGTTATTCAAATGCAAACAAATAAATAAACTATTAAATTTGCCCTAGATGCCGATTGTATGTAATTTAGATATCTGATCTTGTCAGTAAGAACTTTCCAGGAGGACTTGATGACAACATTACATTTAGAATAACCATTAGTCTGCAGTTTATTTAGTCTTGGGGAAAGGTTGTGACTCCTATATCTCTCTCCCTTAGTGTTTAGGTTGTACTCATTGGCATGCTTTAATAGTGCTGAGTTTTCTTGTCAAAACGAATGATGTTATGAGTGGCTCCAGGTTGAACTTTTATTTACTTGCTGGTTCATTTGTAAACACTGCCTCTAATGTTGTCTTTCTCTCAACTTCTCTTCTCAGATCCATGACGCTGACAAACCTCCCTCTGAGAGTCAGCTCGGTGAGTATTCAAGCAGCTTCTGTTTCCTTTCACATCCTGCAAAAGTCAACCAGAGTGTGAGGAGCTTTTCAAAAGACACCAAAATCCCATGGAAATAATTCCTGTCAGAGACTTCAATTTGTATTTTAGTACCTTTTCAGGCTACTAACACTATGTTCTTATCACATTTCATTTAGTGTTTCTTCAGACCAGCTGTAAATATCACTGATGCCTCATCTAAACAGAAAATGATAAGGTTTATTTTAGATGGTTATAGTTGATGTGGCTCTCCGTGCAGCAGGATTGGATTTTAGGGCACGGCTAATTGATTTGGGTCATCGTTTGCAGTGTGCTGAACGTGTGTTTGATATTTCAGTGTTATTTCAAGGTTTATTACAATACCCGTAATTTAGGTTCTCTTGCAATTGCCACAGTGAAACATTCGAGCAGAAGGTGCAAAACGGTTTGGATGAAAAGAACGTCATTATTTGACCTCTTAATTCCAGCAACCATTACAGCTAAAGTGATACTGGTGTTTTGCTTTTCTTTTGTCTTTAAAAGGCCTACGCAAGAGCAATCAGCATACAAATGACTCTAAAGGTGCAAAGGTCAATTATGATTGGCTGTCGCTGCTCAACAAAGGAAATCTCAGTGGATGAGGCAGAGGAAGAGAGAAATGACAAGGACATGTTAAACGATGAAAGGAGATCAACAGTTTGAGCATAGACTGGGGTTTCAATTATGTACAGGCATGAAATTATCCTTTATAAAAAGCAGAATAGAGTTAAACATGGTCTGTTTGAAATGCTTCTTTGTCTGACTCAAAAGAAGGCAAGTACGGCAATTAATCAACTTCATGAAGTGGATGTGGAGTCTGTCGAAATTTAATGACTTTCATACATCAAACAGTTGAAGGAAGCCTGAAGTGCAAAGATGGTTAATTTCACAGAACTCTCACTTTCAAAAAGGTATTTCATATGCTTCAGCCCATAGTATGATTACGAATATTCTCAGAGCCTCTTTTTGCACCAAGCACGTGACGCAGAACAATAACCTTTATGGTTTTGAAGTTCTCTTCCTTAGTCTCCCAGAAGTGTTTGGTTGCCTGAAGCGCTTTATGCGTATATGTCAGAGAGGCATTCTTTTGAGCTTTGTTTTCTCTTGTAATGCACTCTACGGATAGCGAAAAGTCAAGCGCACTAGCATAATCTCTAAATTATTTCTGGATATTGTCTGCACAGCTAAAAATACTGTACTTCAGACCAAAGTCGACATTATATGGGGATGTTGAGAAGTTAGAAGTAGTTTGAAATGCATCATTCCTCCCAGAATACGCTCATATGGAATATTTGAGTGCGTTTAATCTTAAATATATATTTGTTTTAGAATGTTTTGAAGGCCTGCATGAATTTGATTGCAATCGAAGCAAACCGAGGATGCTTCCCTCATCCAACACTCCAGAACTGTAGTACCCGATGCCTCTCCATCCCTGTGCATAACAGTCACTTAACACAGTCACGGTTGCCATGGTGGTAACTTGACATCGGCCCTGTCTTATCTTATAGAAAGTCAGGGGCTTTTTTTGAATGTAATGAAGCATGATGAAGAGTTGGATGGAGTGGTTAGATTTGAACATTTGAAAAGGGATACAATTATTTATTTATTTCTGTTTTTTATCAATGCGTCAAACTGTCAAATAGAAAAGTGAGGTTCTGGGGTGTCCTTGAGGATGTTTTATACAACTATCTGATGGAATTTAACCTGGTTCAAACTTCTTCTTTGTTTAAACGTGCCATTGAAAATCATCTCAAAACTCTCAGATGGTGCATTAAGAAGATATCAGAGTCTTTCAAGAGCCTCAGGAAGGGTGAGATAACAGTTCCTCTGAGTTTCATTTTTAAATTGGAGATTTTTCAAGGGTTTTTAAATGAGACTTTAATGATGTCGGTTTGACTACAGCTTCTGAGTGTGAGAAAGAAAAAGGATATAAGTCGAAATGACACCAATTGGTTACTGTTTTATTAATAATAGCGCAATAACTGATATTTATACCAAATTTAAACGACTAGTTATATATAATGCCTAATAATGAAGTATATTACGCACATTGCTTTATCCAAACCCTCTATGATGTTATTTCGTCTATAAAACTCAAAAGGAGATGTTTTCAGAATACCCAAGCTGCTCATTTACATACATTTAAAATGGACAGATATTCACACTGTTGCTCCAAATTAAATAGCAAATAAATAGTTTTCTCTCCTGTATTGCCTCGTCTTTTAACGTTTAAAACCGACACAGCTTGGACATTCTGCCTAACATCTCCTTGGATCGACAACATGCTTCAACAGGGTGAGTAAATGTTGACAGAATGTTTTTTATCCTTTTAATAAAATAGTATGGGTTGCATCTCAAGTCTAGAATGAAATGCCTAGAAGATTTCAAGATCAAAGGCTTGTTTTACTTAAAAAAGGAACCTTGCCTCAGTATCAGTGACTCTTTTTTATTATATTCTTTTATCAGATACTCTCTTCTTCATGGTTACTCTCTGGACCATCTCCTAAAGGATCATTCACATGAAAAATAGCTAATGTAGATACAAGCCAAACTGTATTGCTTAATTAACCCGGATTTAGTTCTACTTTATCCAGCACTGATGACACTTCGGTTTCATAACACAACACCTTAGATGTGCTGTGTTTGTGTTGGCGTCTCTGTTTTCTAATGTGATTACGTCTATAAATATGATTAAGACCTTAGTCATTGTTCATAGTCATACTGCAGCGATGTCAGGTTTTATTACTTGGGCAATGTGCCAAGTTATTAGGAGTCTTTGCAATTTCTGCATTGGTTATGATCAAGATTATTCTGCCAGAAGGCATGCAGAGCATGGCTCAAACTCTGTAGTTTAGTTTAATGATAGGCTTGCTTAAATATATGGGGAGATTGGGGTAAGATGTGTCAGTGTGTGAGCTATGTCACCACTTTAATCTAGCAAAGTGCACTGTTTTTCTATCCATCTATCTATCTCTCTTCCCAACTATCTGAACTATATTTATCTCTGCAACTATCTATCTCAACTATTTGACCTTCTCCGTAACTATCTACCAACCAACAACCAACCAACTAACTCTCTGATAGTTGAGTGCCACATATTTGATAATTCCTGTGACAAGTTTTCTTCCTCCTCATCCTACAAAATTTTTCCCTACATCTCTCTGAACTCAAGTGACCCGCATTCTTTTCTGGGATCTGCTCGGAAAATCTCACGATGTTGCCTCTTCTGAACAGCTTGTCGCCTAGATATCCGAAAACTCAGATGCTTTCTGAGTAATTAAAGCGCAACTCTGCCTTTTTAAAAGTGGCTGAGATCATGTTTACTCAATCCACTTCCTTGCAGCGGCGCACAGTTTAAGACCTGATAATGAGGCTCACGGATTTGGAATCTTTTAAAGTGGAGCTGCCTCCAGGCCTTGAATTATTGATGCAAAGTAGGAGGTTTAAAACTGCCTTCAACGCTCATTAGTTTTCGGGTGAGATGCACACAGGGACAGGGACTGCAGCTTTATAATGAGCATGATTAAACCAGCTCGATCTCCCTTGCCTAAGTTCAGGTGTTGGAGTCCAGGAGGTTTTGTGATGTCCAACCCTCGCTGAGAATCCTAATGAGTGTTATTCTTTTTTCTGTTCTGCCAAAAAGTGTCTACCTCTCTCTGCTTTCTTCCCTACAACTAACACTCTTTCTCTCTTTTTTAAAATAGTTATTTACGTCATTGACCTTTCCATCGGTGAGTTAAAAACTATGCGTGCGTGTTATATTGATCATTTGTGCGGAGTAATTAAACAGAAATTCACAGGTATAAAATGGTGAATGATTATGCCATTAATGTTAAAATATAATATTCTTAAAATATATTAGACATTTATTTGCTAGGCAATTAGTAGGGTCAACTAGTTAACAGTTTCTAGATTTTTTTTTTCTTAATATCTTTAGCATCAAATCTTTAATTGGCAAGTTGTTTGTTAAACAGTTTGCTCATTAAAACCATTTTGTATTTAAGTTAATTCCTTTCAAAGTACTGCCACTTCAGCCATATACACTATTGTTAACAATTCGGTAAGATTTTTTTTAAGAAATATATATATATTAGAAAGAAAAGGCATTAAATCAATCTAAAGTGACAATTTCTTTAGAATTTTAGACCTTTACATTGTTGCAAAAAATATATTTCAAGTATTTATAAAGCCATTCTTCAAATAATTTAAGTATTTAACAGAAGTGTTGTCAACATTGAAAATAATAATACATGTTAATTGAGCACCAAATCAGCATATTAGAATGATTTTGTATGGTAGTGTACAGTATATATGGATGTCTTTAGCCGTTGCATTGTGCCTCACCTCAAATGATGGTGTGTCAAGTTAATAATCTCAAGAATCCTGTATTTTTTACATGAGAACATGTCTCATGTAAATGCATCTTATTTATTCAGGTGAACCCAAAGTCAGCCTAATTATACAGTGTTAATTAGTCATTAGTCGTTCTTATTTTTTTTTTAAATATGTAGATGCACATCCCTAAGTCACATTTTCAATGGAAAAGCTTTTCATCTTAAACCTAAGATGGTTGTATTTTTGGTTTTTGCATTAATGTCTTTTTGAAGCACCTGCGGGGGCCTTAAATCTAAAGGGCTATTTTTGCTCCGGCTGATCTAGCCAGCCTTTTTTTGGTGTGAAAACTCGAGTTCGCTTTTCTTTGCTCCCTCTTTCATTCCACCTCTCCCGTCTTATCTTGTTTTTCATCTTTTTCTTCCCTATCATCCTTTGATCCCTTTCATTCACTCCCTTCTCTCTTTCCCTTCCTTGCTTTCTCTCTTCTTTGAACGACGTATTACCCCGGTGAGTCGAAAGGGATTGGGTAGCTTTGCATACAAACTTGGATCACTCCAAATCGTTACATCTACAGCAGCACAATGATCTGAGTCACTGGAGCACAGCCAGTTCCACATTGAAACAATCAGCTCTGGGCCAGGATGCACAACGCCACCGCTCATGGAAATGAGCCATCGACAGTCTTTCTTGTCTCCCATCACCTGCCACCGAGCGTGCAAAATCCACTCTTGACATTCTCATTGTTCCTCCGTACGGCTTAATGGCCCCTCTTGTGTGGCTCCGTCGTTTAGAAAGATGTCTGTTATTGTTAAAGCAACATTCAAATCAGGAGTAGGCGAAAAAATTGTGCCATTATTCTTCACATTGCTTTTAGCTTTCCATCTGGTACTCATTGTCATGCATGATTGACTTGATTGACGGAACAAACTCTCTCTCCAGTTTTTTTGGGGGGGCTTCCCACTCCCCCAGTTATTCCAATTATCATTGTTGGTAGACTGCTGCTTATTTGTACATTTGCCAAGTCTCAGAGGGATAGTTCATCCAAAAAAGAACATTTTGTCATTTCTCACCCTTCATGTTGTTCCAAATCTGCATGACTTTCTTTCCTCAGAGGAGGAAATTAAATTATGAAAACAGGTTGCTGGTTGCTCCTTTTCCATTCAATTACAAAACAGTTACTGAAGCTTTCAAGCTTAAATGAACTAAACAAAAATGCAAACATGCAAAAGCACCCTTTAAATTTAGTAAATGAGACACTATTTTTCTGAAGCCATGCATTAACTTTTAAGTTGATTTAAGTTTTTTTTATTTTACTAACCAGTTTTATTTACTGCAGCCAAAATTGAATCGATTCAGTGAGTTGAACAAGTAAACTAAATCAGCCCAAACTGTGAAACAACTCTTTCAGACTGAATCAACTGAATTATTTGTTCGAGTCAGATCTTTTCAATAAATCATTCCCAAATCGAACATGGCTACTTCAAAGAGAACTAGGGCGGGCAAGATTTTAAATGAGTAAGAAAGACCACTTTTATGATGCTTTATAAAAAAATACTTTATAATATAGATTTTTGTGTTCCTTTATTATCCTTTATTGAAGCATTCAGTACCGATTCGTTGTAAATCGTTTAAAAGAATGACAAGCATATTTTCAGAATTTCTGCTGTTTTTCAGCAGAAGAAAGTAAGTCTTACAGGTTTGGAACGTCATGAGTTTGAGTCAAAACTTAATTTTCTTTTGGGGGGGAACTATTCGTTTAAGGGTGATGGATTAAGTTCTCTGCACCTGTTTTGCTGACGTTCAGAGATTTGACAATCCTCCGGCGGGGGCACGAGGTGACTGTCCTGTACGCTTCCCCCGGCCACCTCAGGCAATGCAAACTGTCAGCAAGAGTTTGTGCCAGGTGGATGGACTGTACCACCACACGCACACACCACACGGACAGCACATTAGTTTCTCTGCGTTCAATCGGGCATGTGCACAGACTCTTACTATGTCTCTGTTGACTAAATCGGTCCACGTTTGAGACTCATTGTGTCTGCATGACTCCAGTTAATGTTGGAAAAGGCTTGTCTCTGGACTTTTTGAGCGAAGTCCAAAAATGGAGCGATAAACCTGAAATTGTAGATGCTGTTGGTTGGTTAAACATGGCATTTTGTGCTCCCTACTGTTGCGACCTCAAAAATCACCTCTAATTACTGTACTTCAGTGCCAATGTTCTCTACTAAATGCTCTGATGGAACTTGTGAGCACCCCAATCGCTGGAAAACTTTTCTTCTTCTTCTTTTTAGCCTTTTTCACACTTCAGCAACTGCCATATGTCTTCACTGCTTAGTCTCACAGAATTTTTCTCTCCGATTTAAGGCGGTATGAGTGCACAATAAAGACTTTTAGCTTTTTTAGCTGATCCAAGCACAGCGCACAGAGAAATTCTTGATTGCCTGTTGGTTGGTTGTGCAGAATATTTGTACATGTCCTCAACCCCTTCGTCTACAAAGATTATGCCACCAACTGTTCAACTGTCTTCTGGAAAATGGCTTATTTGTATGTACTTGCATTCTGGGTCTAAAATTGCCATTTGGATTCAATTAAATAGTCTGCATCGAGATCTATTCCTCAGTAATCAGTCTGTTTTGTCAATACTCTGTTTTCATCTTACATTTTATTCACCTCAGACTTGTACCTGATTCACCAGCCTCTGGGTATAAATGTGCTATTTTCTCTTTAACTTTGTAGTGCTCTCTCTCCCTTCCTTCTCCCTTTTCTGTCACCTCTCTTTCCCTCTTTCTATTATCATACATAAGCAAACAACATCATGTCTGACTTTGTTCTGGGTTGCTGTAGAACTAATTTGAGTTTCTGCTGTCATGTAGTTCCATCTTGTTGTGTCGCCGTGGGACAGAATCTGATTGGTTTTGGTTCCTGGGTAGATGCAATACCATCTGAGGTTCATTTTTAGTGGGTTGCCTCAGTGTGACTATAATGATACACTTGCGTTCATCAGATGCCTCTTCCTAGTCTTAATATCTTAGCTCATTGTTTATGGGGAAACTGGAAAAAGAAAATCCTTTTTGGTAAAAAAAACAACCAAACACGTTTCTGGACGTGTTGTGCCTATATTTTTTTTAAGTTCATAACCATATAGTTATGACAGTAAATTGGTAAATCAGCTATACAAACCCACTTAAAGTACTTGCATTCAAAGTTGTTTTAGTATTGTGTGTATATACTGTTATAGTATTTATTCATATTTTAAATGGGATTTTATCTGTATATTTTCAGTTTAATTTATTTTAGTTTAAGTACTTTTGGCATTTTTATGTTTTTTTATAGATTTCTATTTAGCTTTAATTTATTTTTATTTCCATTTTAGTTTTTGTAATATTAGTACACAGTACAACTTCTTTGTCTTCATGGAGAACGCTGCTCATGATTGCTTTGCAATGGCAGACACCACGGGAGAGCAAGCTCCCATGCACTTTTTGGAGAAGAAAGCGCCGCGGAGAGCGTTTTCCACAAGTTTTTAGACCTGACAAGCGAGTGGCTCCTAATTCCCAATTTTTTTTTTTTTTTACTGTTTGTGTGATTCATGTTTTTCTTCCAAAGCAGCATGCATATATATATTTCTAAAAGAGTTTTTCACAGTAAACTTTCATGTATTTTGCATATGGTAATTTTCTTTGTATATGGTAAGGTTGTTTCACAGGTTGTTAGTTGTAACATTTTTGCAGTATTTTTACATTGCATCTTATTAGGTACTAGTGTTTCTGCAAATTAAGACCCCTGGAGGGTGACCAAACCCTGGAGAGCATGATGGGGGACAAGCAGAGGTCATAGCTTTGAAGGTGATACTTTATATGGGGAAAACAATTCACAACGATTCAGTGACTGAAGCTCAATTCTCCAGCGTCTCATTCAATACATCTCCCTTATCCAGAAGATTCAGTCCCTTTATCTTTCGAGTCACCCCTCCAGTAGAATACAGATTGAGCAGAGAGAGAAGTGAGAGAGGACGGAAGAAACCTGTCGAAGGATCACATGCTTCTAAGCCCTGTAATCAAATGATACCTCACTAAATGAATGATAGACCTCAAGTCCCCTACTACTTTCTCTTCACATCAGTCACCCCTGTCTCCTCTCCATGTCAGAGTTTGATTGGCCTTCTCATCCAAAATAAGTCTAACAGTTTGAAGAACCGTTCTCTGCATTTTTACAATTCAGTGGTGGTCTGCAGTGAAGAAATTGCTGCTTTAAAGCCTTGTGTAATAATTCAATACATTTCTTAATTGCTTACTTAGCTCCATCACGCATAGTCCTCGTCCGCAAATTTGGTGCGTGCAAAAGTGATGGTGACCAAGCTTAGAGAGAACGAGGCTGATGTAAGGTCAAAAAGAAAGACAAAATGTCAAGGCTTTTCCTTTTCCCATCCCTCTGCTGTTCCGCTGTTTAATGATTAATCGAACGCTATTAGTGGAGGCCACACCATTTAAATTCAGCTTTAATTAGTTTCTTTTTTTACACACTGCTCTGTGCTTTCATTCTGACATCACACAGGCATAGAGACACAATGAAAGATTGGCAAGCACCTTATCATTGACGCTTGCCGAGACCGGATAACTGTTATTACTGTGGCACCCCACAATGCCAGAAAAGAAAGACTCTAAAATGTTCTCAGGCTTTTTATACACCTGCACAATGCCTGTCTTAACACACGCAATCACTCCGTTGCGAAACCTTGTTAGCTGCTTACAGTACATGTTTCACTCGTTATTTTACCCGTCGGTCAGATACAATAATATATTATTTACAAATATCATGTACATTGGTTGAGATTTTTTTTTGAATGTACTGTATTTCAATAACTTCTGACCCTTACAAGATTACTTATTTTGGCCAAAAGAGTATTCTTATCTGACAGTGGAGAAGGGAATCCCATAATACATTGTGACTCGTTCAATGAAAAAATTACTGTAAGATGGCAGACGAATTGAGAGAAAAGTTTATTTTATGCTGTATGTTTGATTCATTCAATAACGAAAAGTTTATAAGAAACTTTTATTTCAGACATTTTTTTTAAATAAAAAGTTCAATCTGATTGAATACATTTAAAATGTATTTTACCCAGTATTTGCGTCGTGTGTTTTTGTGCGTATTAGAGGATTGTGTTGCTAGCTTGGCAACAATCTAACAGCAAACTATTCTGAAATTAATTGTGAATGTCATTTACAAATTAATCATGTCTTTTTGAAGCACTATTTGTATAGAGTGTGAAGTTATGTTGTAGTTTAATATAGAGCCTATATAGAGTGTTCCACATAAGGTTCCATGACTGTAAGCATTCTGCCTTAAGATGTGGTCAAATTTTGCCACAATTTTCAGTGCAAAAACGGTCCATTGTTAATAGTGCACACTGATGTATTGAAACACAGCTCACTCAGAAGTCACTTTCAAAACCAGCAGCTTTCTGTTGGTCAACATGGCAAATCCACCTGACCAGCGTAAGGCGATACATTACAGGCAAAAACAGTGTTTTTTGCATCCATCTGTCAATTTTGGGCTCTTTGGCTTTTCATAAAGTGTGTTTTCAGACTAGTGGAAAGAAAACATCCAAAATACACTTTTAACTCTATCTTTTAGAGCACTTTATCTAATTGCGTCTGTAGTAGATTTAAATTACAGTACACATCTTTAAAGGCCGTTTTCATTGAGCCAGAAATCTCCACGTCAGTAGCACTTACATACACCAGAATTTACAGTTTTGTTCTGAAGGTTTTTACTGAGGGATTTGTTCTTATATAATTTTCGTTAAGTATGGTGATATCTATTAGTTTTTCTTTAACCCTTATTCAAGTGTCTTGCCTTAAAGGGGAGGTCTAAAGCTAATTCATACGTTCTGACTTATTTACACTGTTAAAGAGTTGGATGTATGACATGCCAAATACACTCCTTCAGGATTCACTATGGCCCTAGGCTATATGATGTCATAAAGGGCGGAATTCCATGTATGGCACTTCTCCTGGAAGAGCGTGTGCACACATCAACCAGAGCGAGCAGCGCTGCCATTTTGTTTTTAGGCCAGAATAAAAAATGTCACCAAAGAAGTGTGTTTTCGGTTGTAAGGGAAAGATAACCTTGTTCAGATTCCCAAATAACCCTGCATTAGGGGAACAGTGGATGGAGTTAGTATTTCCGGAGCAGCAACGGAGTTGTGCAAGTGTGTTTGTTCCTGGCATTCCGGTGACATGTTTTATGAGGTCCAGTTCGACGCTAGATTTGCAGATTGTTTGAAACCGAAAGATGGAGCGGTTCCAGCGCTAAAATATCCCAGTCATGATTCGGAATTGCAGGCGCTAAGTAACATCAAAAGTGTGTGTAAACAACACGAACGTATAGTGAATCAAAAGTTATCCAGGGATAGCGGGAGGATGTATGGTGCATGACTCTTTAGCTCCGCCCACGGCACGCCTCCAGTAGCTCGGCTTTTTTCGGAAAGAGGATGCAATACTACTCAATAGGTACTCTAGATTAACATGAGATTGGCAGAATCTGTGTGTGTTGTTATGTGCCCTTTAAACGAAATCTGTGGGGAAATCGTGAAATTCCCAATCGCATGGATTCCTGTTGAAGTGTCTGAATTCAGTGTCATAGGATCAACTTTTGTTACCATGGACAAACCTAGTGCACCGAAATGCATGTATACTATAAATATAACTCTGAAAAGATCCTATCACATCCGTATGCAGACACATACACGTACATGCACACAAACTTGCAAGCGTACTTAGCACAAAGGCTTTTAAAAGTGGGATTGTGCCACTGAACGCTCAAGGATGCGAATGGGAAGCTGGAGTGAACGGCGTGTACATTTCTTTATAAGTCCCTGTCTATCCCTGAGGCAGGCAGATCTGTAAGAGATGGGCATGCCGTGGTTTAGGAGGTAAATCCCCTTCCCATCAGAGCCGGCAGATCAATAGCAGCTTTGAGCTGGAGAAGGACAGAGCGGAGACGGCAGGCAGCAATACTAAATTAAAACAGCATGACACTACATAACAGATCATGCCCATGGCCCCAGGCTCTCCTGCCCCTTAGCTTTGTGTGGACCGAGGGTTCAAGCAAAACAACTGTAGCTTTCAATCTACACAGACTGTGGCCCTTTTTACACCTGGTATAAAGATGTGTTTTTGGTTGATCAAATAAGTGGACAACATTAAATACATGTAAATGTACAACGAATATATATGAGTGTATATATATATATATACACAAATAAATGTAAACGGGTTCAGGGCTCTACAGTGCGAGCATTTCATTCGTATTTGCGACAAAAAATAGATGTGTGCGAACTGTCAAATGCATTTAGGAGCATGAGTGCGAATTAAACTTTTATATATATATATAACATCTTATCATTTTAAGAGGTTTTCAATTAATAATAAACTAATCCACTCTTGAAAATGAAGACTCTTATGTTCACTCTTACATCCAACAGAACACCGGGATTGCTTACGAGACATTGTCACTACAGCTGCTCGAGCGCGGAGAAAATGGCGGATAGTGATGTACAACTCGCTGAGGGCGGAAACTATGGTAATGCAGGACTGTCAGTCAGCAGCCGTGGGCGGGGCCTGAACAGTATGATGTCACACTGCTCAGAGAATCAAAATGGCATGTCTAATGAGACTGCCTTGGTTTAATTGGGATCTAAAAAAAAGAGTGGGTGGATTTGTATCATTGTAGGGTGATTGTGTACGGATTTTGCATAATAGCTGCGCTTTAAATGTGTAATGCCTCGTTTGTTAACATTAATTAACAAACTAACAGTGATCAATATATTTGTACAGCAGTATCTATCTTTGTTAATGTTAGTTATTAATAATATTCATGTTCTTGTTAGTTCACAGTGCATTAACTACTGTAACGTTAACAGATACAACTGTATTTTACTAGTATATTAGTAAATGAAGAGATTAAAAATAACTAAGATTATTATATGCTGTAGAAGTATTGTTCATCCTCAGTTCATGTTATTTAATGTATTTATACATATGTAGTTAAACATATAATATTGTTTACATTTTTATTATTTATCAAAAAGTACAGACTATTTATTTTGATTATTAGTTGTTTATTTGATGATTCTAAATATCCATTGAAGTGAATATAGCATGCATCCGATGCTCACTCACTAGTTTGTACAGTGTATTTGGGGAATTTTTTTTTGAGAATATGAATATGTCTTTGCACTGGAACAGCTTGGACAATGGGACAGCCTTAGAAACTGAAACCCTGGGAAGAGGGTTTACGACTTAACTAGGGAGCAGATTGAGGCATACAGAGATTGTTTGCTCATGTCAGCCGTTTTCCACATTCTCACTCTTTCTCAGCCTGTCTCGGAGGAAGATTACGGAGCTGTCGCTTTCCTCATACTCCTCGTCTCGTTTGTGTTGACAAATGAGCCTCGTTTCTCAGAGCTGCTTAAAAACGGCATGAAGGAGAAAACTCGGTGTCTAATCATAATTTACGATGTGTAATATGCACTGTATGGCCACATTTTGCTGCAGATGTTTGAAAGAAACCTAATAAAGAGATCCAGAGTGCTGTGGCTGGGCAGAGAGCCTTGTACGTGAGCTTGAGCTGGAACAGAGCTCATGATGAAGTGACTGCAAGACTTATTGAAGAAGTGACTTATCTAATTGGCATATGGGTTTTATTACATGACAGAGCTTTCTTACTTGGGAGAACATATGAAAGCAAAGTTAATTCTCTTTGTCAGCCAGCCTACAGATTTAGAGTCTGTTTTCAGTGTGTGGGTGTTGTAGTGTAATGAAGTGGAATATGAGTGCATTTTGCTGGTTGTTCTTTATAGTTAAACTAGATAGTTTACATTGCACCTGCATCAAGGATTTTTAATACCTCCTTCTATTACGACATTTAATGCCTTTTTGTTTTATAAATGATTAGCTTGTGGAGATAAATATCGAATATATCTATATGCTTCCTGTGTCTACACTTCTTAAAAATAATATTTTACCCAAATATTGTTTCTAACCAAATATAGCTTTTCTTTCATCTTTTACATACAATGAAATGAAATGGGGACAGAGCTGTCAATCTCCTAATATATTATTATTATTATTTTTTATTACTGAAAAAAAAAGTAAATTCCCCATCCATCCATCCATCCATTCATCTTCTATTCTGAAAATGATCATGTGATGATGTTTCCTGACTGGTTTGATGATAAACATAATGTTCATGTAAAGATTCCATGACTGTGACATTAGACAAATGCCACAGATTGTATTCGGTGAGATCAGTGTCTCAGCATGTTAAATCCGAGTCTGATTACAAAACTCACAGGCCTTCAAACAACTTACACTCATGACTTAAAGCCTCTTATGACACATTTATCAATGAGGTGGTCATAGCTAATTCTCTGTTTTTAAAACTCATTATAAATTAATCCTTTGTGAATTATTCAAGAGACCATGCTGTTACATTTGTATGTACGTAGCTACTGTAGATCAAGAAACACACTCCATCTCGAATCAGGTCTTATCTGTTTAGTAACCGTGGTGATTTCACTTCTCATTTGGAACATTGAACTTGCCAGATTTGAACTTGAGACTTGAGATAGGAAGTTTCTGTAATATGGCCCCAGAAGCATAACTGTACGGACTTGAACTAAAGCCCAGAGAGTTTTGCTTTATAAAAACTTTTTTTTCTTTTTTTTCTTTCAATCTTGTAGCACATTCATAAACTGACAGGTGCGCCATGCTGCCCTATCTCTTCCCGGGGCAAAAACCCTCCAAATGTTATCTGTTTAGAAAAAAAAAAGGATGATTATCTTCAGGGCTTTTAGATTTATTAAACAGAGATAGTAGATAGAGACAGAAATACACTGGTTAGAGAGCAGGAATTCGAAACCTGCAGGAACCTGCATCTTATATTGGCACCAAGGTTCAATGCTAACTGAGGAACATATGTGCAATGTTTTTATTCCCTCTTTAAATATTGTGCCCGTATAATTTCTTTAAAAAAAAAAAAACATTAGTTGATGTTAAAATTATTTGATAAAAAAAAAATCTGCATGTCCTTCCTGTGCTTAGAGTTTAGAATGAATACTTTCCATAGATATGCTTGCCTTCGCAACAAAATAATTCTTACCCAGCCTTAATGTCATCACTCTCAATGGAAAACTGTGGTATGCCCTACAGGAAGCAACTTAACAGGGATGACATGGTGAGTGTTTTCTCTTTGTTGTAGACTTGAAAGAAGTGGTGTTTGTCATCCAGAGCCAGAGGAACTCTTTCCATGTGCAGCAGGCAGAGAAACTCAGAAAAGACCTTCTTCAGCAGACACAAGCTCTTCAAGAGGTATCGCTATTTATTTTTTGATTCACATTTTCACTTCTGTTTTTCATGACCATTTGACCTCATGCCTGGCATGTGTTCACATAATTTACTCTCATCAGTTCAACCCAAAGAGAAATTATTTGTGCAATTATGCTCCAATTTTGTCCATGACTTTCTGGACAATTACACCCATCTGTTCTGAAACTTTTGCTAAACCAGATTTACAATACCAGTCAAAAGTTTGAACACACCTACTTATTCTTTCTATATATATACACACAGTATGTACACGTCGTACTGAAAATTCTCATTTTAGTAAAGGCGGAAAGGCAAGGACAGATCATGAAGTGACATTTTCACTAAGTGAAGTAGTGGGATTGACATTTGAAATGTTAAAAGCTTTATTTCAATGAGAGACACTGTTGGGTTCATCCTCAATATTCCACCCTTGATAGTGTGTTCTATTTATTTCTCAGCATGGCGACCATCCTCTGAGAGTGAAAATGTAATGCAATCTATTTTTTCCTCCCCTCACATCCTCACCTGATAGTTTACCGCTTTTGTAGACAAACTCTTTCTGACTGCTTGCTCTGAAAATCTGGAGTGCCAAACCACAATAACCTCCGAGCCCTGCACCAGTTCACTGAGCTGTCACCCTCCGATCCAATCAAAACCAGATTAAGAGACCGCTCTTATCCTGCACTATATCCCTTCTGCTTCCTTTCTTTCATTCTCAAGCTCTTCTTTTTGCAAAACGTCTTAGACAAAAATTTGTACAGTACAATGGATTTTCGACAGTGTGTTGTAAATTGTTTCATCTTTCTCGTCTCATATCAGATTAGATGCTTTTTAGCAACACTTTGTGAACGCAAATGAAGTGAGAAGAATGCAGTGCAAATTGCAGAAAGTGCAAAAGTGTGTGATACCACATTCACTCAGTAGAGTGCTGTCAAACAGGACCTTCGTCAAAGAATGCCTGCTTTTGTGACAAAGTTGAGTTTTTTTAAATCACTCGCCCCCAAGCAAACAGCAAATCCATAGACAAGGACACACAAAAAAAAACAATAAACAATGTAATCAAATCCAACTTTAACTTTGTAGGCAATTTCGGAGAGGCTAGCAATAGCAAGCTAGGTTTGAATGCATAAGATCCCACCCTCCCTTCAGAGCCATGCCTCCTTCAAAACACAATGTATACAAAGTCTGCAAAGCGTCAAAGACTTGAGATTGCATTAAACTACCTCATGTCTCAAAGCAAATAACATTACAATAGTAATGATGAATGTAAACAACTTGCAAAGCTCAGACTTGTACCACCTGACTGCTGCAGATTCATTTTACCGTTGATATTGTTTACTTGGAAACGCATAAATCTGAGAAAATCACGGGTTGCCATCTCGTAGTTACGGTTTCTACATTGCATGAATGCAGCATAGGCTCATTGTTTTGGAGGAATTGTAAAAGGCTAACTGTCTGTCTTCAACTCGGCACAGCCTTACGGAATACACTGATGACGTGTGATGTCTGCGCAAGCAGGCGCGTGGTGGTATGGAAATACAAACATTGACAGGAACATAGAACATCATATCATTGCATTCGGACCGAGAAAAAAAATTGTCCTGTGACTTTCACAAAAGTTATATACATGTTTTAATATTTAGACCACTTCTATTATTGATTGCTATCAGGATGTGAAGAGAGTTTTAACCAGTATAACATACAATTATTATAAAATTGTCTACCCTACCTTTAAGATCATATTATAAATGAATGAGGAACTAGGCCATGTACATGTTGTCAAGAGTTTGAGTCAATTTTATCCAGATGAACAAAAAAAGTTCTGTTTAATTGTATTTATTTAGCCCTTTTTTATACGTTTTCCGTTTTCCTTCGTTGTATTGTTTATTTTATTGAAAATGTAATTTAATTTAAAAGGAAAATATTATTAAATGTAATATTTATAAAATCTAATCTAATCTATTAAATTAAATGTTTTCTTTTTAATAATAAATATTATATATTATATATTAATTTGTGTAACTAATAATAAATATTTATAATAATATGTTATGCTTTACTTTTATTTCATTATATAGACAAACAAACAAAAAAACACTGATTCATTTTTTATCTTATTTTTGTTCCAAAGAAGAATGTCAATAATAACAGAATTATTATTTTGGGAGGAACTGTCTTTTTAAATAATGGACCCTTTTCACATTTCTGGGTTTCTCATAAGCGGAAGTTGTGATAAATGGGTAAACACACTAAAGGAGAGCTTCTATAGATGAGACTGGATAACATCAGAGATATATGGAACTTCGTTTTTCCTCTGAAGGAAGATACAGCCTTGTACCTTCAGACCTTGGAAGGAAAATAGTGCTTGCTGCTTTACGCATTGCCACAAGATGTCAGCACTCGTCTGAGACATGAGAGGGTTGATTTCTGATGCTCGATCCTGGTTTCAGTAGAGCAATTAGTTTCTCTTTATTTGGACTCACGAGGCCTAACATCTATTCGTCACGGAGAAATACTCCTGCAACATGCTCTACATGTATGTGCACATCAATTCTTACTCTCTCTGTCGGTCTGTGAACCCTGACAGCTTCAGTATTGTTAGTGTAAATTAGACTTCAGATTTATCACTCTTGCCCTGTGTGACTGTACAGTGCTCACACGCTCATATTAACTCCCCAGTGTGCAGCCAGCAATGAATGTTACTGTATGTTGTAAAAGCTGTGGGATGTTTGTTCCACCACTGGAGGGCTGAAGCAGCAGAACAGTGGGGGCGTTTACTGCAGAGAACAAATTCAATAAGACCAGCAGTCTGTAAACACAGAGTTATTCATTTCTAAAGCCCTGAGAGGGCACAGAACAGAAGTCTGCTAACTATATGGCAGCAACTGATATGACCTGATCTGGACAGTGCTGTATAGTAAGAAAGTACAAATACTTCGTACAGTAATTAAGTACAGTTTTTGTATATTTGTACTTGAGTGCAACATCTTTTGTTGACTTCTACTTTTACTTGACATTGATACTTTTACCCCAATACATTTGTCTAGACCCTTTCGTGACATTTGCAGCTGCAAAGTGCAAAAAATAACAGGAAGTAATATTTGCTGATTGGTCATATTATCCTGTTCGGAAATTAATCTTTTGATCAATTCGGTTCCTTTAAATTTCTCAAACTAGTTCTTAGTAAGTCAAACTCAAATTCCAATACCCTGCATCTTGTGTTTTAAGACCAAACTCGTCTGAACAAATTTATTCATCTTACTGCAGTTTTATCTCTAAAAAGTTTCCTTTATTTTGTTATATTGTGGATTACAGTGCATTTGTAGTAGGACATTCTCATTTAACTGTTCAGTTCTTGAGTTAAAGTGACAGTTTACCCCAAAATTCAGTTGTTTACTCGCCCTCATGTATGCATTTATATTATGGAGAAAAATATATATAAAAAAATGTAAATACAATGAAAGTCACTGGGTTTGTTGTTTTGGACCACTTCCATTATGGAAAGAATGTTTTTAAAAAATATCTTTAGTGTTTTGCTGAAGAAATTCATACAGGTTTGGAACGGAATGAGGGTGAGTAAATTATGATGTTTTATTATTATATATATATATTTGTGTGTGTGTGTGTATGGACGATCCCTTTAATAACTCTTATAACACAGCATCTCAGTGCTATTATTTGTAAAATGTACCTGTGCTTTTAATACTTGAGTACTTTTAATATCAGTTACTTTAATGCTTTTACTTAAGTATTTTTTTTGTGAGCAACTTTAACTTTTACTCAAGTCAATTTCAAAAACTGTATTTTTATTGAGTATGAGAATTGTAAACTTAATACAACACTGGACCAGGACTGTTTCCTTCTGTTGATGTCATTTGCATTGCTTTTTAGATAATTGAACCTTAAATTGTGTATAATTTTAGGAAATGTGAGTTTAAAGTTGTTATATCTAAAGAGTGTGTGTGCGTGTGTGTTCAATCACTGGTATTTTCCTGGAAATGTTGATGTAAATTTGTAATTTAGTTTTGGAGTGTGCAGACATGGAGTTTAATTTAACAAATATTAAAAAGTAGCATTTTTAACAAGTCTTTGTGTATTCTCAACATGTAATGCTTCCTGATTCATACAAGTAGTAGTGGAAGGAGTTCTGTAATTGCGATTGACTTGGAAAATACAACTGGGTAATTCATTACAGACAGTGGGGACGCTGTAATTAGTTTCATCCATTAGCTTAAATTTGCCCTAATTAATTACACTGATACACAGACACTCTTAGCAGAGCATTACAATATAACATGTTTGTCCCAGTCTCTATGGTAATCAGGCTGAATGTGCAGAGAACATTAGATAAATTAACCTGACCTCACAACTGAAATGCATCCTCATAATAAATTGTATTAGTTTGACCTGACATGCAGCTTTTTAAAATATTGTTTATATGCTACCTGCTGGCTTGTATATTTTATGACATTAAGTACCCAAATCATAAAAAAAATAGCTTAATGGGTATATTGACTATTCTCATCTGTAATGTTTTTTGTTGCTGGTCAAAAACATGATACCAGCAATCGTATTTAGTGTATGTAATGTTATGCAAGTGTTTTTTTAAACTATCAGTTCAATAGGTTGTTAGGCCAAACTTAGATGGCCAGTCTTACCAAATTGTTTCATTTATCGCCCATGTTCTCTCAAGGCAATATTCCATCCAAAGCCTGACATTAAAGTATGTTTAGATTAAAAGACATTTTCCACCAACAAAATGGCACCTTAAGAATAGTGCAAAGGTTTATTATTGAACCGTTAAATCAAAAGGGACATTTTTTTGGGTGATAAAAAGAATCAATTTCTTTACCAATGAGTTACAACTCTTGACCCACGGCGTCAAGGAGGGAAAACTGTAAGACTAGAAGAACTGGAAGAGAGGGTTACTCTCTGAGAAAACAAAGGAAATGCAAGCTTTAGTCTCTTTTTGCTTTTGTCTCTTCTATGACATAAAGGACAGACAGATCAGACACTTCTAAGACCCGAGTGTTAATTTTTCACCTTTCTGGTCTCTGGCTGCCACGTGATGGAGCCAGGGCAATCATCTGAGGTAACATAAGGTAGCAAGGTCACGCCGACCCCCATTTTCAACATCTTTAGTCACAGCGTGATCACGAACCCTTTTTTCTGGTCACATCCTAATGAGCTGCATCAAGACACAATGGGTGTCTCAAAGTCCTCAGTCATTCGTGTCTCTCTTTGGAGATAAGAATGACGTTTTTGTGAGCACATTTGTGAATGTATTAAGGGGTAGTACTGAACATGAGCACTCTCTCATCTGGTTCATTGTCGCTCCTTTTAAAATCACAAATGTGAATTGACTTGGGATAAAAATGTTAGTCCTGATGGGATGTTGAAAACCTTTTTTTATTGCATATAGAACACTTTTGTAGCTCAAGGTTATGATTTTCTACAGGCTGATGATATCATTTACATTTCATTTTTTTTACATTTATGCATTTCGCAGAGACTTTTATCCAAAGCGACTTGCATTGCATTTCAAGGTACACATTTACATTATTATCAGTTCTTGCTTTCCCTGGGAATCGAACTCATGACCTTGGCGTTGCAAGCGCCAACACTCTACTGTTTGAGCTAAGTGTGTATCAAAATATACACATAAATATATATAGATCATTATACTGATCGCTCTTCTGTTCTCTCTTTGAAGGCCATTCATGATTTTGCTGACTGTTGTCCTGAAAGTAAACTACTGTCTCAAATCAGATAAACACTTGATAGCTGGCAGTTCTCATGGTTTCTTCCCATTTTCTCATCGTCTGTAATAGTGTTTGTCTCTTTCAGAGTCCCCCTGTCGTCCTGCTCCTGCACACACTGTCAGACAATGAGGGAGACTGGAGCATTCTCCCACTGCTGCCTTAGTAAGTGCTGTAAAATCTGACATTACAGACGTTCAGCATGGTGAAATCTGTGTTAAAGGTTGAAGTGAGGTTTACTTGGCTTATTCCTTAGGCTTAATTCAATGATAGTACTGATTGAATATCAATACAGTCAGCTGGGATTTTACTATAAGCATTAATTATTGATGTTTTAGATTTTAAATAATATTAATAATTATTAGCAGTAGTAGTATTATTACTAGTATTGTTAATATTAAAATACAATATTAATATTGTTATTTAGTCATAATATAAATATTTCATAAGGACTTATTCATTTTACACTCACTTTTGCCAGTTACTTTATGTATTTTTTCTCTTCAAAATAAAATTTTGAATTTTTTCAAAATAAAAATTTCAATTCTTGTGGATCTCCTGGCAACACACACGAGTTGTCTATTAATGAATCAGTACTTTGAATGATTCAATTAAGTAAAAGATTCAGTGACTCACTTGTAATGACTTTGAGAGTGCTAAAAAAGTATCTTCTGTATAGTTTGAATGTGTGTAGTATGATTGTAATCTTTTTAAACTTCAACCATTTTGTTGTTATCATGTGACCTGCCAGCGTCAGTTGTGTTGCTTCACTGCCATTCATAATCCTCTCCCGTGGCCTCATGGGATAATAAAGTTTTCATTGTATGCACACTTCAGAATCTCGACGGAAGTAGGTGGTCATCTGGGGACTTTACTCTACTCTTTTATGAGTACTGTTCATTTGGACAAACTTATTTGGTCACATATTGTTTTTCGCCTACTGTATAGTAGGGAAGTATGTGATTTCAGATGCAGCCTTTCATTCCTGACTGAATCAGAACAAATTGTTTGAGTGAATAATTCAGTGACTCACTGATAAAACAGACACATGTTTCCATACTGAATGAATCAGGGTTTTTGAGCGAATCTGTGATTCATTCATAAGACTCTTGTCGCCACCTACCGCTGTAACAATGTTACTTGCAGAAACAATTAAAAACTCTCCACCACTAATGCACAGACTGTTTATGAATGTTTGTATTCTGTTTTCTGTTTGTAATAACTGGTTTGTTTCAATAAAACTTTTGATAATGCATAATGTTCTTCCCTTCAGCTTGTCGTCACAGTTTGGGAAGAACTCTTCTTGGATCATGTTTCTGGAGGAGGACACCAGAGTGAAACTCCAAAAACTTAATAAAGTCCTCAGAAAATTTGACCGCAGAAAAGTAAGAACTTTTCATAATGTGCTGAATGTGATTTAAACAGAATTCACCTTTAGCACTATACTTGATGTATCACAGTCCCTATGAGTGGAGATAGGTTGACATAGTGTTTTCTTATGTATATTCCATCCTGCTGTTCAATGAAGACTTATTCCTGTGGATATTCATGCTCATCATGATTTTAAAGGATTAGTTTACCCAAAACATTTCATTTCTGTCATTAATGACTTACCCTCGTGTCGTTTCAAATCCGTAAGACCGTAAAATCCGTTCATCTTCAGAACAAAAATGATATTTTTGATGAAATCAAAAGAGGTCGCGAGAATACTTTTTGTGCTGGAATTTTTTTCCAAAAATGACGACTTCATTCAAAAATTTCTTCTCTTTGGTGTCAGTCTCTGATGCTGTTTAAATATATGACCAATATATTTTGCATTGGCATCACCTACTTCTATTATGAATGAAACCTTAACACTTTTGACAACATTTATTATTTTGAATGCCTTACTCGAGAGTATAAGCACTTAATGCTGAAAGCTAATTTACATTGATCTTGTCATGAAAAGTGAAAAGGTGTGTATTGTGTATGCGCTGAAAGATTCTGCAAGACGCTACTGTATCAATGTTAAAAACCCTCCTAACAGAAATCACATTAAATTGCAAAATACGTCATAGCCCATAAGTGATATTCATGTAATTTGCGGTTGTTATTCTGAAAAAATACATAAACACATATAATATAAATACACTACCAAGCAAAAACTACTTCAACCTTAAGGTGAAACTAATATATTATATAGACTAATTACATGCAACGTGAGATATTTTAAGCCTTTATTTGTTATAATTTTGATTATGGCTTACCTTTTCACAATATTCTAATTTAGAATTTGGGGTTTTCATAAGCTGTAAGCCATAATCATCAAAACTATAACAAATAAAGGCTTGAAATATCTCACTTTGCATGTAATGAGTCTATATAATATATTAGTTTCACCTTTTAAGTTGAATTGCTGAAATAAGAACTTTTGCACATTATTCTAATATTTCGAGTTTTGCCTGTATGAGAGTAATGAAGGGAAATAATTCAATGAGTGAATCTTTTTCACCTGCATTATGCCACTTGTCATTCTCCACAGTATATGTTATACTCGGTCTCGGACATATATATATTATACTTTTTTTTTTTTTTTTTTTTACCAATTTCTCTTAAAGTTTTTATATACAGTATATATATTTTTTTTATATTAATGAAATTTGACAGTGAAGGCCATTTACAGCTGCCATACTAAACAAGAGACTTGTCACAGGTTTCCACTTCATTCAAATCTGTTCACCTGACCCTTTTCTAAATAACACCATAATGTAAACTACATTATGATGAGTCGCTTGTACAGTGCATTCAACATGACAATACGAGTAAGAACTTTTCCTGGAATAAATGTGTTTGCTTTTGTCTTAATTATTATTATTTAACCTATGTCAATATGTACAGAGCAGGATTGACTGTGAAAACAGAATGAAAAGTTTGAGACTGTAATGCCCCACACAGTGTCATATGAACGGGCGGCAGCTGTTAAGGTGTGATTTAGCCTGAGATGACCATCACGGTGTCATTAATCTCCACGTTTTGCCCTCAGGAGTGGTTTCTTGGCAAGGCACTTCATGATGAAGAGTCCACCATCATCCACCATTATGCCTTTTCTGAGAACCCAGTGGCTTTCGAGTACCCAGACTTCTCTGCAGGATGGGCGCTTAGTATCCCTCTTGTCAACAGGTTTGAAAGCTGAACTGACTAACTGTCACAAAGCAGATCCAGGGATAAAGTCTTCCAGTATGACGTTTTTATAGATTAGGTTTAAGTTAAATTCTAAAAACTCTTCCATTTTATTGTGCATGCTATTTTTCTGAAAGGTTTTTCAAAGCTGGATTATTTGCATTGTTAAAGTTATTTATTAGATTATACCAGGTAGTTTGATTTATACTATGTAACTGAAAAATTACCATCTTCATATACTATTACATGGTATTACCATTTTGCCATTAGAAATGTTATGTTTGAGAAGGTATTTTGGGTAATTTTCCTTGTAGTTCATTAATTTTACAGTGATTTCACATTTTAGGTTGACAAGCAAAATTGAAGATGAGCCTTTAAAATCAGACTTCACCATAGATCTAAAGCATGAGGTAAGAATGTTTAAGGTGTATATTTTAAGATGACTATGGGCTCACTTGATATTATTATTAATTTTTTCTATAATTTTAATTTTAGATTACATTAAAGTGTCATTAAACATTAAATTGTCAGCATCATTACTCAGTCTTCAGTGTCACATGATCCTTCAGAAATTCAAGAAACATTTCTTATTACTATCAATGTTGAAAATAGTTGTGATGAATAGAAAATTCAAAAGAACAGGAAATAGAAATATGTTGATCAATTTAATGCAGTAGTGGAAATATTTGAGCACTCAATGCTGTGATTGACAAGTTAATGCCGTCACAATAGGAAAGAAATGACAATCGCATCTTACATTTCATGATAACTTTAAAATGTTTTAGGGCCCTATCTTGCACCCAGCGCAAATGACTTTAGGAAACAAAATTCTGAAGACTGCGAAATCCCCTTTACCATCATGTAAGTTGCGTGAGCCCGGCAAATCCGCCGCTATAATTGCAATCCGCCATGGAACAAGCGCGCCTGCTCTTAAAGGGAATGTGAGATGATGCTCTGATTGGTTTATTGCACGTTACGCCCAAACCACACCTATGAGTAATGAAGCTGCTTCAGACCAACCCATTTTAGATATGCGTCGAGATTCGCCCACAAAGTTACTTGCGTTTCGCTTTTGATTGCGTTTCAGATCGTTAAAATAGGGCCCTTAGTGTTTTGAAGGGGACACATGCTGTTTTGGACTTTCATATGAACAAAAAAAGTCAAAATATCTTCTTTTGTGTTTTACAGAAGAAATAAATTCATTCAGGTTTGGAGCAAATGATAACAATTTAAATATGAAATATTACAGAAGAAAAACTGGACCTTGTGTGCTAAACTGAAACATGGCTCAAAGAGTCCGATAATATTCTTTTTAATGAACTTACTCCCGCCGGCTACAGATTATTTGATCTCCTGGTAGACGTGGGGGTATCATTGTGTTGTATATTACAATACAGAGTCCAGTGGCTGTTCCTCAGTTTAACTCAAACGAAGGTCTTGTTCTGAGTGTCTCTGCGCCCCTCACTACTGTCTGCAGGCCTCCAAAGACAAAGTATTTTTATCAGAATTAGCAGATTTGCATTCATTGTTGTGCCTCAAATTTGAGAGAGCTTTTATCCTGGGGGATTTTACCATCCACATGGACATAAAAGACTACAATAACAAAATACTTTTTGTCTTTATTGGACTGCTTTGATTTGAACCAGCTAATGGACTATCCTACACATAACAAAGGCCAGACCTTGTGATTTCAATGGCTCATTTGTGTCTCCGTTGCCCACCTCTGATTTAGGGCTATTTGATCATCTGGCTATCTTTTTTAATATGGAACTGCCTGACATATACATTTCCTCTTCTCACATCATTAACTATAGCTAATGGAGATGTATTGAGCCCTCAAATTTCACTGATTTTATTGATTCTTCCTTAAGTTGTTTTTCTCCATCTGATGCACTAGAGGACAAAGTTTCTATGTTAAATTCTGTTCTCTTGACTGGCCATTTGCTCCTTTAAAATCACGATCCGTTTCCTTTGTACGTTCTGCTCCCTGGTATAATGATGACCTGCGTGCAATAAAGCCGTGTTGTCATAAAATGGAGCGTAGGTGAGCGTATGTCTGGCTTGATGGTTCATAACCAGGCCTGGAAAGACCACTTACTAGAATATAAGCCTGAGATTGTATCGGTCAGATGATTTTTCACAGATAATTGTAAATAATCAAAGAAACCCTAGACATTTGTTTCATTCCATTAACAAACTTCCCAAATATAACAGTCTCTCAAATGTCCCTGCTTCAACTCACCTTTATAATAAGTTTCTTGAATTCTTCAGCACTAAGATTGAGTATATTTGTAGATCCATTATTATCACTACTACTCCTTTGTCTGTTTCTCCTTTAAATATTTCAGATTTTTCTGGTACCTCTCTCTCAAATTTCTTCACACTGGACTTTCATTCTCTTAGCAATTAGGTTTCACAAATGAAAGCTCTCACTTCCAGAGTTGATCCTATACCAACTTGTCTGTTGTTTTGCTTCCTTGTGTCCTGTTGTTTTCAGTATTGTAAATGTACCCCATTAAAAATGGCTGCTGTAACCACTGTACCAAAATAAAACTAACATGGACTTTGATAATCTTCCCTTCCTTGTGAAACTTTTAGAGTGAATTGTTGCTTCTCAACTGTACTCTCATCTTACTGCAAACAATCTTTATGAGACCCTTCAATCTGGCTTCCGTAAACTCCACAGCTCTGGAACAGCATTTGTTAGGATCACTAGTGACTTGTTAATTACTTCGGACTTTGACTGTCTTTTAAATTTTGATTCTTCTTGATCTCAGTGCCACTTTTAACACTGTAGATCACTCTTTAAATCACCCGTTTAGAGACTGAGTTTGGTGTTTCTGATATAGCACTAAACTGGTTTAAGTCCTACCTTTCAGATCGAAAGCAGTTTGTTGCTATGGGTGATTGCAAGTCATGCAATCTGGCGTTCCTCTGGGATTCATTTTGGGTCCTTTACTCTTTAGCATTTTCCAGTCTGCCAACTTTTAAGATCACTTGGTCTTAACTTTCCTTTTTATGCCGATAACACCGCGATTTACATAGGCCTAGATTCAAAACCTGATGATAATGTGGCTGTGGCCTTTCTGTCTTATGTATTTCTGAGATTTATAAAAATGCAGGTCTCTAAATTGACTTTGTCTAAACATTGATAATACTGAGGATTACTGTATACTGTATACTGTAACCCACCAGCTCCGTAAAGCTGGGTCTTTAACTTTAAATGTAGATGGCGGTCTATTAGAACACGGAGTCCATGAGTACAGTTCCATTTGGTCACTTTATTTACACATTGAACAGAGCAATTGAGCAGGGAATGTGAGTTTGAGTGTGGTTTCTAGACAAAACAGAAATACAAACACTTCAATTTGGATAATTCATTCAAATCATACAAGCAAAAGATAGATAATACTGTAAAAAAAAAAATTCTCCATTTTCCATTTCTCATCTACACACTACAAACATCAAGCAGCTCCAAAATCTCCCAGACTATTGTGCATCAATGCAGGCATTTATCTATCAGGACCCATTAGCACACATCTGCAATGATTGGTTTATTGGTACAAATCAATAAACAGATAATTGAAGAGAAACTAGGGCCAGGAAAATAAAATTGGGGAATCTTAATAAGGCAAACCAGGAAAGGGATCGTAAACAATGACGAAAATAATAATAATAATCTTTAATACACTTCCCTCAAAACTTACTTTTTTAGTGTACTGTAGCTTTATTGATTGATTTGATTTACTTTCTAACTATCTTTCTAACTATATTGAATTGTGTTGATAACATGTTTTTATTTTTGTATTGTATATCTGAATCTACTTCACTTTTATGAATGCATTTATTTTATGTTATCGTATTTCTCTTTTATATACTCTTATTTTTGTAAAGTGCTTAGACATCTCAAACTTTTAAAGGCGATGTAGAAAATTAAGTGTATTATTATTATTAGCTCTAAACTAAAGCAATAAGAATTGCTTTGTATTTAAAAGTGTTGCATTTAATTCCATTATTACTCTCCTACAGGTGGCGCTATACATCTGGGAGGATGGAAAGGGACCTCGACTGACAGGGGTTCCAGAACTTTGCACGCTGCCAGAGCAAAATCCAAGAGCACAATACTGTGCCACCACTGTCAGCAGCCATTCACCACTGTGTGTAGGTAACCTCCACATCGAGCGCTTAACACACTTGTCACACACACCTCATCAGTATGTGGAGAAGGCTGACAGGGGTGAAAGTGCAAACCTTCTGTTACGATTTGAGGGTTACGACTGGACACTGCTATACGTGATTCATTTGATTTGTGCTGGATATAAGTTTTGGATAAAACCGTCTGCTAAATGGGTAAATGAAATGGAGTTTCAGTGTCAGGGTTTGGTTCGTGTACCTTCGATAATTTTTCTCGTTTTTCCTCTTCAAAATGGGAAAACGAAGAAATCTTTAATTTATTTGACCCTTCTCATGAACATAAATAAACTAATCTCGTGGGGTTTTTTTTCTTCATATATATATATTTTTTTTGCCACACAATAAATAAAACGAAATAATACACAATAAAACCAAAATGCAGAAACCGCTTGAATATTCAATCTCTACATGGGTGGGAATTAACCAGAACAGAAGCATACCGCAAATCCAAACTGTATGATAATTGTCAATCATCTTTGACGATAGTGGTCCTGACAGATTAATAGTCATCCACTCTTCAGCTGTACGGATTCTTAAAGCATTTACTGCAACTACAGTAAATTTCTCATCAAACAACCAGACTAATGACCTGGCACAAACCGTACCGGGGCAGAGCCTAGACAAAGCTTTCTTCTGTGTAGACATAAATTCACCTACGCGTGCCGTGAAATATTAGTGCATCTCATAAATATTTATTTACTTCACATCTGCACCCATAATTATCCCTAGGAGGTAATGTAAGATATTTGTCAAACTGCTGACCAACTTTCAAAATCTGTGGGGCAAAGCTGTGCGATGCACTGGACAGGGTGTAGCGAATCCATTTAGGCTACGTTGATAAGGGTAAATATTTGCCCCCTCAAACTGATATATATTTTTTTTTTACCTAATAATTTTTTTCCAACCTTACCCTCTCCCTCTCCTCGAAAAACAAATTATCCAAAGGTATAATTAAGGTATAAAAATTCAGTTTCAAAAAATCTGGGTTTGATCCCAACCAAATATTATAAATCAAATGAAAAATCCATTTATCCTAATCCATTGCTGGTCATTTCATCATGTTTCAGTCTAAAGATGGTGACCATGTGTTCACTGCATTTGTTAGCCTATGCTTCAAACTTTATGCAAATGACTATGAATTTGTGAGGTTGGGCCGTTTGTATCACCATCAAGCACATTAAAGCATCTGTCGCCAGTTCCATTATGACCCATCACAATCTCATTGATTTTAAGTGCCACTTTGTGGATTCTTTTTGAAACATTATATTACATAATTCATAAGCTGCTGTGCTTGAGTAGCCTGGTTCTACCAGACTCTTGTACATTTAATTTGTACAGAGAAGTCTGGCCTCTCTTTATTGACAAGCGTTAACTTCCTTGAAGGCGGGTCCTCTGTTGAAGTTTAAAACTATTGGATCTGCCCAGTCACTCTCTGCCATAACCAATAGCTAACATTTGGTCGTGACGTATGACGACTCAAACTAGCGCACAACCTCAATGTCATCGTTCTCAGCCACTCCCTCTGTTCGCTGATTGGACCGGTAAAAAATTGACTGGAGAAAACCAAGAATATACCACAATCCCAGACCTAGTACTGAAGGAAAATGAAAATTGAACGGAAGTACGTAGGAGGACGGAGCCAGGCTAGTGCTTGAGGCTATTTTACCTTCTTATTTCCATTCTTGTAACTTTCTTTTTCAGATACAGACAGTTGTGAATGTTACGCTGCGTGCATGCGTGTCTGTGTGTTCCCGCGTGTAAATATTTTTTAAATAACCATGCCTATTTTCAGCATGATATCAACAGACATCTTTCTTAACTGCAGATTATTCTAAAATCGACAAACTTTATCAGGTCATTTATCAGCTCGTCTCCTGCCCCGATGCTTTGTCAACATCCGGTATCTCCTGGTGTTTAATATTCACAGCGTGTTCAGATCAAAGCAATATCTCCCTGAAGCAGCGCTGAGCGCTCTTATCTCAGAGTTACGATTATCAGGCCTTTAATGCTCCCCTCAGATTTAGAACCAAAAACTTAACCAGAAATACACAAAAACACACATTAGCATAATACAAAAAGAAGTTGGACTGCTGTGTCTGTTGAAAGCGTGAAAATCACAAGTTTGGAAGGGCAGATGTTTTCTGTTGCCTTTTTTCCAGTCTGACTCTTTTAAAGCATGATAGAAATAACAAGTATAAAATGCAAGTAAAATCACTTACTTAAAAGTGAGTAAATAGACTTTGCCAGTAACTTCAAATGGCATTGTAACTATGATACTCTGATGATTTGAATGGTTTGTAAACAGCTGCTGTGATTCAAGGTGGCAAATTAAGCATTAAGCATCTGTTAAGGGTGACTAAACGCATTAAAGCGCAACATGCCTCACATTAAGCCTCCAAAATGAAAATTGTGACCGTCTTCACAGCTGCAGTTTAACCAGTGGACACTGACTCATCTCTTACATGGTGCTGCAAGTTACAGTGACATAAAAGACACTGTTGTCACAAATATACAAGGAATAAGCAGCAAGAGAATGTCCTAGTTACAAATATATATATTAACTGCAGATATATATATTTTTTATTATTATAAAAAAAAAAATCTGGAATAAAGATTATATACTATACAGTTTTATGGCCTAAGAAATAATTCAGAAAACCGGTATTAAACTTAGAAAAAATGTAGACATTATAGTATTCTCTTTTCTTACTTGCAAAGATTTCTTACAGTATGTGTATATATAGGTAAGGTAAGGTAAAACTTTATGTCCCACATGGGGAAATTTGTCTTGGGCCATCACCAATGCTGCAGTCAGTACACAATTAACACACAATAAACAACATACCAGACAAAAATAAAACCAAACATTTTTTTACAAATACAACTCCATACCACCACTATTTAACATTTATACAGACACCGGGATAAATGAGTTTTTAAATCCAATCAATCTGCAGCGAGAAGCTCTAAACCTCCTCCCAGACGGCAGCAACTCGTACTCTATGTACAAAACATGGGATGGATCACAGAAAATCTTTTTAGCTTGTGTTAAAGTAGCCTGTTCATAAATAGTCTGCAATAAGGTATGTTCTTTCACACCAATAATTTTCCAAGCAGTGTGGATCATCCGGAACAGTTTAGTTCTACGTTGTGCAGACAGATTGAGATTACCAAACCAGACTGTATCTAATTAAGCTCTCAAAGACTGCCTGATAGAAGATCATCATAAACCTTTGATCAACACCATACACTCTCAGACCACGTAAAAACTGCAACCATTGTTGTAACCTACTACAAAGATTATCTACATGGATATTCCATGTCAGTAAATTATCAAAAAAGACACCAATATATTTATATGAAGGGACCTGTATGATGGTTTCATTGTGGATTTCACAGGCATGTGAATATACTAATATATGTATCTATAAAGTTTTTGTATGCTTTTGTAAGTTTGTATGAAAAAATGTAATGTTCTGTTTAGCTTTAATTTAGTTTTAGTTTTAGTCATTTTAAAACTTCAATCTAAACGATTTCTGTTATCAATAACGTTTAAAAACTTTATTTCAATGAAAACAAATGGTTTTTGTAGTTTTTAATAGTTTTAGTCTTGACAATATCAACACTGCTTAGCATTTCATTGTCATGTATTTCATTGCTTATGATCAAACCCATTCAGGTTATCGAGGTCCATGTAAAGTGCTTCCTTATTTATTTTTGTTAAACTAATTTGAACGAAATACAAATTTTAGGCCTTGATATAGTGGTAAATGTAGAGGTGTACTGAACTTTCTTTCTTAAGAAATGTATATTTCTGTATATAAAAGCACAATTATTGCCAATTCAGTGTCCGTGTCTGTTGAGGAAAAAACACTTTACATGGGGTGTTCTTACGTTTCACAGCATTGCACAGTATACTGCTGAGCACTTTCAACATGTTATTGAGCATTATGCAATCTGTCAAAACTTTCTCTTCACGTGTGTCCCCAGGGCCAGCCTGTTAATTGTGAAAACATCTTCGTGGCGGTGAAAACTTGTAAGAAGTTCCATTCTGACAGAGGTGAGTGTTACGTCCTTTATAGTCCGCGCTCTTAACACATACGTCGCCGCCTCCCTCTCTAGGGCCCCACCTGTTCTTCACAAGAGCACTTAAGTAGTAGTAGTAATGTCATGTGTCTGAGGTCGTGCAAAAATGTGCGCATGGCACCATGAACCCTGCCCGTCCTCGCTTCACACCACTGTTATCGCTGATGATACAGTCCGACGTTTTCTTTCGCTTTAACAGTTCAGCGAGTGTTTGACCTCCGAAGCAACTTGGTATTGAGATATTTTTGGCCGACTGCCCCGGTGGGCATCACTCCAGTCTTCTCTCCACTATTAGAGCCCTTCATGGCAACTCTGGGCAGTTGCTAAGTACCAGGCATTAATTCAAACTTAACGAGACAGATAAAGTGTTGCAGTTTGAATTCAGAGAACTATCTGACACATCAGTTGTATCTAATTGCTCTGATTATCATAATTACATCTTGCAAGTCACTTTGAAGAGTTTTAAAGATGGCATTTGGAAGAACAAATTTCCCCTTCAATTATTTTTAGATAAAACTGTTAAGTCCTGTTGTAAATGAGGCATAAGTATTACAGTTGGAATAACTTGTTACAAAAGTGTGGCTGACTTACCTGCAGAACATAGGTGATTCATTTATGAAGTAGCCTACTTGAATCATGATCGCATATTTTCAATTAAAAACGGCGATAGTTTGCATCACTGGATGGTCTATTATTGTCTGTCGCTGAACATTTCTGTCGTAAAAGAGTTGTCTAATACTTGCATCTACTTACATCTTTCCATGAACTCTTGTTGTGTTGTGACAGTGACAGTAGGACCCGCCTACTTTGATTTGATTGGTCATCTCGATAATTTTGACATTGACGAGCGCTGTTAGACCACTGAGGTAGACAGCTAAAAAATTAATCAGCCTAAACATTTCACTTTTTGTCATCCTAAAAAAAAAAAAAACAGCCTTACTCATTCAATACACTAAAATTATAAGATAAGACAAATAAAATTAGAAAATATGAATTCTATTATTTTTACAAAATGTATTCATAGTTTTGACAAGTTCAAGTTCCGTTTATTTCTAAAGCACATTTACTACCGGCCACTGGCCGACCAAAGTGCTGTACAGTAATTACAATATAGATACACAATAAAAAACAGTCACAATCACATAATAAAAACAGGATAAATTACATGTTAAAAGCCGAGACAAACAGGTGAGTTATAAGAGCAGCTTTAAACTCAGACAAAGTGGAAGCCATTTTAATTTGGGTCGGGAGATTATTCCACAGAGTGGGGCCAGCCACTTCAAAGGCTCTATTTCCCCTTTTTTTCAAGCGGGGAATGTGAAGGAGAAATTTGAAGTCCTCTCAGGTAAGTCTGTCAAATAAGATGGTACAAGATCAAAATCATTGGCTCTGGTCTGGGGGGGGGGCAATATTTATACCCCAATATTAAAAAATGTTTTCTTTTTTTTCTTTAATATTGCATGTTGATCACTGTCAGCCCTAGGAGATAAAGCAGTGGTCTGATGATTGTGGGAGTTATCTCTTATGTGTTGAAGTACTGATTGATTCTCTATTCCCACACAACAGTTCCTGTGGTGAAGAAAACATGGAGTGAACAAGCCTCACTGCTGGAGTATTACAGCGATTACGCAGATCCCTCTATACCGACCATCAATCTGGGAGTGCCAAACACAGAAAGGGGTGAGTGCTCAAATCTGTTCTCATACTTGGTATATTTGTGACGTGAGATCAGTGTTTAGGTCTATTATTGGAAATAATTATATTTCATTTCGGTGTTTCAATCTTAGGTACAGGTACTGCACTTATAGTCAAGCTGTCACTGGCACTTTCCACATTTGGGTGCAAAATTGAGTATAAATTCACCATTAAAAGGTTTGGTGTTGGAAATGTTTTTGACAGACGTCTCTTATGCTCACCAAGGCTGCATTTATTTGACTAAAAATACATTAAAAGGTAATATTGTGAAGCATTATTAAAATGTATAAGAAAAGTATTCCTGTGATGGTAAAGCTGAATCTTCAGCATCATTACTCCAGTCTTCAGTGTCACATGATCCTTCAGAAATCATTCTAATATGCTGATTTGCTGCTCGAGAAATATTTCTATGTTGAAACCAGTTATGCTGCTTAATATTTTTGTTGATACCGTGAGACATGTCATGATTTTTCAAAGTAAAAAAATGTTCAAAGGATCAGCATTTATTTAAAATATAAATATTTTTTAACATTATAAATGTGATCAATTTAATGCATCCTTTTAAAGCATCAATTTCTTTGTTTAATCAGTATGTTAAATAATGATATTATTTTCTTATTAAAAAAAAGTTATAATAATAACAACAACAACCAGAATAGATAACAGGGTTTTAACATTGCGATGCTACGCATTGGGAGTCACAATTTTAATATGCTTTTTTATATTCATATTTTAATAGCATGTAATGCATGGCATGCAGAAGGCCATTAAAATGACTAAAATAGCTTTTACTACAAACAATGTAAGTTCAATTGAATAATTATGTCAAAAATGGTATTGTACTATTATGATTTTAATTGTTGAGAAGGCCAATACCTCTGACATGTATAAAAAAGTTTAGACTGAATCTAGTATTAATTTTTGGGACTCTGATTCTAAGGACGGGTTGAATAGAGGTCTAATATGGATCTGAATGCATACATCTTCTAATCTGGAGAATCATGTTTGTTGTAAACCTCAGATGTGACACTAAAAATGTCTGATCAGATTCTTTTCTGGGAAAATCTAATATCATCAGAAAGTTTCTGCTGTTTTCTGATGATTGCATAATGCCCTATAATGTAAGAAGCGGTTAGTAAATGCTGTGCTCTAGGGTCAATTTCTCTATCAATCTCTTTCCAGCGCTACCAACCCACAAGCGGATAAGCTGCACTTCCATGGCAGTCTGTCACTGGTGACCTATGCGAATGTGATCATAATGCTGAAGTTAACGTGGTGCTTATCTTCTGATTAGAACAGCAAGTCCAATGAGAGCCACACGTTTTTTTTTTTCTAACATTCAAACTTTATTTAAAGTACCTCCGATGGGTCAATCTTTCATTTGATTTCCTTCTCCCTTTTGTTTGATGCTTTAAAATTCTCTTGGCACATTCTGTTCCTCTGTTTTCCCTACTTGTTTATTCATAATGATATTCATTCGACATAGGCCTAATGTCTGTGACTAAAAACCCTCTTCAATAGATTCAATTAATTTGCTCTCCTAATCTCAATTGATGTCAAAGCCAAATTAAATGCGGATTCTTGCGTTTATCATTGGCAGATAGTGACGAAAGTGAGGCTGTATATCGCTGTTTAAAGTTAAGAGGGATGAAAAGGTCACTAGTTACTGTCACTACAGTATATCTATCTATCGATCCATATATTATAAAAACAGCTTTAGAAAAAAAATATTTATTAATAATTTATTAACATATTTATATGTACTATCTGTTTGAGTAAAATTAAGATTTTTGATTTATTATACAAACTACTGGCAACATTTCTTCCAAATTTCAAATAAATATATTCTCAATTAGAGCAGTTATTTGCAGAAAATGACAACTGGTCAGACCTCATGTTTTCAGACCTCAAATAATGCAAAGAAAACAAGTTTATATTCATTTTATATCACATTCATTTTCATACTAATGTTTTAGGAAGAGTTCACCAAATCAATAGTTGGTGGAATAACCCTGATTTCCTACCACAGCTTTCGTGCATCTTGGCATGCTCCCTATAAGTCGGTCACATTGCTGTTTGGACTTAATGCCACTCCTGGTGAAAAAGTTCAAGTAGCTTGGCTTTATTTAATGGCTGGTGACCCTCTTGCTCACATTCCAGAGGTTTTCAGTGGGTTTCAGGTCTGGAGATTGTGATTGCCATGACAGGGTCTTGATCTGGTGGTCCTCCATCATCCACACCTTGATTGGCCTGGCTGTGTGGAGTGGAGCATTGTCCTGCGGGAAAAAACAATCCTTCGAGATGGGGAAGCATATTTTCTTCCAGGATAATCTTGTACACGGCTAGAGTCACGCGTCCTTCAGAAAGACAGATCTTCCTGATTCTGATCTTTCTGATGATGAGTCCAGTTTTCATCTTTACCCAACAACCTGGTCCTCTAATGGTTAGACGGAGACCTGGAGAGGCCTACAACCCACAGTTTATCGCACCCACTGTGTAATTTGGTGGAGGATTGGTGTTGATCTGGTGGTTCTTCAGTAAGGCTAGAATCTGGCATATTCGTCTTTGAGAAGGACGCGTGACTCAAGCCACATACAAGATTGTTCTGAAAGAAAAATTGCTTCCTTCCCCAAATAGGAAGGATTGGTTTTTCGTGCAGGACAATGCTCTAATTTACACAGCCAGGGCAATCAAGGTGTTCAGTCCTGTTCCTGTCATTCCAGTTCAAATCCAGCTCCACTTCCAAATCTAAGGGTATGGCCAATTTAATTCAAATTCACACTTATGAATTGAAAGGGAGCAACTTCTGAATTTTGCACATCTCTGGTTGACACGTTCCTGTCTAATTATTTTTCCTAGAATATATGCCATTTTTCAAACATATACACACAGTCACTCTTGTTCCCATCATTGTTGTCTTAAGGGTGGATTAACTGGTGGCTGCAAGCTATCCGATGGCCGGCACATTACAGGGGCCTCTTATATTTGTTGTGAAGGGGGTCTTGTTCTCCCTGTGCAGTCTGACAGCAGCACATCCTGTTCTGCTCTCTTCCCTTAGCCTTCATTGTCACTGCCGCATTCGTGCTTTTCTCGCATTATTGTCACCAGTGCAGTTTCTTCAGGGTTTTTCCTCTTACGGTGCACATTCTCTATACAATATCAATATCTGATTCTTGGCTTAGGAAAACATTTCCAGCTGATATCACATCATGTCTGCAGTACTTATCCAAAGGGTACATAACGGAGATATAGAGTTCCGTTCTCATTGCATTTCCCATTCAGCCTGTGGATGGACAGAGTGCATTAATTTGCAGTTTTTTTCTGACAGCTGAATGACAGCGTTGAGGTGAAAAGCTCTCAGCAAAGTCAGACAAAGTCAACTGACCTCTGTGTGTTGAAAAAACACACGATGCACAGTATCTGATGGAAGACATTGTTTAGAAGAAATGATGTTTAGGAAGGTGCTCACTGACATTTCTTGTTTTTTATTTACTTTTACTTTTAATACTTTTATCTCTGTCTCAGAATAAAACATAAAAAAGCTAATTCTGAGTATTTTATCTCACAATTTTGACTTTTTTTATATATATATATCTCCTAATTCTGAGAAGAAAAAGTCAGAATTGCAAGTTATAAACTATAGGAATGGGAAGAAATAATGTCAGAATTGTGCTATATAAACTCACAATGGTGAGAGAGAAAAAGTCAGAATTGTGAGATAAAAAGTCAGAATTACCTTTTTAATTGCAAGATTAGATTATATCTGACTTTTTTTTCTTACAATCCCAAGATAATATCACACTATTCTGAGGCGTAAAAAATAATCAAGTTATAGACTCGGAATTGTGAGAAATAAAGTCAGAATTGCATGATAAATAAATTCTGTCAATATTCTATCAATATAAAAACTTGCAATTCTGAGAGGGAAAAAGTCTGAATTGTGAGATACCTGTATAAACTTGCAATTGCAAGAAAAAAAGAAATAATTGTGAGATAAAGTGTCATAATTACCTTTTTTATTTTTTTATTTCTTGTCGAAAACAAGATTCCATATTTATCTGTTTGCAGGTCACTGTGGGAAAACATTCGCCATCTTAAGAAGATTTTTGAGCAGTCACGTTCCCAAGACCGATTGGCTGTTGATTGTAGATGATGATACTCTTATAAGGTAAGGCTGTCTGTTTGTGTACATCCATGCGACACATGCCTGTTGTCTGGGAAATTGCATGGTTTTACAAGGAATCAATTTACACGTTAAGTGGGTGGCATAATGTGTTTGGTTCTCACAGCTTGCCCAGACTGCAGGCCTTGCTGAGCTGCTATGACTCCAGAGTGCCAGTGTGTCTGGGAGAGCGCTATGGGTACGGACTGGGTCAGGGAGGATACAGTTACATCACTGGTGGTGGGGGGTGAGTGTCTGCTTTACGAGAAAAACAAACTTTTTGACATTATTTACTTAACATGGTGTCCTAACCAGATGTGAAGCCATTAAGTAACAATGTGTGTTTTATTGGACTGCGTGTGTGTGTGTGTGTGTGTCTGTCAAGTTATGTTCATTTAGATAGTGCTTTTAACAATGTAGATTGTTTCAGAGCTACTTTATAGTGATAAACGGATAATTTAAGGTAACAGAGATTGTTTTGTCTTTTTAGCGGTTCTTGAATAAAGATATTTTCCAGCTAAAGTTAGTTTTAATTGATTCACTTCCGTCGCAAGGATCATATTAAATTAGAGGCCGCTAAGACGAGGCCGTTCTCTCTACAAAGACTTTAAACGCGAACATGTGAGAAACACTTATGGCGCTCACGTGCGCATTAAGAATTCATTCTATAGTTATGCGTATTTGAATATATGTGCGCAGGTTTGTAATTCCCTACAAACTAAGCCTTAAACTACTTGTCTGGCCTTCATTTTTATACAGAATTTTATCACTTCGGGGTACAGTAGATATCCAGTAGGGTCCAGGCGAAGGTCCTTCATCAGATCTGGATATGGCCTGGATCCGGCAGGCTGCGGGAAAACCTCGGGATAAACAAAGACACTAAAATTAGCGTAGATGCCATTCTTCTTATGATGTAACGAGTACATCAGTATTTAAGGGAAGTGTTCCCAGTTCCGGCTGACCTAATCTATGCAGCCTAACATTGAGTTATAGAAGTCTATAATGCATTATGTGAATGCTAGGTCAAAGAGACGTGTCTTTCATGTTAATTAAAATACGGCCATTTATTGTTTGTTAATGTTAGTTTACTGTGCATTAACTAATGTTAACTTTTGATTTTAATAATGGATTAGTACATGTTGAAATTAACATTAACTAAGATGCTGTAGAAGAATTGTTCATTCACTCTTAGTTTATGTTAACTTAAGTAGTTAACTAATGAAACCTTATTGTAAAGTGTGACCTTTACATTGACCTTACAATGGCAAATCAATAGATCAACAAATGTTTTTGAAATGTCCTGCACTGAAGCAGTCACGTATACAGTGCTGTTGTGTATTGACCAGGATGGTGTTCAGTCGAGAGGCTGTGGTCCAGCTGTTGGCCAGCGGCTGTAAGTGCTACAGTAACGATGCTCCTGATGACATGGTTTTGGGCATGTGTCTCAATGCTCTACGAGTTCCTGTCACACACAGTCCCCTGTTCCACCAGGTACATGCACACATTTTTACCTAATCTTACTGTAGGCCATTATATCATTGTATTATTTTATCAGCATTTTTGTCTCCAGAAGTATGTCTTTCCTACTCAAACAGTGTTGCCTAGCTATCAAAATGATTATTGCTAAAATAAACTTTTATTTATTTATTTATTTGTTTATGTATCTATTTTTATTTTGTAACATTTTTGTCATTTAAAAGTGTTAGTAGGTCATGCCACATACACAGACTCCTTCGGGACGTAATGACGTGCCCTGTCCTATTGTCGGCACACAATGTTGTGCTGCCATGTTTTGTCCAGTTATCAAAGGTACAAAAAGTCTAGGCTGCAAAGCAAGTGCCTCAAATTGGTTTCCCGTCGGCCTTCATTTTTCAGTGCACTAGATGTCTAAGATTTGTTTTTTAACCTCACCTTGTGTGTGTACAATAATTGTGTGCAATTTTTGAATGGTTGTCACCAAAGGTTTTCAACTAGCAGTGCTATGTAACCAAAGTTTTACTGATAACTCAGCGGTTGCTTTTTAGACTTTCATTTTGATGGACAGGGTCGTACAAATTCTATCATAATCTATTATTACCCTTCATTTTAAATTTCATATTTTAATGATAATAAGCTTTTCTTTTTTTGATGAACTTACAGGACGAGCATATAGGCTAGATTATGTATTTATTTATCTATGAAGAGAACAGATGAACAGAGACTGCATCACTTTTCATGTCCAACACTACACGAAGCAGATGAATGTTTGTTTTCTCCGCAGTAACAGCGGAGGCCACTAAAACATGACCTTTGTGTCTGAACAGGCAAATATGAACAACGCAATATTACAAAATACAATTAAAATATGAACAAAACAAGTAAATAAATAACTGAACTGAAGTAAGTCGACTACCTGAACTCAAACCTTCCTCCTGGTCTGCATGGACTTTTGCTACCTTCAAATGAAAATGAAATGTTTGATTACAACCATGTCACATTCAAGTGCTTTGTTCTCGGATAGAACCGGAATCATGGATGCCACCAGGTTTATTCTTGCCTATTTATTGGGAAAATCTTATTAAAGCCAAAATGATACTTAGCGTTCCATTCATTGACAACAATAGACATTTACTGCTCTATCTAGATAGTCAGCTTGCTGTGTATAAAACACAAGTTTTAAATGATTATTCTTGTATAAAAGTATGCACTACTTTAATGACAAGACAATTTATTGTCAATTTATTGTTTTAGAAGCTGTTGTGGAAAAAACTAATAAAGAATAGCCGTTTCCCAGTGGTAAATACGACTTGGGATGGGCGTTCTTGTCCAATTTTCCAACTAGGATACTTGCGATAATTCCGGCAGCACATGAAGGCAGCGTTAAACTGGGTGCTTGTGCTGGTGACCGCTAAACTTTTTTTTTTTTTCTTCTTTTTTTCGCATCCGCATCAGTCCCTCTTTTTCACCTCTTTTATCAACAACATCACAACTATTTGGCCATTTGAAGAAACTTTTCAACTCAGCGTTTTTTTTTGCAATTATGTGTAATAGAAAAGTCCCTTTCAGGCATTTCACTTGACGGCCATCTTTGAAATGCCTCTCGGGCAGCTATTTCAGTCATGCAAGTACAGCTCATATCTCTTTAAATAGGGAAACATCAAATTCTCCAAAGCTGTTCACCAAACTTACGGTTAAATTTCATATTAGAAATCACCAATGAAATCTGACAACACTTTAACATAAATGTGGTTTCTTACGCTCAAATAGTGTTTAAAAAAGCTGCTTTTTTAGCAGCCAATGAGCTTGCACAGTCCTAAATGCGCGTCTCAGATCGCTAACTTTCTTTAGCATCCGGAGCTTCTAACAGCAGCTTCAGTGATGCGATTTATCAATCAGCGATTGCCTCTTTTATTTAATCGTGGGAATTTATTCCGCCATATTACCATATAGTGCACCGTCTTTCTATATATAAACTAAAGTCTTTGCTAAAGCCACAGGCTGGACAAAGACGTCATACACTCAGATCGAAGATGAGACGATACTAGATAGCTAATAAATATGCGCCACCAACTGGACAGGGTGAGAATTACAGTTACAATATACAAATAGATTACCCTGCTGTAATCTGTCAAAATGATAAACGTCCTTCACTGCTAAAAAAAAAAAAGGTCAGTCAGTGATGGCAAATATTTGATTAACATGACCACTGCTTTCACTACTCTTTTATAAGCCGTTTGGGTTCAATCAAACATCACATCATATTATTTCAAAGGAAGATTTCACTTTAAATGTCACCAAATAACAGGAAGTTAGTAGTAGTTTCACTTGGTAACACTAATCATATCTCCGCCTGTGTTTATTTTTGTATTCTGTCTCAGGCTCGTCCAGAAGATTACGCAAGGGAGTTCTTGGCCCACCAGACCCCCATTTCCTTCCACAAACACTGGAACATAGACCCTATCGTGGTGTTTAACAAGTGGTTGAAGAACGGCAAACACACAGAAGGACTACAGAAAAGCACTAAAGAAGAATTATAGTGTTTGTTTGTGTGTGCGCGTGTGTGTAGTAGTGAGAGTGTGTATGTCTGGTCTGACGTGTAAAAATGTTATTGTTCGCCCTTCATTGATACATATGTTTTCAATTTTGTGAATCTTGCACAAACATGAATGGAAGGATGCCTTCTGATCTGTATGAATGTACTTAACAGTGTTTTCTTGGGAGTTGCATGTCTCAAATGTCTGAAATATGAATATTCCACAATTAACCCAACCTGTCCAATGTTATTTTTAGGTTTATTTTTAAACACTTTTGTTTTCTAAAAGTTTTGAATTATGTGTGATTATAATATTGAAATGTATGATAAACTTCAAATCCTGTTGCCTTAATTTAATTTTTGCAGTGTCCTGATTTCAGTATTGAATGCAAAACCAACTGCCTCTCATAACTAATGAGACTGCATCGAAGCTGTTGTCGTGAGGTTATTTTTGGCCCGCACTGGTGCACAGAGCCAGAATAAAAAGACATACAGTATTATGAATCACATAAAGGAGCACTATTATCTAGAAGTTGTCAAAAGATGATCACATGGTAATGAGTATCTCAGTCATTTAGTTATTCACTGAGATAAAACTTAACATTTAAAGGTCAAGTGTGGAATTGATATCCCTAATGAGGACTGTTTCCAAACCGTTTTTCTGAACATCTGTTTGGTCAGACTGGTGGTTCAGCCTAAAATCAACTATGCTCATTTGGATTTAAGTAACTGTCAAATCTCAATGAAATCTTCAATAAAATGCTGGTTACAATTTTGCTCCGGCAAAAAGCTTTGGGATAAAATTCCTAATCAAATTCTTTTTGATATATATATGTATATAGGCTATATATATATATATAAATGCTGATATACAATAACACAGTGTTCTAATCAGTGTCACTACTAAATGTAAATTGAAACTAAGCTCAGGAGTGTTTTAATTAAAATGAATAATTCAGGTTTTTACATTTTGTTTATGATGAATAAAACATGACAAGATTAAATATCCTGTACAAGCTTGTCTGCTCAGCAATTTATCTGGGCTCAGTGCTCTCCTCGAAAAGAACCTCCTGAATTTAAATCTGCACCAAATGGATGGGAGTGTGCACTACTATTGCGAAACTAATCGGTTACCAGTTGCTTCAAGGAAAGATCGATGAACTGCTTAAAGCAAATTTAGTTATGTGTCCGACAACCCATACTCGGAGTCGGAGAGAGAGAGATAGACAAACAAACGGATGGACAGGTAGATAGATAGATATTCTACAGTGGGTTTAGAAATATATTAAAAGTTTTATTCACTGACGAATGCCGTACTACAATGGGGGGATTTCTGGATGGTTGGTGAATGGCCACTGAATTCCAACAAGACTGTGATGTCAGCATATGGAATATTGCTGGAAGGTCCGTTTAGTCTCTAAGGATTGTCTCCTAACTTGTGTCCCCATCTTCACATTTACTCTCCCACAGTTTGATCTTCTTCATGAATCCACACACTTTGTCATATATGTTTAGGATGTGTGTGTCTTTACTGTGTGTGTGTCTAAACTTTCGAGTCTCTGGATTAGAGTAAAGGATTGTCTCCTGGCGTTGGAGGAACTGCGTCGAACTACGGATCATCTGCCGCGGACATTGCCAGTTCTATGGCGGTCTTGGTGGTAAAACAGAGAGGCACTTGTGGTTAAAAACCTCTCAGGGATTAAGGAGGAAGAGAAATCTGTCCTGGACACCCCCAATTTCATCTTCAGGTCTCTTTGGCACCTCCGTTGAGATGGTGGTCGAGAGATTCAAGGTGATGGCTAGTGTGAATAAGTAGAGTTTAAGCTCCTCGATAGTCCTGGGGTTGAGTTGAAATGCGAGGAAGTCTTTTCTTTTCATGATTTACATCCCTTTGTGAGGAAAACAAGAGCTAATTTCTTCCCCTGAGAAGAATAGATCAAAGGTTGTAGTCTACTTTGAACAGCTCCCTGAAAGGCTGTGTCAAGTTTTTGACATAGCTAATGATGTGCGATGCTCTTAGGGCACTTGGGTGTCTTTACCTGCCCTGTGGAGAGGAAAGTTTATCAAAAAGGCCGTGACTTTTATAGTTAGTCTAGTAAGGCAGGCACTAGGAGCATGGGGGAGTGGGTATTTGTTCCCCATAGCATCGTAATAATAATAATTCATTATATCATCTCCAGACATCATCTCTGCATCGAAGTTCCACGTTCCAAGGGAACGTCCTTAGAACGACTGTAACCTTGGTACCATGAGAAGGGGAACGAGATGTGGCATCTCGTTGCCATGCATCGGGTTTGCCTGCACGTCTGCTTTGTCCCACGGGTCATTTTGACCCGCAACTTATTTTAAAACATTTTAAAAATTGAGTGTTCATCGGAGTCGTCCAAGACCTAAGGACTTTTGTCACACTTGAACCACAAATACTGGATTCTGTATTATAAAGGGAAGATCATGTTAACTAACTAGTAATGACTCAAGTGTTATTACATACTTCTATAGGAATACCAAACACAAGTCATTTCAAGCGTATGAGATATTGTTTGTGAACTTTTATACTTTTAGAAAATTTCTTTAGAAGTATGCATTAACACTTAAGTCATTACTAGTTAGTTAACATGATCTTCACTTTAGAATACGGATCCAAATAATTAGTAGTTCCTATAGAGGTATGTAGTAACACTTGAGTCATTACTAGTTAGTTAACATGATCTTCACTTTAGAATACGGATCCAAATAATTAATAATTCCTATAGAAGTATGCATTAACACTTGAGTCATTACTAGTTATCATGATTCCATGCTGTAGTTACTAATGAAGAGCCAACCCGAAAGGGTAGAATCATCTAATCATTCACAGGATATATATACACACACATATTTATATATATATATATCTACATATGAGCAAAGAGACATACATAAAAACACTTTTGAGAAGTAGGTTAAATAATAAAATAACTGGTATGTGGATGGCGACTCAGTATGTTCCAGTACTCACCATGATGAGTCTAGTTATTCAAAGCCAGTCCCGAGGAATGCCGGAAAATCGGCCACAGGGTAAGTGTTCCAGACAAGTGCATTTATAAAAACAATTCTTAAAAATTATTTAGTTTATGAATAGTTCTCTAAAAGACAGCAGTGCATAGGCTAATTATTGACAGCTTTCCCAAATCATAAGTCTGCTACGCTATTACATATTTACAATTAGTGTACAGTATCTAGCAGTAATATTAATCTAGTGCTAGTAATTTTTCCTGCATTAGTTATTAAGTTTTGCATGAATTGTGAATTTTTTTCATTATTTCTCTGGGAAGTATTGAAAAATAGTAGTTATTGATTAGTTATTAGTGAACTACCACTTAAATCTGTAAAAAATTCAGTAGTTCTCTGGGAAGTATTAAAAAAATAGTAGTTATTGATTAGTTAATAGTGAACTATATACCACTTAAATCTGTGTGCTATTAATTACTAATTCGTTAATCAGTTACTTGTTAGTTAACTAGTTACTAGATTGTTAACATTGTGTTACTCATTTGTTCCTGTGTAGTTATTCATTAACGAAGGATCCGTATTTTAAAGTGTTACCGAATGTGCTTACATTATATTATTTATAGATTAAATATAGAAATTTAAAAGTACATAAAATAAAATAAAAAATAAATAAAATCTCCAAAATTATGCATCAAAAATAGAACAAATCATAAAAAAATTAACTTTCTGGACAAAAAAAAGAAGTATAGGCTAATTCTAGGGCTTTGGGTTTTTTTGATCCGCGATGGAAGGATTTATACAGGATGCGGTCATGCGGAGGAAGGGTGAATGTTAATAATCCTTTATCTGACTGAGTTCTTATGTGCTCTAAATCTCTTACAAATCTTTTGATAATTCAATAATCTTCAGTTTTTACAAAATATTAGTTGTTTTCATGCCTTTTGCAAGACATTGCGCCATTTCATGCTTTTCATCTTTAGAAAGATCTTTCTTCCTCCCCATATTGCATGACAACTGCAGTAATTTGCTTAATAATGTGGAAAAACCTTTAGTTAAGTAGGTTTTCCATTTACCTAAGAAGACCTGGCAAACTAATTAGCAAACCTGTCTGAGATTAATAACAAACACTTTCTTTGAAAACTAAAACCTGAATGTTTATTGTACTGAAATCATGTCACTTGTAGATAGATAGATAGATAGATAGATAGATAGATAGATAGATAGATAGATAGATAGATAGATAGATAGATAGATAGATAGATAGATAGATAGATAGATAGATAGATAGATAGATAGATAGATAGATAGATAGATTTCTACTGTGAACTATTGTTACTATAATTATAACAATAGCTTACATTTATAAATTTGGTTTGGTTAATTTGGTTATAACTGGTTAATATTGTTAATATTATGGTAAGCTGCATGTGAAGCCAATGGGTTACCTTTCCGTTTCAAATTAGACAAATCTACGTTTTTATGTGAATGAATAGATGAACAGAACAACTGGCCACATGATTCAGTCAACCACACAAGACGAGACTGACGCACAACAGAGACAGTCTCTCTCTCTCTCTCTCTCTCTCTCTCTCTCTCTCTCTCTCTCTCTCTCTCTCTCTCTCTCTCTCTCTCTCTCTCTCTCCCTCCCTCCCTCCCTCTCTCTCTCTCTCTCTCTCTCTCTCTCTCTCTCTCTCTCTCTCTCTCTCTCTCTCTCTCTCTCTCTCTCTCTCTCTCTCTCTCTCTCCCCCTCCCTCCCTCCCTCCGGACAAACTTTTGCACTGTAAAATGTGACAGGTTTCCACCTGTATTGACGCAAAATCACTCTCTGGTGAGATACTATTTTGAATTGCTCGTTCATTCACACAATAGGCTAACGTCGAGACAGATCGTGATTTTTTTCCCCTCAGCTCAGTGTTTGGATAAAATGTAATTGGACTCATGTGGGCATGTACGACTGGCACGAAGCCACAATGAGATCTGTTCAATCGGTTTTTACATTGGATTTATGTTTGATATGGATATTTTTCACTTTATGGATAACAACAATCAAAGGTAAGAAATGCTAAAAGACAGAGCTGGGTCATCTTAAATAAAATAAAATAAAAGTTATTTGTTGGTGTCCTAGTTTCATAAATATTATCATTTCATTCGTTTCACTGTAAATTGAATGTCTATAGCCTACCATTTAGTAAGACTATACAAATGGTAAATTGTGCGGTAGCCTACCAAATTGTACATTTTACACAAAATATTTGGGTTTTGTCATTTTACATACATTTTAGGGATGACATGCTTGAGCCTATACTGGACCCGTAATCTGGCGCTTAAAGAACATGGGTGTCAAACTATTCTGCATGACAGGACAAGAGTCAAGGGCTTAGGTTGGGACTTGATTACAAGTGAATAAAATTCTAAATGTATAGGCCTAATTAATTTAAATAAACTCACGTTTGTAGGCTATATATGAAGTCACAGTTACTAATATGAAATAGCCTACAGTAGCCATCACTCACAGCCCACAGTGTTTGTAGATTTATTGTATAAATATCAAATTGGCAATAGGCCAGTGTTCACGTTAGCTCTTGAGGAACAGGCGCAGTAATCCAACTAGTTGCAATGAAAAACCTTTTTCATTCATGGGATGTTTCCAATGTTCTAGTGGAAAAGGTTCTTTAGATCATTCAAATGTTCTTTACACTAATAGCCTAATATAGCCTAGCCTAATAATGCTAATAATATTATTAAAGTGGTTCTTTAAGATCGGTTCACAGTGGTAGACCTTTCTGGAACCACTAATGGCAGGCTACAGACAGTGTTAATTTCGTTAACGAAAACTATGACGTTACACTCTAAAAAATGCTGGGTTGTTTCAACCCAATTTTGGGTAAAATATGGACAAACCCAAACGTTGGGTTAAAAAATGTAATGTAAAATTTTAACCCAACGGCTGGGTTTGTCCATATTTTACCCCTTAAAACCTTTTTTTCCCCTGACTAAGGTGATGAGAGACTACACACACATCATTAAAGATAACTGTGAATAGCAACACATGCACAATATCGTTGACGAAAGACGAGACTGAATGTGTTTAAAAAAAAAAAAACTTGACTAAAACCACTTTTTGTCAAATAAAAGAGACGACAACACTGTTTTTACGAGCGTTCATGCTTACGGTTGCCAGATTTCAATAATTGAATCCCCCAGTCAGTGCTTTTCGGTTAAAAGAACACGTTGTCAACCCGGTCTTTTGAATCTGGCAACCATACGCGCGCGCGCTCGACACTAGGCTACTGAAAAAGCGCGGATGATCTGAAAACACAAGTAGGCTAAGCTGGAGTTCAGCGATCTTCATTTGAGATTTTTTACTTAAACTAAATTGTCATTCAGTCGGTCTGTGTTCTGCCACGAGCCGCAATTGCGCTGTTTGTAGGCTACGACTAAATCTGCGATTAAAATGCAGGCTGATATCCAGCAGTGTTTTTAATTTGATCATTATACGAGCATAAATGCAATTTTTCCTGAATATCCACACGATTTCATGTGACATTAATTTTATACAACAGTTCAACAAACAAACGGGTAACATTGGTGACTTAGGCCTACTAAAACAGAAGGCGAATTGCTCTATTTTGCACCGAAAGCCACAGCAGAACTGCAGCACACAGCGGTGATTCGTGAACGAATCTGTGGCTTTGAACGAATCGTGAGATTCAATGACCCGTTCATGAATACAGCCACTTCGTACTGAATGAATGAATGAATGACTCGATGACTCACTCATAAAGACAGTGAGTTACCGCCACTTACTGGCGATTTTCATTTAATATTAAAAGTATCACTTCGTTTTTATTATCATTGCATATTTATTGAACATTGTTTTATTTAAAGCATTAATTATTTTATAAAGGTAAAAAAAAGAACTGGAAAAATCGATTTAAGGGGGCAAATATTGTCCCTTAATGGAAAAGGTGTGACTGTAGTTTAAGTGGAAGAAAGGGGGTACGGCACTCTAAATAATTGGAGAACCACTGAACTAAGGAAAAGGAGATATGTATAAGATATGTAGGCTAGAGATATAAGAGATATAAGATATGTAGAGATATCTACATAAAGATTATGTAGAATTGCACAGAGCTACTGCTAAAGAGTGCAATGTCAATACAGCCTGTTACCTTCTTTTTAATTTCTTATTCAAATTAAGCCAATTCAATTAAGCTTAATTGAATTGGCCTAGAGAGAAAAATGAAAATGACATTTTTTGTCTAAAGACTACAAAAAAAGGGAATTGGTAACTGCAGTTTGACTTAAAGTTGACAGAAAATGCAATGACTTTTCGTCAACTAAAACTAAACTATGGAAGACAAAATGACTAAAATGTGACTAAGACCAATAAGCATTTTCATCTGAAGATGAAAACCAAGAATAAATAAAAAATGGCTGCCAGAATTAACATGGCATCACTGTGAAACCCCCTTTTTGAGCCTGTGTTTTTAAGAGTGTAGGCTATTCTGTGTGACATGGCAGCACTTGATCCAGTAATACTAACACTTTCTTCTCTATTCTAACTTAAATGTGAATGGACATGGGAAGATGGGATTTCTCGAAATGTTGGTGAATAAACTTTCCAACCGAACCTACAATTGATAGAGATTTATACAATTCATACAATTACAATTCAAGTAGTACTGATTGTTAGGCTCATAGTCAAGTCACCTTTATTTATATAATGCGTTATATTGTTTCATCGCAGATACATCAAATATTCAAATTGATAATATTACTGAATATGAAAGGGTATTCTCAAAAAGTATTCTCGTCGCTTTATAAACTTAAGGTTGAGCCACTGTCACTTAGACTATTTTAACGATGTCTTTACTACATTTTCTGGGCTGGCAGATATCCATTACCTAGCAGCCTAAGGAGTGAGCCAGCTCTCAGATTTCATCAAAAATTTTATCTTAATTTATGTTCCGAAGATGAACGAAAGTCTTTCGGGGTTGGAACAACATGAGGGTGCGTCATTAGTGACAGAATTTACATTTTTGGGAGAACTAACCCTTTAAGGTTCTTATAAACCTCAACCAAATAACTGGACTAAACTCTATCAGGTGACAGATGGAGAGAGAGAAAAAAAACTTGGAAGAAACCAGGCTCAGTTCTCCTCTGGACAAATTAATGAACATGGTGTGATGTACATGTATGATTCCAGGCTTCAATTTAATCACTATAAGTCAGTGTATTGATAATCTGCCCATCTCCTTCCGCTCAAAGATCGGAAATGTCGAGCAGCTGGCATTAGGCATTAAAGTACAAGATCCTAGAAGGGACAGCAAGCTGTTTTCTTTTTCCTGTGATTTCACAGATGGCATAAAGTCTTGTCTAAAACTCGAACGCTGAGTTCCTATTGAGGACAATCCAAACAGAGAGTTGCTACAAGACACTTTACAGAGGTCATGGAACATTTACCCTCATTTAAATTCAGCAAATTCTCTCAAATGTATTTTTTGCCTTTAAAAGTCATGATTAAGTATTATATGTTTAAGAAATCTCATGATTTATGATTTGATATCTCTCTCTTCACCTCTCTCTTCTCCCCTCTATTTTACACCTGTAATTACAGCTGTATCAGATTCAAAAGTAGATTTGCATTACAGATTTGCGCTCATATGAATATTCCAACCTAATGTTCTTGTCTCTGAAGCATGTGCCACCATATATATATCAGTGTGAGTCTATTATATAACACTAAAAATATATATATTTATTTTTGACAATCTGCACAGTTTGTCCCTTTTCAGTAAGATACAAAATCTTACTGATATCTCTTTTCTTTTCTTAATTTTTTTGAGATATCAAGGTCAAGTTTGCAACACAACTTGTTTTGATTTATGGCTTTGATTTTCTCAGTTTTAGAGTAAAATGTTTTTTAAAAATATATATATATATTTACTTTTAAAATTGTAAGTGTTTTTGTGCAGTTTCCATAACAATAAAAGTAAAATTCTATTACCTTTTTTAAGTTCACTTTTTAAAACTTTACATTTACCTTCACTTTTTATTTTTAACAATAATCTGCCAATTATCTGTCATCTTTAAAAATAGACCAAACTTAAACCTGTGCTCCAAAGCATTACAGTAAATATTTAGGAAAGTTTAAGTTGGAAATTTCATTTTCAGGTCTATGCTCAAAAACTGAATAAATGTATTATAATTAATTTAGTACCATAACATTTTTGTATATAGTACATTTATTTCTTTAAAATAAATAAATAAAAACAGTGCAGAGTGCTTATCATTCATGTTTTTACTAAAGACAGTATTATAGCCTCATTTATACCACCCGACTGGATCTTTATATCTGAATGACATTATTAAATTGCATTTTACCTTAACAGCAGAAGATTAGAATAAGTGTTCAAAGTGATTTTATTGTCCCAGCAGCAGGGCTGGAGCGCAGGCCTTCAGAAGACTGTCAGCTGGGTTACTTCCCATGTGGCAATATGAGCATTTGTCTGCCACAGGTTCTGCACTGCAACGGACAAAACGACTGTCCCAATGGAGCTGACGAAGACAATTGTGGTAAGAGCTTTTTACAAATACAGATTACAGACATCTCACATATAGCTTATATATCCATCCATCCATCCATCCATCTTCTTCCGCTTATCCGGGGACGGGTCGTGGGGACAGCAGTCTCAGCAGAGACGCCCAGACTTCCCTCTCCCTAGACACTTCCTCCAACTCTTCCGGGGGAATACCGAGGTGTTCCCAGGCCAGCCGGGAGACATAATCCCTCCAGCGTGTCCTAGGTCTTCCTCTGTGTCTCCCCGGAACAGATGCCCGAGCCACCTCAGCTGGCTCCTCTCGATGTGGAGGAGCAGCGGCTCTACTCTGAGCTCCTCCATCTCTATGCAGCCACCCTGCGGAGAAAGTTAATTTCGGCCGCCTGTATCCAGGATCTTATCCTTTCGGTCATGACCCACAGCTCATGACCATAGGTGAGAGTAGGAACGTAGATCGACCGGTAAATCGACCGCATTACTGCAGAAGCTGCATTGATCCGTCTGTCAATTTCCCGTTCCATCCTTCCCTCACTCGTGAGCAAGACCCCAAGATACTTGAACTCCTCCACTTGAGACAGGAACCTCCTCCACCAACCTGAAGCGGGCAAGCCACCCTTTTCCGACTGAGGACCATGGCCTCGGACTTGGAAGTGCTGATTCAAACTAAGAGCGGTTTAGAACCCCTTATCCTTCGTCCTTCGGATGAGACGTAAAACCGAGGTCCTGACTCTCTGTGGTCATTAAAAATCCCATGGCACTTCTCGTAAAGAGTAGGGGTGTAACCCCGGTGTCCTGGCCACATTTCACCCGCATTGGCCCCTACCAATCATGGCCCCCTAATAATCCCCATCCACTGAATTGGCTCTATCACTCTCTCTTCACCTGTATCTGGTGTGTGGTGAGCGCACTGGCGCCGTTGTACTGTGGCTGCCATCGCATCATCCAAGTGGATGCTGCACACTGGTGGTGGTTGAGGAGAGACCCTGGCATGATTGTAAAGCGCTTTGGGTGTACAGTAGTACATATGAAAGCGCTCTATAAATGCCTCATTCTATTATGAAGAAAGAAAAATCAAGGGCCAGGACGTCGCCCAGCATGGCGCAGCCTGGAGCCAGCCCCGTGCGAAGGCGAGGGCCCCGACGACCCGATCTCTGGACACTGGCTATATATATAATATATATTGGGTCAGAGTATCTCTGAAACGGCAAGGCTTGTGGGTTTCTTGCAGTCAGCAGTGGTGAACCAAAAGTGATCCGAAGAGGGACAAACCATAAACTGCATGGCGACAGGGTGTTGGACTCCCAAAGCTCATGGATGCACAAGGACAACACAGGCTATCCCGCCTGGTGCGAGCTCTGTATTTGCTCCCCCTGGCATTTTTTTTTTTTTTAAACATAGTGTCTCTTTTCATCTATATGCCGATGACCGATACCCAGCTTTACTTTCCCTTGGAACGCAATAATAAATATTCTCTTTAGCCTCTGTTAGATTTTCTGAACGAACTTAAGTCATGGCTTTCAAGCTATTTTTTACACCTAAATAAAAACAAATCTGAGTTTATTATGTTTGGCCCCAAGGAAAACAGTGTTTTGGAACAGTGTGCCAGGAATCTGGGTTTCAGCTGTTGTCAAGTCATGCTTTTACCAACTTCGTCTTCTCAGTAAAGTTAAAGGATAATTCCGGTATTTAACACCTTGAGTCTATATTGTAGTTGGTTTTGGATGAACAAGAGTGGTGGACAACATTTTTTTGACAATGGTTCCTCTCTCGAGTTTTTGACTATAAAAGAATTGGCCATGGACCCATTTAACATTGGAGTCAATGGGCATGTCCGAAAATGTCATTAAAACAACCTTTAACATTAGTTTTCAAAACTGTGCAACTCACCGAGTGATTAGTGATGTTAGTTGATGTTCCAGAAACAAAAAGTGTTGCGAAATACAGTTTCTGTTGTGTTTTATTCGTCATTGAGCGGAAGTTACACGGTTGTGAAGTGTCTGAAAAAATAGTTCCACTATAGCAAAATAAACGGATTGGAATCATATATTGCGACGATATATTGTTTATAATCATCAACGAACACCACTAACCACTCGGTGAGTTTAACAGTTTTGTAAATGAACATTATTGGCTGTTTTAATGACATTTTCGGACATGCCCATTGACTCCAATGTTAAATGGGTCCATGGCCAATTCTTTTATAGTCAAAAACTCGAGAGAGGAACCATTGTCAAAAAAATGTTGTCCACCACTCTTGTTCATCCAAAACAAACTACAATATAGACTCAAGGTGTTAAATACCGGAATTATCCTTTAAGCCCTTTTTATCAAGGAGCAATTTTGAAACAGCTCTTCGTGCTTTTGTAACATCTATGCTTGATTACTGTAATTCGCTGTACTATGGCATTTCTCAGGCTTCCATCTCTTGTCTGCAGTTGGTTCAAAACGCAGCTGCTAGACTGCTTGAAGGGAAGCGAAAATATGACCACATGACACCAATTTTAATGTCCCTGCACTGGCTTCCTGTCAAGTATAGGATTGAGTTTAGAATTGTATTATTTGTTTACAAATCCCTCAATAATTTGGCACCTCAATATTTAACTGATCTCTTGATTCCGTACGTTAAAATTAATAAATAAAGGGAAACATTTGAGTGACAAAATTATGTAGCTTAGCATGGATTCAGCTTGAAAATGGGATAGTAGGAAAGTAGGGATTCACCAAATTGAGTTGGTGTAAATGTGTGAATAATATAGTATCAAAATGTGTTAAAAGGACGAAATATTCAATAAACTTAACTATTAGCTATAAAATATGTATCTAAGAGCATTATTTATGTATTTTCATATCATATAGTGTGACAAAATAATCATATGACAAGAAAACCCTGTCACACCTTATGATGTTGTGTCACACCATATGAGGTTTCATGTACTTAGCATGATATTAAGCAATGTGCTTTTATGCTAACACCCTAAAACCATACTAACTATAATATAGCAATATAGTTTTAAAGGTAGGCCTAATATTGACTGAAAAGTAACTTAATTTGGCCATTTTTGTGTAAAATGCGTCACACCAAAAGACAGCGCAAAAGGGAACTGAAGCAGGAGTGCCGGATATACTTGATTTTTTTTGAAAACATGAAGAGAGAAAACTCATCTTGTAGCTTTCAGTGTCCTTCTGAGGTGTTGTTCTTCCTTCTGAATGAAGGAGGACCCCCACTCCCCAAAGGTCTCCAAACAATTGCCCGTTTAAAAAAAAGAATATGGCGTCACACCATCCATTTTTGGGACAAAATGTTTTAGTTAAGGGTGACTTCAAAATATTATGCCTGAACTTTTAGTCAAGCAGACTCACAAGTAGACATCTGGGTTATCAATATATGATTGAATAAATATGATTAATTATTCAAAATCTAAATTTGTGAAATGTGCTTACAGTCACGGCATGTGAGCTTTTTCTGGTTTGGCTGAAAATCGTGAAAAAAATGGAAGATTAATCCCATGAATGCTCTGTATTTTCATATAAAACAGAGCTTTCTGAACAATATCACCACAGTTTTTGACATATCATATTTTTCTGTAATTTACTTAACTTTGACACAAAAAAAGGCCATGTCATGTCAACCCCACATATTAAAATGGATACAATATCGTACCTTTTTTTAAAAATCAATTATGAACTTATGCCTGTCTGTATGTGTTTTGTGTGAATGTGTTTGTGTGCTCGTCTCATGTTGACGTCTATCTCATCGCTGTCCATCTCTCTGAAGGGGATAACAGTGGCTGGGCAGACCTCTTCGACCAGACATTTAAAAGGGTTTATCCACAAGAGCTTTCTACAGAGTGCCGTAAATATACACCTAATACCTAATCATTAACCTCTTGAGCTTGCTGTCTTGCAGTCTCAAAAACACAATTTAGACTGTCCAGTTCTAGACAGTACTACTTGTATTAGTACAAACTTTGCCTAAACTAGGCCTATGCCAAATATATCAAGTGCAATTTTTAATGTCACTTTCAATAGAAGTTCATTATCCACATTTTTCCTAACGATGCTGCATTTTAGATTATGGGAGGCACTCCCGGTTTGTGGAAGTTCCACTTAAAAAGACTGAAACAAATCATTTCAAATCGTAAGGTTGCTCTACAGTTGGACTGAATGAGCTGTAAAATAACAACACTTGGTATTTTAATGTGATATGGTATAACATAGCAAGAGCTCTTTCAGTCGCTGGATTCTTTTCCTCCTGATTGTTTGTTTTTCCTTTGTGTTCCACTGTAACAGTATGCAAAAAAGACTAGGCTGTACTGCGCATTTGTGGTCTGCTCTCCTGCTATAATTTATGATATAGCTATCCCATGAATAATTCACTGAAATGCACAAATAATCTTTATTTCCCCCCCAAAATCCTCAGGTCTCTTTCCAGGTTTGTTTTCACATGGATGCTTTAAAATCCAAACGTCCAATGCAATCTCATAGCAATTCATCCGTACATTTTCGTACAGTTTGTCTCCAGTGATGGGTAGGTTTAGGGGTGGTCCTTCCTGGTGATGCTTTTCTAAAAATACGAATTCGTATAATAAATTATTCACCTCGTAAAATCCGTAGGCTACAAATTGTGCATAATAGGGCTACACATACTATACTCATCTTTGCACCAATAAAATGTGCAAAACTTTATGTTTTTACTACCAAATTATATGTATCTAATTAATTTAAATTACAGTGCACTGTTTTCCTCGACATCTCGCGATTTCGGGGCACGAGAGTTCCCGAACATAATGCATGATGGGATACGCTAGTGGGTTTTTGGACAAGGCAATTGTCTGTCAAAATGATGGAAATCACTTTGAAATAGTATCACTCAATGTTCCAGCTAATTAACATTTTTGATTATGGGATACATAATCCCATTTTGATTTTGATATACATAATACAGACATAACAGTGGTATTTAACACGTCCATTTCTGCTGAAGTAGGCTAATCAAGCTTTTGGGGTATAGTATTTCATTGTCTGTTGTAGTAATTTGTTTATGCTTAACTTTTTAATTTCCTTTTAATGTTCGATGGTTAAAGGGTGAGTAGAATAATGTCATATTGTACTCAGTTTTCGAAAATGCTTATTATTGCATTCATACAGCGAACCTTTTGCTAATTGTTTACCGTTTTAACGAAAGTACTTCCATAATTCGTGAAAAGCGTCATGGGGCATAGGAAAAATGTGGATAAGGTCAACTCGTATTTAAACTTTTAAATACATTTGAAATGTAACCTTAATTTAAAATTCGTTTTAATATACTTTTAACAATGTAAATCAGTGTTCATTTTTAACTACAGTATTGGATGTCACTGCACAGAACTTCCATATTGCCAAAAACTGTTGAATTTGAATGAGTGTATGTTCGTGTGTATATGTATCTCTTTCCTGTCCTGCCTTGCAGAAGTGGAGCAGTATCCGGATCGTTGCCAGTGCATTAACAATGAGATCCACTGTGTGCATGTCAGCTTGAGATCCGTTCCACAGGTGTCAGCGAATGTTACCTTCCTGTACGCAGCCTTCCATTGCAAATTTGTATAGTCAAAATGTACAGCAGCCTAATTCACTGATTCAAAAGATTATGAATTGTTGAAGGTTTAAAGGGATAGTTCACTTTGAAATAAAATTTTGGTATGTTGTAGCTTACCTGAAGTGCATCCAAGATGTAGGTGTCTTTGTCTCCGCAGTAGTTTCAATTTTGATATTTTTAGGTCAAACCGTTCTTGTCTGTCAGTCATATAATGCAGGTATATAGGAACTGTCTCCAAAAGCATGCAGAGATGTCTCTAATAGCATGCAGAGAAAAGTCCAAATTAAGAAATTCCCCATCGTAAGTGCACATTGATGGCCTAAGACACGAAACAAGTGGTTTGTGTGATAAAACGAACAACAGTATTTATATCGTTTTTATCTCTTTTACACAACCACGTCCATCTGATCTGTTTACACAGGATTTCTTCCCTGGAAACTAATCTAACCGCCTTCGATTGGACGTTGCATTTTTAGCAGAAACGCGTGTGATTGGCTGTACGGCTCAACGTATGCCTTTGATTGACCTAAACAATGAAGCGAGTAGTGTGTCAAGATAGAAGGCTTACAAATTGGGAATAAATGAAAACTCAACACTCCCGGATGAGTTATTCGCGCGAGCTTAGGTCATAAATGTGCACTTATGATGGGGAATTTTTTAATTTGGACTTTTCTCTGCATGCTATTAGAGACATCTCTGCATGCTTTTGGAGACAGTTCCTATATACCTGCATTATATGACTGACAGAAAAGAACGGTTTGACCTAAAAATATTAAAATTGAAACTACTGCGGAGACAAAGACACCTACATCTAGGATGCACTTCAGGTAAGCAAAAACATACCAAAATTGTATTTCAAAGTGAACTATCCCTTTAACGCTGCTTTCCTGTGCTATCAGAAATTTCCTACTTCCTACTTCTGAAGTTGTGATTACGAGCTCATCGCATTTAAGTAGCTTACTTTGTTGTCGAAAAAAAAAACAGGAATCGTGGAGGACACCAGGTTATTCTTGCCTATTTCATGGGGAAATCTTATTAAAGCCAAAATGTAATTTTGAATAAAATGAAGCTTCCCATTCGTTGACAACCATATAAACATTCACCGCACTATATAGATAGTCAGCTTGGTGACAATTCTGGAATTTCTGTCAAATAGGCTACATGCATATTTTCGCTGTATAAAATCATACAATGCTTGAAATTATTATGACTACAGTATATGCAAATATATGCACTACTTTAACGACAAGAAAAGGCGATAGCTTTTGTGGAAAAAAAACGAATAAAGAATAGCAGTCAAAGGAGCAATTATTCTCCTCTCCGCCATGTTTAAAGTTTATGGCACGCCCAACTCGGAAACTCCGGTATTAAAATCATATCTGAGTTTCCCAGTGGTAAATACTTGGGCGTACATGTCCAATTTCCGACTAAGGAAATCGTATTTATATATTATTCCGATAGCATGTTAAGGCAGCCAAAAAAACATAACCCAGTACTAAGCTCTAGAGCAGGGTCAGCCAGGGCCACTGGGGCAGTGAGTTATACAGCATTTCAACTTGAAAATCACTAATCATAAACAGTCTGTTTTCATAAAAGAGCTCGCAGGGGCTCAAATGATCTTTACCAGAGGCACTCCCTCACAAAACTAAACAACCTTTAACCCACGTGACAAAAAAAAAAAAACCGTGGTACAAAAAAAAGAAGTTTAAAAGTAACCAAATTCCACTAGAAAATGTGCGCTTGGCAACCCCACAGCAGGCGGTTTAGAAATAAACAACCAATTAGAATTGCCCACTTGTGCGTGTTGCGTCACAGGCCCTGTCACAAATGGCACACTTATGCACAAATGACACACTTATGCACTTTCGGTCAAGCACAATTTATACTTCTGCATCGAACTCCTTCGGCGTACCCTGACGTGCACCTCTCCAAAAATGTAACAACGTATCAATTCTACGCGGATGCAAGCTCTGTGATTGGTCTGCTAGAACCTCTCCGGGTTTCAAATGCTGTAATTGTGCGCCAACGACGCAGAAGTATAAATGAAAACCAACACGTTGCCTACTGCGTAGAGGCTCCGGCGTAGGTCCGATGCATACAATGGCTGGCGCGTGCGCGTGTCCGTAGCCTGTGAGACCGTAGGCGTGGGGTGGCCCATTTGTCATTTTAGGTCTCACCCCCTATGCGGTCGATTTGCGCCCTCGATACGCACTTTTGCAGAGCCCTCACTGATCCGCAGCAGACTTCTTCCCGCCAGTCAAAGCGGCGTTATGTCACGAAAGTGCGGACTCGTAGGAAGACCGCGAGTGCTATCTGCGATGGGACAGGGCCACAGAAAGTTTCGCGGACCCTATTTCGTTTCACGACCAGCTCCTCCTCTCTGAATGTCTAATGGGGTGGAGGGATAGAGTTGTGGGTAGGGTTAGGGTTTGGTTGGATATTCTAGCTCCACCCATTAGGGCCAAATTACATTTGCTCCTCCTCGCTGGATCTCTAGCAAGGAGGAGCTACACTAAAGCTCCACCCATTTGCTCTGCAGTGAGCAGCTTCTCGTCACATGGCAATAACGGGAATCGCGTTTTTTGAATGAAAAAGAGATCGTTTTATTCTTACAGCTATGGTCTGAAAAGTATATTCAGTAAAACAGCATGCAAAGTCAAACATGACACGGCTTAACAATACATTTTCTTTATCATGTATTTTCTTCAGCATACACAAATGAAACACTACTGAGTGTTTAATTAGCTGTTTGTGTTGCTTTTGGACAGATCACTGAAGAGCAACGAGATTCGCATGTTACCCAATAAAGCCTTCATCAAATACACAAAACTACAGAGGCTGTAAGTATGAATAAGCCATTCCTTTCCTCTGATCCAAAAAAGCTACTTATAATTTTTGTCACAATTAGTGATTGATTTTTATAAGACCTGCTCAAGACAACTTTGGTATGCATTGACTAAGGAGATGCTTTGCTTAAGCCGCAAATCAACACAGAGGCTTGTATAGCTGTCAACCTGTACAGCCAATGCCTGTTTACAGTATGTGGTACAAAAACTATTGGTTCCTGCATGAAACTGATTAACGTTTATGATCAGCTTTCTGTTGAATCCACTGAAGCTTTTATGATGAGGCCATGGTCACCTTCCTTTAAATTGAGCTTGCTGCTGCTTGTTAATCTCAGTATTGGCAGGTTTCTGCATAGCATGCCATTAAAGCTGGGATTTTATGTGTCGCTCTATAGTGATTAATGCTTTCTAGTAGGACACACTGAAAGGCGTAAGGATAGTGGCCACAAGCACTTACAGTTCTGTAGATATCTATTGTCAAAAGACATCAGCATTACACCAATAGAGAGTAATGTTTTTCCTTTTTACAAATAATTTTCATAAAATAATTTTTGAAAGTATCTAATGCTCACAAGGCTGCATTTATTTGATCAAAGATATAGTAAAATTTATATAGATATAGTGTAATTTATTCATGTGATGGAAAAACAGAATTTTCAGTGGCCATTACTCCTTCAGAAATCATTATAATATTCTGATTTATGCTGATTATCAATGTTGAAAACAATTGTTGCTTTATGTTTGTGGAAACTGTGTTAATTTCTAAACGTTCAAAAGAACAGCATTCATACATTAACAATGTAAAAGTTGCCGCTGTTACTTTTGATCAAGTAACGTTAAATGAATCCCTGCTGAATAAAGGTATCAATTTCTTAAAAAAAAAAAAAAAAAACCTTTCTAACCCCACATTTTTAATGGTAGTGTAATGTACTATATAGACCATTACCACATCCCAGTTGCTATAGAAGGCATAGCAACCCCACCCCCCCCCCGTTCAGGACAGCTGCAGCTCCCCCTGTCATCTGTCGTTGAGAAGTTCAAGGTGGCAAAATGCAGAGTCGCGCTAAGTCTGAGAGAGTCCAAAGACGTCCGGGTAAAGCAAGCAGGCATCATAACAAGATCAGGCTGCAAATGGGCAGTCAGCTCAGCCATTGAACAGGCAGAAATCTCACTGAAGTTACGTGATCTCTGCATAGGACGCCAAGGCCTGGGGTCGACACACTTCCAACAGTTTGGGAATGCAAGCACAAAGATTAAGCGAGGCATGGTCCAGTCAGAAATCTGACCTCAAGAGGAAAAGGGGCGTTTGACCAGAGCAGTGGAAAAAGCATTCCAGGGAGCTTGGACAAAATGGGATCTGCCCAAGCGTAAGATCACATGGGCAAAGCTGTGGAGACTGGAGCCCTACCGCATCTCCTTCCTTCAGCGCCCCGTGTACGACACCCTTCCTTCAACGTCTCACTTGCAATCATGGGGGTTGAGGGACGACCCGTACTGCTCTGTGGTCAAAGGGGACACTGGCACACATACTGTCAGGGTGCAAAACATATTTAACCCAAGGTCGATATAGGTGGTGCCACGACAAGCTCCTGTCCCTCGCTGACGCACTTGAGCGAGAGAGGTGCAAGAAGAGGTTAGGTTGCACAGACGAGAGAAGAAGTATCACCTTCATTAAGGAGGGAGCCAGACCCTTCGCAGCCAGGGCATCAGCAAAATCCAATCTGCTGCAAGCCACAAGCTCTTGGGAAATGAGAGTCGACGTCGGAAGGAGGCTGCAGTTTCCGGAAGTCGTCCACACAGCCCTCTTCACCCAGACATCGTCCTGTGGTCAGCCAAATACCGTAAAATCATTCTAATCGAGCTGACCGTGTCATGGGAGGACGGCTGTGAGGAGGCTCAGGAGAGGAAGGGCTTGAAATATCAGCCTTTAATCCAGGAGTGCAAAGATAAGGGATGGCAGGCATGTTCCCTGTGGAAGTAGGGTGCAGAGGCTTTCCTGCCAAATCAGCATGGCGGCTGTTGTCAGCTTTAGGCATAGACGAGAAGAGCAAAAAGAACGCTACTCGTAGGATGGGAGAGGAGGCTGAACGAGCTTCTTGCAGGAGTAAGAGAGAGGAAGACCGCTGGAAGCCAGGAGCAGATGGGCAGTGATTTGGCCACCACTGCCGACCCACCAACTGGAGAGTGTTGTAGTTAAGGGTAGAAACACTCAAGGAAGGTTGGGTACCACCTGATGATATCTGCTTCTGGCTGAAAGCAACGGTTACCTTAAGGGTAATCGATGAAAGCACCCAACAGGTGTATTTTTTACATATATGTAAGATACATACAGTATATGTATAATTTTAACATATATATATTTTTATATATATAATATAAAATTATTTAGTTTTCCATGTCCAGAGATAAAAACATCAGTTTGAGACAATTGTCCATTTCATGCTTTTCGGCACGAGACAAAACATTAATGAAATATTTGTGATTTACATATTGCTTGCAAAAAATAAAAATCAAACATGAAAAGTTAGTCATTGTGGCGCTTTTTTTTGTGTGCTACTTCAGTGAATCTACTTTTTGTGTTTCTGTCAAGGAGAAAAGCTATTTTGTCGTATTTATGTTTAGTGTTAAGTCTTAGAAACGGCACTGAGAGTCGAGTTTTACCATTCGAGCTGTGTGTACAGTAACACTTCAATGTTTAGGTTCTGTTCCATGTACCGGTAGGTTAATGGAGTTTTCTTCTTATATAAATTATAAATTTTATGATTAATTATCAATATGCCCATTCCCTAATTCATAATTCAAAGCCCCTAAATATTTAATATTGTAGGTGACTCAAAAAGGACTATTATTTTCTGTAAAGAGCCACTGCAGACACCGTCAGCTTGAAAACACAACGTACTTGTGCAGTTACAATGTGATGACGCTCACATGTCACACAGAGGATGTGGAAACTGCCCTGATGAGGCATTCATTTTTGCGCCTCCAATATTCAAATATTTATTTATTCTTAGATAAATTTTTGGTTGGGGACATTTAGTTTTGGATACAGTACTGATGGCAAAGGATGGTGTAACTATGAATGTGAGTTGTTGAGGGTATTCTGTGAGGTGTGGGAGGTATTTGCAGAGATTTATTAAAGATAAATAAAGGACACGAGACAAGCTGAAATTGTGGTCCAGGTGCAGGCGTTGGTCAGAAACACAGTGAGGCAGTGCAAAAGTGCAAACCAGCAATCCAAAAACCAGTCAAAATAGCTTAGCACAACGTCTCTACGATATTTTAGTCTATATGGCTTGAGTCCCTCCTTCAACAAACATGATTTTATAAATCTATTTATATATCTATATATTTTTTTAATCAGTTTGGTTAACCTGTTAAACACAACCACCTGTAGACCAAATTGCTGATTGTTTTTTTTTTCTTCCTCAGGTTTCTCCAGGATAATTGCATTCTCACAGTTTCCGTTCACGCTTTTAGTGGACTATATAAGCTGCAAAAACTGTAAGTGTTTTTTGTGTGTGTGTTTTTTACGTTTTTTAATACATATTTTCACATTAAACAGGGGAATAGTCAAGTCACCCTTATTTTTTATAGCACTTACATTGTTTCAAAGCAGCTTCACAATAATAAACTGGAAAGTATTAATGATTCAAACGCAATAAAATTCTGCTGTAAAGCAACTCTAGCAAGATCATACTGTTATTATTCAGCTCAATTCAGTTTTAAAGTTCCTCAATTATGAAAGTTCAATTCAGTGAATAGCCTACAACTATTTTTTTTGTCTTCGTTAAAACGTCCCTCATTCTGAGTTAAACTCAACATTATTTATTGTTCTTGTGTTGCAGATCTTTGAGCCAGAACTGCATCTCCTTGCTTTCACCTGGAGTCTTCAGTGATCTTCATAAACTCAAGTGGTTGTGAGTACAACCATCAACAAGCTGTAAATGTTGTTGTTTATATATATATACTGTACATACAGTATATGCTTATATATGCGCAAATTAAACTGCCAACATCCAAAGTCCTGATGATTCAGTTGTTTACATGAGTCATAGACTACATTATATCTAAAATGTTTTGCAACAGCAGTATATGCCTGTTCTTAACAGTCATTTTTGTGCATAAGTACACAATACATATTGAATATTTTGACCAAGAATAAGATTTGTATTAATACAATTAAATAAACTTGTATTGTTGTAGTATATTAAAATAGATTCAAAATTTGTTACAATTTAGGGTTGTTGATATTTAGTCTCTTAAACTCAAATGCTGTATTTTTGATCAAAACAGTTGACAGTGCAGTTACAATAAAAACAGTAATATTGTGAAATGTTATTCGATTTTAAATTATGTTTACTGTCCCTTTTGATCAATTTAATGCATCCTTGCTGAAGGATATTTATTTCCTTAAAAAAAAAAAAAAAGCAAAGAAATCTTACTGACCCCAAACTTTTAAATGGTATTGTATCTGCACTGAATCTATGAGTTATTAATTTATTAAATTAAGTAGTCCCTTAGGTTGGCTGGTGGTTAAGGAAAATTTTTGCAAGTTTTAAAATGTTATTTTATCTCCAGGATTTTGGATGACAATCCCATAACAACAATTACAGCCAACACATTTACTGGTCTGAGTTCCCTCTTCTTCCTGTAAGTCTTCATCCATCCGCATTTATGAAGTGCTGGTCATTTCCTTCTTTTGTTTAAATAAACCCCATTATTTGTGTGTAAAGTGCTGTTCTTCAGAATCAATGCGTTTGTATAATTTCACCCAAATTCAGTCACAAAAAATATCGCCCTGAAAAATATATTTGCATTTTAAATGATTTAAGTCTGTGCACTGTAGTTTTAAATGTCTGTACGAGGTTGTGGCTCACCTGATCCAAACATCTGTACAGGTCAATGGTAAATGCCTCTCTGGAACAGCTCCCCCCCGCCAGACTCTGCACCCATATGCCCTTACTCAGCTGGCTGTAAGTATCCACTTCTCTTTTACTTACTCTAGCTGTCGTGGCTTACAGGATTGTGAATTCAGTTCAGTTAGGAAGATGCTGGCAGCGAGGCAGATCATGTTTGAAACAGAGCTGGGTCACTCTGAGACGACTCAACCAGAGGTATCTGGCTCACATCTAAAAAAAATTAAAAAAATCTGAAGAAAGACAAACATAAATAGTATGAAAGTCAAAACATCAAATACCATGGATAAATATTTAGTTGATTAAGTAATCCACTATTTTGTAAAGGGGGTCAAAATGACCATTTTCACCAGAGAAATTAAAAGATGGCAGCATCATTATTTTATTTTTTACAAATAGATAGGTATGTCCTACCTATCTAGATATTTAGATATTTAGAGATATTTAGCAATCCTTGTTGCATTATACCAATGGACACAGTTCATTTATTAATGTTATTTTAACATATCAGTTAAAAAATAGGGAGAAGCACTTTTTATGGGTTTTGTTTCCTACGTTGGCATGCCTGTAACTCAGAATGCAAACAAAGAAATCGTAATATTCAGTGGTATATTTTTTTGATATTAATATAGCTCATTTTATACAAAATGGAAATTGAAAGTGCTTTAAAATCATTTACAAGTTCATTTACAATGGGTGAAAATGAAGAACTGAATAGAGTGCTGACGTCAAAACCCGGAAGACTAATTCGCCAATGTTTTCCTCAAGATTTCCCTATGGGGTTTTTCCAATTTATGAGTAAAATAAGATCAGTGGTAAACATATGTGACAATGCTTGCACGATTTTCTGTGCAACTTAACCTGCACACACTCACACCCCAAACGTTCTTATGTACTTAATAGAAACATACGTTTATTTAAATGAAACATAACAGCTTCCAAGATTTGTGTTTACGAAATGGATGTGTGTAATTTACATTATAGAGCAGAACGTATCATAAAGTTATGTTGACCACAGATCAGATTTTTCTCACTGTATATTGTTAAAAAAAACAAAAATCTAAATCTAACACACACACACACACACACACACACACACACACACACACACACACACACACACACACACACACACACACACACACACACACACACACACACACACAATGATATATATATATATATATATATCATATCAACATAATGAAGCTCAGTAAAATTCTATTGTGCATAGTGTACAGTACATCTGTAGCATTTTTTCTTTTAGCATTAGTTTGTTTGGCTCTTTTAAGATCCCAGACAGGTTTAAGTGCTACCTGGGGCTCATCCTTCTTGCTCTCATCTTTGTGTAGTACAAGAACAGTATGTACTCTGTTGCTAATGCGTTATTCTCTCCTTGGCCATGGTGTCCGTCTTTGACAGCCAAGAGCAACAGGATGAGCCTGGATTTCACTGATATGCCGATGTGTTTCTAGGTGTAACCAAAAAGTCCTAGGCCAGCGGTCATGCTACCTTTTAATATTGTGTACGTCACATGTACATGTCAACATGCCTGTATTATATTTACTGAAATTTTGTATATCCAGCATTTTTATTTGCATTATTAATTCTTACTCCTCAATTTTATGACATGCTCTCTTAAAGGGATTTTGAGGGGAATCGTATTACGACGTTGGGCTTGTCAACTTTACTCGCTTGTGAACATCTTACTGTGCTGTAAGTATACGGTGTCCTTATTCAGCTGAACAGAAGTGAACAGCAAAACACCAAAATCAGGTCCCTTTCAATCAGGTTTATGATTGTAAGTCTTCTCATCCTTGGTGCTTTTTAGGTCACTGAGAGCCAATCTCATCAAGAGTTTGCCGGAGAAAACCTTCCAATCCCTGTGCATGATGGGAGACCTGTGAGTGACAATGAAACATTGTTGTGAATGAGTGTGTGCATGAAAATAAGGACAAAGAGAAGGCACTAGTGATGTATCAACGATTTTATCGCTTGACATGCCCTCGTCGCTTTTGCAGGGATCTGTCCAGTAACTTGATAAAGGAACTGCCAATCAGTATTTTCAAGGATTTACCCTCATTGCAAATTCTGTGAGTAGCAGTTGGATAATTTAAACACAATCGGGTGCAGATCTTTATAAAGTATATATGTACATACTATCCGGCTGCTGTGTTTTCTCATTTGTAGGAATCTGTCCCAAAACCCACTGGACCACATCCACCCAGGCCAATTTAACCACCTAATTCAGCTCCAGTCTCTGTAAGTAACAGCGTTATCTAAGGTTTTCATGAATTTTTCTTTTTTAACAATATATGTTATTAAATTTGATATGCTTTAGTAACCACACAGCAAAGGTTGTTCTCTAAATCGAGTTTGTGTTTGTGGGCTGTTGATATACTGATGATGACAAGAAAACAAACAGCAGACCAGGCTATGTGCCAGATTGTAGTATTCACTGAGGCTTAGAGCTTGCAGGTGACCGGACAATGGTCAGCAGAATAACACTAAAACGTCAATATTCTGTTTTTGCAGTGGCCTGGAGGGAGTGGAGATCCCAAATATCCAGACAAGCATGTTCCGGACCATGGATAATCTCTCCTACATGTGAGTATCTCTCTTTTTTTAAATCAGACCTGCAAACTCAGGTCTGAGAGGTGAAAAGGTGACATGTTTACAAATTAAATCCTCGTACGGTGGTGTATGGGCATCCCAGAATTTTTTTTTGTTGGTGATTTTAAAATCCAAACAAAGCATTATGGTGGATACTGACAAGAAAATAAAGGGAAAAGACAACATTTGCTTCAAGTAAAAAAAAACAAAAAAACAACACCACACATTTATTGACACCACTTAACTTGAACACCACACCAGCCACAACTTGCTACATCAATACAAATCTTGTATCTTGTCTTTATCTGAACATAATATTTGACGGTGCCCAGGGCCCCTTAGATGTCCTGGGCCCCTGGGCAAGTGCCCAGTTGCCCTAATGGTTAATCCGGCCCTGGTCAGTGACAGAGTGCAAGCATATTCGTCTAAAAAAATTAGCCTATTCATTTATACCCACAATGTAATGTAAAATTTAGCATTTTTATCAACTGTAAATTTGTTGTTTACCTTTTACCATATATCTTGGAGTATCGCAATAATATTGTATCGTGAGTTCAGTATCGTGATAATGTATCGAATCGTGACATGAGGGTATCGTTACACCGCTAGAATCACAGAAATGACACACATCAGTGTGAATTTTGTAAACACATTATATAACATGAATATTCATAAAATATTAATCTTTTAAAATAAGAATTAAATATTGATATTCATTTTTTCTCAGATATTTCAAGAAGTTCCAGTACTGCTCTTACGCCCCACATGTCCGGAAGTGTAAACCAAACTCAGATGGTATCTCTTCTTTTGAGGATCTGCTTGCTAACGTGGTCCTTCGTGTGTCTGTGTGGGTCATGGCTTTTATCACCTGCTTTGGGAACCTCTTTGTTATCGGGATGCGGACTGTCCTGCGGGCTGAGAACAACCTGCATGCCCTCTGCATCAAAGTTTTGTGCTGTGAGTACCCGACGTTTACATTTGACCATTGCCCACATTATATTAAACACTAAATATGCTTTATGATACGGAGTTAAAAGCATGTAACCTTAAAAGGCCAAGTCTTTTAAGATACCAGCAATAATGACACCACAAACATCTGTTTTCAGGGCTTATTTGTACTATAATTGGCTGACTGTTATGAAACCAATGTGACGCAAGCAGAAGCAGCTGGCACTCCAAGAAGAAACAGTTTTCTAGGACACCAAGCTCTCGAATTATAAGTGTTCCTGCACCATAATGTCTTCTCAATTACACCAAGCCATATTAAATATCGCAAGCTATCTCTTCATTTTTCTATTTATCTGAAAAATTATGTACGTTTCATCTTACTGAAGAACTCAGTCCAATTATGCTTTCCGCATTCAGAAAGGGATGTGTGAGAGCAGTTGACAATTATAATTTAGTTCTGGAAGAGCACTGCCTGAGATGTTTAAAAACCCTTTTCTCCAGGTCCTCTAGCTGTCTGTCTCCTTTAACCAAAGTGTCCCACTGTTGACAATCTCCCGCCTGACATTTAGCCTGAAAGGCTGTTCTGATCGGACGGGAAATCTATAAACCTGTAACAATTCTATTCACACAGGATTCGCTCTCTATTACAATCACCTTCACTGATCAATTCTAACTCTGGAGTTCTTGGGCTGGTGCCATTAATCAATGCACCCATGTTTGGCATGGGAAAGGCGTCTATTTTAGCCTGCAATGCTATTACCATGTGCTCCGGTCACGCATCTGTGCTATGCCTCGTACAAATTGATTTCTGGCCTGCTGGGGTTGTGATTTATCTTTTAAAAATAACATTTTATATGTGCAGGAAAGGCTGGCGCAAGACCAAATTGTAAATCTGGGCTTTTAGGAAGCTACTTGTTCATTAATGAGTTCTGCTTCTGATATCTAATGAGTAATAGCTAAAGCTATTTACCACAATGCTTCATTTATCCCTAGGTGCAGATTGCCTGATGGGGGTCTATCTGTTTTTTGTGGGGGTCTTTGATGTGAAGTTCCGTGGCGAGTACAACAAGAACGCCAAGCTGTGGATGGAGAGCCTGGAGTGTCGTACCATTGGCTTCCTGGCTATGCTGTCCTCCGAGGTTTCCGTCATGCTGCTCACTTACTTGACCATAGAGAAATTCCTAGTCATCGTTTTCCCTTTCAGCCACCTGCGACCAAGCAAGTGCCAGACATTTGCCGTCTTGACCTCTATATGGCTGCTAGGTATCTCTATAGCTGCAGTGCCTCTGCTTAATGAGGACATGTTTGGGAATTATTACGGACACAACGGAGTGTGTTTCCCTCTTCACTCTGAGCGTCTGGAAAAGCCCATTGCAAAGGGATATTCCACTGGAATTTTTCTTGGTGAGTTCTGGCAATGGTGGAGAAATATTTGATTTAGTTATGATCTAATCCAATAGGCTTCCCAGCACACATAGATCATTGTAACAAGGTTAGATGTTATGGGAAGAACGAGGCGGGAACCGGCGAACATTTAAAGATTTTAATAAACAAATAAAACAGAAAACAGAAACAACACATCAAATAAAATCAGGCCTGTTCCTCTCTCGATCTCCACTGTCTCCTCCGCGAGAGATACGAGAACGGTGTCGTTCATCATTAATCACGCCACCGGTCTCGCGCCGCCCTCTCATGTCCCTCGACCTCGTCCTGCTCGCCACAATCATTTATTGAAAATAAGCTACAAAAATGTCTCTTTCTGGCTTTAACATTAACATTAATCTCCCATATTTATTGGACAGGTTTAGTGGATTTTTTGTTGTTGTTAAGAATATATACCAAATCAAAAGTTTGGGGTCTGTAAGATGGGGTCTGTTGATATATCATGTAAAATTTAATTTGGGCTATTTTTGATCCAGGAAACCTTAACTAACAAACGTGGACAAAAATAAAATTGAGGAATATGGCCTCTTCAAAACAGCGAAATGTCTCAACCTCAATAGTCTGAAGAATATCTGTCTTATTTTTGTGCCACATTCTGTTAACTGCTGCTGATGGTGGCACTCGTTTATCAATGAAATCAACCAGACTGAATTGATGAAAGCCATTTTCCCGCGCATTCAGACCTGGAACAGGCAGATATACGCCCCTGTTGTTCCTGATGCGTCCAGTGGGGGGAGGCTGTACAGTATGAGCCAGATCAAATGACTCGAATATAAGAGGTTATTAAATAATTTGCTACAGTTATTGTTGCTCGGCAATCATGCTACGTTGCAACGTTTATCATATATGAACGATTGCTCCAGGTGTGCAAAACCTCACTTTTCTTGTATGCTCAGCTTTTAGTCACAGCTCAGCCTACAGAATTGGCCTTGACCTGTTTTCACTATGCTTTGTGCTGTTTTTCAATCAGAGTTTTATGTTTATACTTGTAGGACTTAACCTGGTGGCCTTCCTCATCATTGTCGTCTCCTACTCCAGCATGTTTTACTCCATCTACAAAACAGGCATTGACGCCACAGAGGTGCGTGGACGGCTGCACAGGGACGTGGCTATGGCACATCGCTTTTTCTTCATCGTGTTCTCTGACGCCCTCTGCTGGATTCCCATATTCCTGGTCAAAATCCTCTCCCTGCTGGAAGTTAAGATACCAGGTTAGTTGGTCCTCAAAAAATGTAAAGAAAAAAAGAAAAAACAATAATGTGTGTATAGAAATGGTATACACGCAAAAATGCATTCACAAATATTAACATGAGGAATTTATTAGTGCCACTTAGATTTTATATTTGACTAAAACTACACAAAAGACTATAATGCACAAACATATAATGCACTCAATATTTTACTAAAGGAAAATATCTCTTATCTTTCATGTCTCTCCCAGGAACAATCACATCATGGGTGGTGATCTTCATCCTTCCCATCAACAGTGCCTTGAATCCCATCCTGTACACGCTGACCACCAGTTTCTTCAGAGAGCAGGTGGAACTTTTATGGTGCCATAGACAGCCAAGACTCAAACAGGACCACAAGAGCTTCACCAGCTCTGTTATTTACATGGACCCCTCAAGGTCTTCTTATTACCACCCACAGACATCTATAGTCATAGATGTCAGTTATAGATGAAGATATTCTGTATTATGGACATTGCATTTGTCTGTAGTGTATCTACAGAGTTTTCGGAGTGCCGGAGCACTTAAAGACGATGTCCTTGTAGAGCCTATTTGCTGGTGATCATAATCACAGAATCATGGACTGACTGTAATCAGATGCCATATTGAAGACCTAAATTAGATCAAATATCTACATGTTATGGTTGGACAAGAATGATAAAACAAAGTGTAAGATAGCCTGACACTATTGCAGTAGGCCTACATCATAAAAAGCTTTAAAATGGCTGAATATGTTATAACCTTGCTAGTCAATAGGTTTTAAGACCATACACTGATCTTGTAAGATGCAGCCTACTTTGACAGAGGGTTGGTTGCATGCAGGCTATTTGTATTTTGCATATATGATGTACAGTATTATTTCCCTTTTTTGTAGTGTATTTGTGTCAAAAAATAAAGAAAAATCCTCTTTCACTTGCAAAAGTAAATGGAGCTACCTACATCCTACTTCAATTCAGTCATGACATTCATCATAGCAGTGTAATATCACTCAGCCATTATTATAAAGACTGTAGGCTATTACAGTTTTTTACAATTGCTATGACAGTTTTTTCAATACATTTAACAAGTTTCCTAAACTCTTAACACGGTTAGCACAACATCAGTCTTTGTAGGCTATACAATTAACACATTTCTTGTTGCTTTGACACAAAATGCATATAGTTAACACAAATTTAAAATGCTTGAACTTCTTTTACACTCAAGCTCAACCAATACCAAAACAATGTAATTTTACTGCCAAATTTACAAATGCTTTCACACTGTATGTCAGAACAGATAACATCATGTTCTAAACATAACTTATATAGGCTAAAGTCAAAGTGAACAGCTATGAATTGAAACACAAATATATTCCCTGTATTTTATTCCATTGCTACTGAGAAACAGCTTATTGAAGTTATGCAAATATATAAATTACAGCTGATTCCCATCCAGAAGCACACTCAGGTGTTGAGGTTCTTTCAATCGCATGACCATATGTTATAAAAGAGGACTCTTTGGGCTGATCTTGTGTGGAAAAGGAACAATATAGAGCAACACAAAGAGAGAAAGAAAGAAAGAAAGAAAGAAAGAAAGAAAGAAAGAAAGAAAGAAAGAAAGAAGCCTACACGAGGGAGAGGAAGACGAGTACCAGGACAAGGGAGAGGAGTTGGGCAAGGACAAGGGAGAGGTATATCTTGCAGTAATGTCCTTTTGCAAATAAAGTCTTTACTGCAGGAATTCTGTTTTTCATAAACTGTACATAAAGCTACTCTGAGATGGTCATTCATTTTTTGTATTGAATTTCTGCAACAAAATGCATGTATTTACTAAACCCAACAAAACTGAAATGTAGAGAGGCTTCACAAGAAACTACAGTGCAAAACACAATCTATGATCAATACCATATACTGTCTATTGTATAAGGGCAGACCTGACACATAAAATAATGCAGTTTCTGTAATTTCAGCTGATGTTAGTGTTTTTTTTGTCATTGTGTTATGATTGACTAAATGTTCCTGTTGGAAGAGAACATGTGTTAGTGTTTTGAATAATTATTTGATTTTGAAACATGTTTGCAGTGTTTTGTTAGACATAGTGTATTGTGTTAGTGTATTATTGTATTTTGAAAATTAGTTTTGGAGTTTAGTTTACAGTGTGTGATTTTGAGCATGAAATTAACCGTTTTGACAATTGTGTGTTTTAGGTGTGTTGGTGCGTTAAGAGTTTAGGAAAATTGTTAAATGTATTGAAAAAACTGTCATAGCGATCGTAAAAAACTGTAATCACAGTGATGAGTAGCCTATCAGCCAAGTCAGTCAACATGGCGATAATCTTGGCCACGCCCCCGTAATCTGAATGGGGAAAGACCGAAATCTCAACATATTTAAAATCAGGAATGAATTACTACAACAATTGTGATCTCATTTACTTCTTTAATTCAAATTCCATAGACTAATGGTGTAGAGACCATGGAGTAAACAAACTAGTGTCTTTACGTTAAAAAAATTATTAGCCTACTATAAAAATATTTTGTGAAATATTTTTGTTTAATGGCCTCTAATTTCACAGCGGTTTAATTTATGGCAAACCATCTTCTTCTTTTTTTTCGTTTTCACTTCACGGTCTCTCCTTTTTTTCATCTCAACGTTTAGGCTAATTGCCGCCACCTAGTGACTCAAACTGGTTACTACGACTACCAACTGCAGATTTTGTGAATTTATATAATCAGCATAAAACTTTTGATAAAAGGATTCTCCAGTTTAATCAAGAAAACGGAAACATTACAGGAGTCCTGAGTCCTGTTTTCTTGATTAAACTGGAGAATCCTTTTATCAAAAGTTTTATGCTGATTATATTATATTCACAAAATCTGCAGGAGAATAAGGAACCGGTATAGGCACTAAAAAGGTCGATGAGAATTAAATATTAGGGTAATTAGTGTTTGTCTTGTTGCAATAGACATTGTGCATTGTGATTAACTTTTTTACATGAAGCTTTAAGCTAAAACTATTAAAATAAAGATATCAATATTTAATGTCCATATTTATTAAGTAGCCTTGTAATAAGCTGGATATTGTATAATTAGTTAGTCGGTCATTATCAACAAACCTATTCAAGGTGGAGAAGTGTTCTACATTAAACGGCTGACAGGACAACATTCGTATAAACACAATAACTTATAACTATATCATTTTGGAGTAAGTTATGTTTGTGAAGTAAAGATACAATGACTGACAAATAGAATACATAGCCTACCCGGTAAGTTCGTTGTAACACGCTAGGTTCAGGCCAGGGCTACCGGTGGGAGGGGCTTACAAAGTGGGAGGAGCTTACGACTTCACACTACTTATTGATTGACAGTCGTAACGAGGCAGAGGCTCCGCATACCTCGAGGCAAGTGCGAGAATTCACCGCAGCCGCAGCAACTTTAGGATGGAGCAGTAGTCGAGAAAAGTATTTTCCTCACAGGTACGTCTATTCACTTATATTGGCGACTGTCATTTGGAGCGGTTTATCTGTCACCTCTGTGAATCCACACTTTGTATAAAATATTCATCACGTGAACCCTATCCTTCACGTTTCCTGAACTACATTCCCTGAAATCGTTCTGTAGGGTATCTGGATGAAGGGTTATAACAAAAGTTTGCTATGGTCGTGACTCGTGGGTAGAAATGCGTGATGAGGTTTGCAACATGTTGCGCATGTGTTTATTTTTGGATAAACTGGGACGCATCAAATACTGATATCTCCATTAATTAACCAGTCATTATTGAATACTTTATGAGATAAAATGCAACTATTAACATTGTGCGGTATGTTATATAATATTACTGAGCAATCCGTTATTTGCATGTTTCTTTGACTGCAGCTGTCCTACCAAAAAAAGGTAGCCTATTGAATTACCTCTTTTTAGGGAGTAGATCAGAATGAAGAATATCAGACTTTGATGCTTTTTAATACATGCACTTATTCCTGTTAAATAAAGAATAGAATAGCACTATGCAACCATTCTGCATGTAGGCGTGCATTTATGTAAATGTTCCCATGCTGAGGGCCTGCCAAACATTATTATATAAAGGCTAAAAATAACAAATATTGGTAACAGTTTACAATAAGTTCCAATTAGGTAACATTACTCAATCTACTATTAGAATATTACAATCAAAGGTTGCATCTGTTATTATTTATTAGAGCTGATCTTACATGAACTTAAAATTATTTGATACAAATTTATTAAAGGGATAATTCACCCAAAAATGAAAATTTTGTCATCATTAACTCAACCGCATGCTGTTCCAAACCTGTAAGAATGCATTTCCTCAGTTGAACACAAAAGAAGGTATTTTGAAGAATGTCGGTAACCATACAGTTATGGGGTACCATTGACTTCCATAGTATTTTCTTCTTCTTCTATGGAATTCAATGGGGACCTGAAACTGTTTAGTTACCCATACTCTTCAAAATACCTTCTTTTGTGTTCAACAGAGGAGAGAAATTCATACAGGTTTGAATATAAAAGAGTGCTGATTGATTGTGAAATCTTACAAATAATTTAGATTTTAGCCTAGAATAATCTAAAAGCAGTGTCGACTAATACATTTTAGCTATCTTGGTGAAGTTGCGTGTACAGTAGCTGCTTGTGGAACGGCAAAATAGTTCAATAAATAATATAGGAATATGCAACAGTTCTGTATGTAGGCGTGCTTTTATGTAAATGAGCCCATGCTGCTGGAGGAAATGCCAAACCTTATTATATAAAAGTTAAGCTTTCTTTATATATATATATATATATATATATATATATATATATATATATATATATATATATATATATATATATATATAGGCTATGCTAAAAGTGCTATTGACTGTGTGAACCATAAAAATGGTTGTGATTTGCTTATAACAATTCTTGTTGTCTTAGAATAGCTATTAGAAGTGAAGCTATCAGAGACAAATGGAGTTGACCTCTATGACAGTGCAATAATTTACTGTAATTCACTCTCTTTAGCTGTCATTCCAGAGTTTATTGAATCATTCTGACAAGAACATTCCCAGACATCTGTTTGAAGAACATCCCACAGAAGCTTGTTTCTCAGGCAACCGCGCTGGTATAGTTCGCTACTATAAATATGCGAGAAGGTGGGCAGGAAGCTTTATGATTTGGTATCTTTACATAGTCATAGTTCATAGTTCCTTCTCTATTTTTTCTATGGTCATCCACCAACACATATGGGTTTCATCCAAAGGTACATGCAAGCATCATCTAATTAGCCTGAATCCTGTCCGCTTGCAGTTCAATTATGACTTGGCTTGAACGTTGCCATTCAGACAATGGCCGAGGCCCAGGGACATTCAAACACCAACGTCTTCATGTGTCACTTGAGACGGAGGGCGTCTTTTGTGAGTGTCAAACGCTTGATTGTTGAACCTGAGCCAACGGCTGATTTCCTTTTCCCATCTTGAAAGCTGAACAATGAACGTTTGTGTATACGTATATCGATGCCGGGAACGAAAAAAAGATCAGAATCACCTGGCCGTAACCAGATATGAGCAGCGTACCGGTGTCAGTGGCACCGGTTTTCTGCGATGCCATAGGGTGATGAGATGTAAGCTCCGCCCATTAGCAGTTTCTGAACTGTCTGATTGGATGTCAGAAATGAGCTGTGCCTCTGTTTGCTAACAGACGAGCAGTTAGAAGGACAGGTGCAGGGTGAGGACCCAGATGCCCTGAAAGACCCCATTATCAGTGGAGCGGAAAGAACCGGTACTTTCATACAGCGAACACCAGAGTCTCAACCTTAAGAATGCTGCATTCATTGGCACCTTTTGCTTCTTTTTGCTTGTAATAGAATTATTTTTTATAATAATTTATTTTTGTATTCTATTATACTTAAATGAATAATTAAATGCATATATTTAAATATATTTTTTTAAATATTTAATTTTTATTTAGTATGTATTGTCAAGTCAAGCCACTTCCATTTATATAGCGCTTTATACAGTACAGATTGTTTTAAGTCAGCTTTACAGTGATCAACAGGAAAATAATGATTAAACGTTGCAAACAGAATTCAATTCTGCTGTAAAGCAGCTCTAAACAGAAAATAGTGTCATTGTTCAGCTAAAGTCAGTTCAGTGTTGATTCAGTTCCGTTGTAAAGATCATTAATTATTAAATTAGTTCACTTCGACTATAAAGCAGCTCTGTAGAAAAGAGTGGTGTCATCAGCCCAGTTCAGTTCGCATCCGATACAGCTAATCAATAACATTGTTGAATATTAAGTGTCCCCAACTAAGCAAGCCAAAGGCGACAGTGGCAAGGAACCTAAACTCCATCTGTGACAGAATGGAGGGAGGAAAAACTTATTGTTTTATTTAACAAATCTCTAAACCTCATTACTATTAAAGTCATGCTGCTTGTTGAGAAGAGGAGTGCTATTCCCTTTTAAGTGATTTGACTTGCTTGTTGGATAAAAAATCCCTTAGCCTGGGAAGACTGAGCCAGAAGCAGAATTTCATAGGGACTTGGGATGGACTTAAAAAAACAAAAAAACAAAAAAACAAAACAATAATAATAATAATCTAGCAACAACCCCGAACAGCCTAGCAGCCGGTGTTGTTAATCTTAGTTGAAACCAAAACTATTTCAAAAATCATTTATGTTAATTGAAATAAATATAGGCTAAATAAAATATAAGTATTCAATGAAAATTATAATAAAATAAATATATTAGATGAAAGCTAACTGAAATGAAATGTTTGATTTGAAGTACTAAAATGACTTGAACTGAAATAAAAAAGAATTAAAGCCAAATAGAAATCACAAAAGCATAACAAAATTACTAAAAATTAGTTTTAAGTTTGAATTATTACAACATAAGCTGATTCAATATCTATTTATACCTACTGTAATAGTATAAATACAGTAATACTGCTAGAAACTACAAAGCAATGTGCTAAAAATCAGTCAGAAAATGTAGTAATATAGCAACAAAGCAATGCATGAAATCAAGTAAACACACATTTACTTATTTATACTTATTTGCAAAGCATTAGGGCTAGTTATTAATTCTTATTATTTTAATTCATTTTAAATTCCAGTATGAACTGCTTAAAAAATCTACATGAAATCCTAAAACAGCCATGTGCTCGATGCAACGTGTCTAAGTGTAAAGCATGCGCCAGTTGAGCTCGATGTTGGGGTTTGTGTGTTGCGATGGGGAGCAGATAGATGCCTCTCGGTGTGTCTCTGAGCTCCAGATGGCATCTGAAGCACTTAGACGGATGGATGTACATGAGATCAGGTTGAAAGAGCTGCTTTGATGAGTCACATGATATGTTCTCACCATCTCCACGCATGAAACTATTGCCTGGAAACAATGCACTAGTCCGAAACTATTTAACATGTTTTCAGCTTTTTCCCCTTAATGGCCTTTTTGCGGTTGCTTTTCTCAGAAATCATTTGAGGAATTGATCTTCTAGAGTTTGTGTTGAACTACAGCATTTTAAACTCAATAAGCACATATTCTCCAAATGATTGAGAAATATGGGTCAACAGAGACAAAGTACACACTCCTCCAGAGGAGAGTGTTGAGTCGATTATTTGCAGTGCGGCAGATGTTTGTTGCTGTTGTTTACATTCGCTCCTTGTTTTCTCTGGAATTTACTGAAGGCTCATCAGAGTACAATTAACTTTAAATGAGTTTATTCTAATAATAGGCGTTTATCAATTATTCACCAGGCCCTTCTCTGCGTATGCAAATTCAGATGTCCCTCGCCATGGCAACAGCTTGCTGAATTCTCCCAGTGCCCGGAGGTGTTGACACTCTTCGCCAAACTCTCGCCTACTTCTCTCTGCCCACAGAGACCTGCTCTGCATTGCTGGAGCTTATGAAACAGCTTTTAACTATAAACGGAGACTGTCTTTAAAGCATGCTCTGTGATCTATGAATTTATCACAGGCATGACATTATCTTCTAGTTTTTGATATGATATACTGCTTGTGATATGATATACTCTATTTGTAGGCATATGTATGACACGTTATCATGTCCTTTCTTATGGATTTTTATGGTATTCTTTAAACGTGCACATTTGAGTTGCAAGTTGTGGCAGTCCTGCATATGCTTGTTTCTACTTTTAACTCTAGAGGGCGCAGTTGCCCCAATTTTTTTCTTCTTCTAGATTCACAAGACCTTTTTAACTAACATTGCATTAGAGCAACTTATGTTACAATTTATGTTAAAAGTCACTTAGAGATTGCTTTGTATCAAATCTGAAATTAAAACATTAGTTTTGAAATTCCGATTTGACAAAAAAAACTTACATATTATTTTAAACAAAACATATACAGTACACTACTGTTCAAAAGATGGGGTCAGTAAGATTTTTACAAAATAATTTCATGCTTTTATTAAGCAATGATGCGTTAAATTGATCAAAAGTCACAGTAAAGACATTTATAATGTTTTAAACCATTTCTATTTCAAATAAATGCTATTGTTTCGAACTTTGTCCATCAAAGAATCCTGAAAAAAAGTTTTCCACAAATATATTAAGCCGCACAACTGTTTTCAACATTGATAATAATAATTTATTGAGCAGCAAATCATCATATTAGAATTATTTCTGAAGGATCATGCGACACTGAAGACTGGAGTAATGATGCTGAAAATTCAGCTTTACAATCACAAGAATAATTTACATTTTAAAATATATTAAAATTCAAAATAAGAGATGTCTTCAGAGAAACTTACTGAACCCAGAAATTTGAATGGTAGTATACATTTGATATAGCCTAGGTGTTCATGCAAAATAGTACATCCTTAAAAATCCATGAAGTTACGCCCTCAAATTCACTTTACTTTTTCACCAAAAACTCCAGCAATCCTTTCATAGCTGTAATTTGAATACTTAAGTGATTTTGTGTGGTTACATTCCTCCTAATTCAATTGTGGTTTTCCATTAGGAACTTTTCACAAGCTGAACCTTTCCCCTATTTTATTCGCTTTAAATTTGAATAGTACAAATGACACAACATTACAGGGTGTGACTAACCCAGATCGTGAAGGGTAAAAACACTAATTGTATTTTTCTTGTGGCATACAGTATATCTATTCTTCAGTGTACTAGCTGGCTAAACAGACGTACTTTTAAAACAGAAAACGCCTATAAGTGCACACAAAGTGGGTTTGTGTTTCTCATGTATGGTAACAGTGGAAAAATCCATTCACGTAGGTGTTGGCCATTTCTGGTGCTATTTCTAAGTACAAATGAGCGTCAGAAGGTAAGAGTGTTTTTTTTCTTTTTTTCTTATTAAGCCTTTGAGGGTTTACACCCATGATGCAACAATTCCCATTACGTAGTCTGTGCTGAGTTTTTCTTTAAGTGACTTCATAAGGACAATCCACATCTGAGCTTTCACATGCAAATTACAGGCACAAATGATTCCTCCATCCCAGCGGAGTTTGGGGATGCCTCTCCAAAACATGAGACGTGCACGGATCTGCATTATCTTTGGGGAATCCCACCCTCTGGACTATCACAGGATGAGGACTCAATTACACCGAATGACGGAAGCGGCTTGTTTGTGATAACTACTCACAGACGGAGAGCTGCCCACCGCAGCATTTCCTGTGTCTCTTTCTTTTTCTCCGTTTTCCTTTTCCTTTCGTATTCTGTCACTGGGCGGCACAGTAATCCTACACCTGCCTGTTCTCATGCGTCGTACTGTAACTGGCTGAACTGCTTTGACAAGCACGAGGGGGTTAAAACACACTTGCAGCGTGGAGCCGGGCTCATATCTGGCTGCATCTCTCCACACCACACACACACACACCCATGCACACTGGTATAAGAAACAGCCCAGGATCAAGACTCGGTCTTCTGTGAGAAGGAGCAAGGAGAGCAAACAAACTGAAAACCACATGTTCAATGGTCCCGCTGTGGAAAGCCTGACGTTAACTGGAGATGTCGATAGGCAAGCGTGGCTGCAAGGAGCTGCCGGTGCATCAGGGGAATGATAGGATTGAAGTGGTGAGCATGGCCAGCTTTCCTGAAGACCTGATGCTGAGCGGCGACTTTCGCGGGAAGTTCAAGAAGATCCGGTGCAGGAAAAGGCCCACTATTCTGGCATGTAGGTGCTGATTGGTGTTCATTTGTTGTCACTGTCTGCTATGAAATAAGAGATTGGAGCAAAAATTAGAGGCTGCTGTGCTAGGGTGGGCAACTTCATACGTTTTTTCTGTTAACCATGTGTGAAATGCCTCAACGTCTACAGATATTTATTGGTTAACTCAAGAATCTGGCGTCATGTTTGTTAAAATAGACTTTGCTTTCAGATTATCACATTTGTATATGAGCCAACAGAATGTGTGCGGTGAAATAGTGATGGGCTGAAACGTGAGGAAATGGATAGCATAGTGTTTCGTGGCATTCACCCTAATTTTCAGATGAATTTAGAACTGAATTGCTGGATTGCTGTTACTCTATATGACAGGGTTGTCATGGATCATCTCAAATGATTTGGCATGACTTGACATACAGTGCGGTCCAAAAGTCTGGGATTCAAAATCTGGAAATGTACAAAAAGTTTTAGCATTTTGAAAAGAAAGTTAAAAGAAAGAAACTCTGTTACATTACTGTTTACATGATTTGGATCTGTATGATTATTTAGTTTGGTGTTATTGAAAGAAGTCTTACGCTGACCAGGGCTGCATTTATATGATCAAGAGAACTTTATTCCTGTGATGGCAAAGCTGAATATTCAGCATTCATAAACATTTCTTTTGATTATCAATGTTGAAAACGGTTGTGCTGCTTAATATTTTTGTGGAAACCACACTGTAAAAAGTGATCAGTTGACTTAACTTTAAAAAGTGAGAAAAACCCATTGGCTTAAAATTATTAAGTAAATAAACTTCATGTAATTAAAAAAATCAAGTTAAGTGAACTTGACAATTCCACATAACTTATTTATTTTCAATTAAGCTTGAAGTTTATTTATTTCATAATTTTAAGTTTCCTCACAATTTTTTAAAAGTTAAGTCAACTGATCACTTTTACAGTGCATTGATAAATCATTTTCAGGCTTTTTAAACAAATACGGTAGAAAGTTCAGTAGAGCGGCATCAACTAAATACTAAGGCGTTCTGATAACTTTAATTTTAACTTCTAACTCAAATTGTTATGCTGATCATATCTTTGTAATTCCGTAAAGCAATCAGACTTTTTGGACCCCACAGTATCTATCCTACTTGTTTAATGTGATAAACAGTTGGATGTAAATGACAGGACACACAGAGACCGCTTAGAATGAGGAGAGACAGACAATGTTACTTGAGCCTTGTGTGTTAGTCTTTGTGTGCATTTCCTTGAAGTAGTCTGAAAAGGAGGATAAGGTAAGAGGAGAAAGAGGGGCCAGAGGGTGGACAGAGAGAAAAAACCAGCACAGGGAGGAAAAGTAGACAGAAAAAAGGAGGAGTGCGGAGCTGGTACTGATATCCACAGTGACGCCTGCATCAGTGAGACATGCCTCACATTCCATCACTTCATCAGAGCTTGAAAATGCTTTTAATAGGCTCTTAATGGGACTCAACCTGCCGAACAACCTGCTCATACTCCCCCTGAAGGCTTAAGACCAAATATTTACTCCGTCTGAAAGAAAAGACCTGCCAATGAATGCCTGTGATGAGAAAATTGATTTTTGTTTGTAAGGTTATCAAATATCCCAAACATCCCAGATACAATCAGTTACCAATCAATTACTTTATTTTATTCTTTTATTTGATAGCTTGATTTCACTTGAGTGCTGTTTGAGTGATTGGCTCAAGCCATTTTCCAATACGATGCTTTCAGGCTTGTGCCCTTTAGCTTTTTGGACATTTCCACCCATCAAGCGCTCCATTTGCACTGTGGGGTGTTAATGGTCTGGTTGAAAGGTTGAGAGATAGTTCAGCCAGGACATTATGTAATAATATGTCTGAGAGCCCCTCGCTGTGCCATGCAGCTCCAATCTCATAATGTTACCATGTCCGATCTGTGTGGGTTATGTGACTGGGATAAGTATTTATTTTGAGTTTACATTTGAAATAAATGATTGTTCAATTGCCATAATGTTATCATAACCAACCGCTGTATTATGTTTTAATGTTTGAAGGATAAACAAAAACAGGGAAGCACCGAATCCCTTGTTCCTTGTAGGCAAATCCTAGTTGTGAATTAGTCGGAGGAAAAGATGCGACACTGTTGACATGGCTGTTGATCTGTCTGGACTGTCTAGGGTATTTGCATATGAAAATATAAAAAAGCATGTGCTAAAACTGACTCATCAACTCACGAACGCATGAAAATGTAGGCATCTTAACATCTTTCTATTGAAACACTCTGTATCTTATTATATCTACAATTGTTTGAATTAGTAGCATATAAGTAGACACCGCTGTTGTTATATTCAGTGGCTTCCACTCAGATTGCGGTTATATTATATGAATGAATAGACTTTTCCCACAGAACTCAAATGGCCAACTCTAAACTGGCCTGATAAATCGAGTGTAAGCATTATATAATTAAGGGCAAGTTCTTGACATCGGAGGGATAGAGCGAGGCATGATGGGATTATGGAGTGATTCAGGCTCAGGACGTGCAGTGCTTGCCAGCCAATCAGCTGTGTAACATCCAATCGGTCTTTGTCAGACACGTGGGTTTGTTGTGTGTGACGTCACCGCGCCGCCATTTTTGAGGTATCGCTACTGACTGTGAGCATTGAAGAGATTACAATAGTAGAGAAAACAAGTAAATAACTCGCAAAACTGGAGAAGCACAAGAAAACTGAGAAAAGGTCGTACCGCAATAAACTCGATAAATAAGGCAGGTACCGTTATTTGGAGAAATTGTCATCCATTCAGAACATAGATCCATATATGAGCTAACTGCAGTGAGTTGGAGTGCTGATCGCGAATTGTTTTCCTCATCCTCATACTTGGACATTGTCAACTATCTTGTTTATGGTATAAGCGCATATACCAGTGAACAATTTAAAAACTATAAATCTCTTAAAGCCCACGGACATTTCATAAACGGCTGTGTACAGGATTTATTTACATTCCCACCGAAGGACACAGTAGTAATAGCAAAGATAGGTTTGCTGTATTGATGATGATGATAATGTCATGTTAAGGATGTTTTAGTTTGAAAAAGAATGAAAAACACAATTCTCCAACATCAGAATACCCCAGCATCGATACCTTACAAATGGCGGTTACGCCCATAATGCACTTCGTGTATCGCGAGTGTGACGTCACCTGACAAAGACCGATGCGGAATCTGAAATATTCTGTGTTTATGTTTGTATTTTAGACAGGCTCCAGACTGCGACCAAATGGTCGCATTTTGCGACCAAAATTTGAGTGTGCGCGACTGAATTTTACATCCAGTCGCACATGTGCGACCAGTAAATTTGTCTTTTTTTTTTTTTTTTTTTTTTACACGTTAAACGTGGAAGGGGCTTATCAATGAATTCGGAATGTGTGGCAGGCCAATGAGTGCAAGAAGAATAGGGAATGGCCACTGTAAGTGGCTAATGTGTGGAGGGGGAGGGTCCCAGAGATAATCGAGCGCGCGTTTAAAAGTCTGTAGGAAGGAGACAGAGACAAATATCATAACCTGCTATGTGCGTCTGAACAACGAGCAAGCGAACTATTGACTCGTTCTTCCGATCTGCGGCTAGTGTGCCAGTTAAATTCACTTGCTGGCTTCCCAAATAATACATTACGACAGCGATAATAAAAAAAACGTGAACAAAACGATTACTCTTTGTAAACACTGTTCAATGCGAGTGACAAATGCTCAAACATGACCTGTCATTTACGCCGTCATCATCACCCGGGAGTTGATCGCGCACGAGCGCAGGCGAGACCCGAACTGCAGACGTTACCATCGGTGTTTAAACTAAACTCATCATTTATGTTTTGCCAATGTAAACATTCAAGAGGAATATGCGTGCGCGCGCGCGCGCGCGTCTGTGTGTATGCGTAGGCTACTCATCTCAGACAGCGCGCAAATATTGAGTTATCTTTCAAGTTTTGCACTTGAATGGACAAATTCATACAAAAAGTATGTCAACATGTCCGTTTTGATGAGTATCCTAGCAACCTTGAGTGAACATTCATCACAGTATCGGTGTAGGCCTACTGAATCAGCTCTGAATTGAATAGCTTTTGTAACTTTAATAAGGATTAATCTTTAATTTATACAGTCAAATATTCAATGTTATTTTACATTTGATTATTTTATTCAATTTCTGTACCTGAAAACTAATGTTAGACCTACCTGAAAAGCATAGTTTATTTTATTAGTAGGCTATCTTTGCTCTATTGCCTTTATTTGTGCTTTTGCTTGTGGTTAGATTATTTGTTCTTATTTTCTTAATTTTTTTTACAGTAGTCTTTTTTCCCCCTGAACATAGCACATACCGAATCATACCGAAACCGTGAACCTACAACCGTGATACAAACTGAACCGTGTCCGTGAGCTATTTGAAACGTTGTAGCCCTGCCCTAGTGCAGTGCCACAGTCGGATGATGATTCAGAGTGAGAGGTTTTAGTGGTGAAAAAGGCCGAACCACCATTTTCGGGAAGACTGGCGGTGAGAATTCAGCTGGTGGAGGTAGTGCTGTAAGGAGACGAACTCCATGAACTGCAAATGTTGCAGTCGCTACCCCATAACTGCGGGGAACACGAAGTTTGCCGACAGTGCAGGCACTTCACCGTTTAAACACAATACTTAAACACAATCTTAGCCTCAAGCACAGAGTATGCGGTGACATGTTAATAAATCAACTGCCGGTTGCTTTTAGAAGACAAGAGGCTGTAACGTTAAATCAGAGTGCAAAGCCATTGTAATTTCTGCATCTATTATCTAAATATTTATTAGTAATACACTGGAAATCAGTAGAAATGTGAATATTTGGTTAGTATGTTGATTTACGGTGTGTGCTCCTAAATTTTCTGGTTGTGCCCCTAAAATTTTCAGTTGGGGGCCACTGTGCTCCTAGTGAAAAAAGTTAGTCTGGAGCCCTGGGTAGAGTAATTCGTAGCATGCTGATATCATTTGTGTTTAAAGGGAATTTGTGAAGGAGACTTTTGCTTACAAACGTCTCAAACTTGTTCAGCGCTGCATTGATTGCATTGGTGTTTGTGCTGCGTTTGACCTTTGCTGACTTCTTGTGAGCTTTGCACTTTGTTTCTCAGCAAAGAAATGAAGAAAATAGCACGCAAAAATGCGCTGACATTATTGTTCCGGCTGCCCTGCAGTTGTTTCTTTTTAGCCCTTCTCTTCATACTTGACTGACACCTGTGATGAATGGGGACTTTAGTACTGGTTCAAGCCAAAACCAATACTCAAAGTCAAGGAAGGTCATGGGTGCCACACAAAGAGTAGACAAGGCTTTGAAATAAATGAATGAATGTGTTCTATATTACAAAATAACAAACCAAGTGACATTTTTTTAAAGAAAAGTGCAAAACATCACACACACACACACACACACCATTTGTCTGGTTTTAAATGAGAAAATAATAGATAAATTGGCATTCAAAAGTTTTTAAAGGTTTTTGAAAGAAGTTTCTTAAATTCACCAAGGCTGCATTTATTTGGTCAAAAAATTACTGTTTTAATATATTTTAAAATGTAATTTATGCAAAGTTGAATATTCAGCATCATTACTCCAGTCTTCAGTGTCACATGATCCTTCAGAAATCATTCTAATATTCTCATTTGATGGTCAAGAAAACATTTCTTATTATTTTCTTCTTTTTTTTTTACAGTTTAAAAAAGCTTAGCTGGTTATTTTGTGTAAACTAAAATACTTTTTGGCAGGGTTCTTTGATAAATATAAAGAATTAAAAATATATATGTTTTTGGACCAATCTAAAAGTATTTACTGTCACTTTTGAAAAATGTAATGTGCCCTTGCTGAATAAAAGTATTCATTTCTTTAGTTAATGTCATCAACTATCTTGAGTTCTTTGTTATCTTGAGAGAAACTGACTTCATGCATTCTTTAAAGGAATAGTTCACCTAAAAATGAAAATGTCTTTAATATCCCCACCCCCAAGGCCATCCAAGATCTATATGACTTTCTTTCCTCAGCTGAAGATTTTCTGCTCAAGAACATCTAGGCCTATATATCTTGGATGGCCTTGGGGTGAGTAAATAATCAGCAAACTATTTTTGAGCGAACCATTCCTTTAAAATTCAGCCTATGACCAGTTTGTTAAAAGTAAAAGTGACGTGAAGCTCTATCATAATTTTTTTGCAGAATCAGATACCACTTGCTTTCATATTTTCTAATGCAATGACATTCAGACATTTTTAATTGTTATATAGGGCCCTACGTGTTTTAATTCTCCAATATGTTGAAGGCCATTGTAGTAATATTATTTAGAAATTAGATTTTGTCTTTGATTTTCTTTTATCCAGAGGCATCGGTGGCTGCTAAGTGCTATTACTATTTGGAACACACGCAGGTACATAAACCACAGTAGTAGAAAAAACATTTGTGGCGTATCACCAGGGCCTTCTTTTTCCCCTGTGCATCAGGATACTGACCTACCAGATGCCTCTTTCATGGCTTTTCTCACACACTCAAGCTGAGGACGACAGTCAGGAGAGTCTCTCTCACTTGGGATGCAAACAAACAGAGGTTATAATTAACCATGCGGGCTAAGAGGATTTCTCCCCGCTCTCCCTGCACTGCTCGCAGCCTCCGACGCTGGGTTATTTAAAGTGAACCTGCCTAGAGAGAGAGAGAGAGAGAGAGAGAGAGAGGGAGGGTGGGTTGGAGAGGAGGACGCGGAGGGGGGGAGAGCTTAGCGGATCTGTGGCGCTCTGTTCTGGCTCAGTCTCTGGTGGCAGCATCACTCTCCCACAGCAGTGGATTCCACCTGCCTGTTCTGGAAATGTACAGGACTGCAGCATCCTCTGACTGACTTCACCAGCTCATCCGGCGGCAGATATGGCCAGCCAGCAGGATTCGGGTTTCTTTGAGATCAGCATCAAGTCCCTTCTGAAGTCCTGGAGCAGCAGTGAGTATCTTGGCGCTCCGAGCATGCGGGATCACAGCCAGGGCTGGCGGGATGGATCCTGATTTAGTTTGCATGCGAGTTTGTTGCTCTGGTACTCGTGCTCTGGTGTTGTTGTCCTCTTTTATTTAGTACGCATGCGGATCAGCATAATATGGATTTTATGGCATGCATTGACTTTTTTGTGTGTGCGTGAGGTCAAATGATGCTTATGAATCAGGCTTAAAGTGATAGGTCATGCGAAACTCATTTATTATAAAGGTAATTTATTCACCCTTATGTTGTTCTAAACTTTGTGTATGAATTCATTTCTTCCGTGGAACACAAAAGAAGATATTTTGAAGAATGTCGGCATCCAAAACACCACATTGACTTTTATTGTATGGACAAAAAGCACAGAGACATTTAAAAAGAGACACTTTGTGTGTGTGTTTCGCAGAAGTAAGAAAGGCAATAAGGTTTGGAATGACAGGAGTTTGAATTTTCAGTTTGGCTGACATCTTTGTCTATTTTGCTTAGTAATCCCTGTTCTGGTGTTGTGGTACACAGTATGCTCACAAGAGCAGTGTACATCAGGTGCCTGTTCTCACCAGCCTAACCGACTAATCAGCTGTGAGGGCTGGTCAGCCCTCTGCCAATCAGCTTGCAGCAGCAGTGGCAGTGTCTCCTTTAGAAATCAATGCTGATTTACTTTTAATAGCTTAAACATACTTTTTGGTGTGTAAACAATACAAAGTATTTGTTTAAAAAAGAAGTTATATAAGATTTGTCTACATTTTCTTTCTTTGAAACTGTGTATTGTGAAAAGCGCTATACAAATAAAATTGACTTGACTTAATAAATAAAAAATGATCCAAACCAAAAAAGTATATTTTTAGCTATTAAAATTAAATATACTCTCACTTTTTTTTGTAATTTAGAAGCGAATATATTTTCTGCGAATTACGAAACATCTTCTTTTCAAGCCAGAGTGATATCAAACATGAATAGAAATAATCATTTAGACCCATAATCTCTCTCTTTCTCTTTCTCTCTGCCTCAGAGTAAATGGGTGAAACGTTCTTATCACTAAATCAAATGTGCTCTGCACAGTGTACCAAATATATTTTTAGCTCTGGCTCAGAGGTTTAGAGCTGCGAGTGTCCTTAGGCCTAATGGCTAAATCCAGGAAAAATGTCCTTGTTATTTAGCTGTCATAATCAGCACGGCTCAAATATCTGCGAACGTATCTCATCTTTCAGTTTTTCTGTTTGTAATCCTGACCTCTCTGTATGACACAGGGATAGCCAACTCTCTTCAATCGGTGCAGTGTGTTAGGGAAACTTTACAAAACCTGATCCTGTTTCTTCGGGTTATAGTATACTATAGGTGTGGATGCCCACGGGCGATTGATGTGACCTCTGGATGTCATTTTTTGCCTTCTATTCTTTGAAGGGCTTTAGTCTGGTAACAATTTACAAAAAGGTCGTATTTGTTAACATTAGTTAGTGCATTAACTAACATGAACTACTGTAACAATGATCAATAGCTTTTTAACCTTGCTCAAAATCATGTTTGGTCACAGTGCATTAAGTAATGTTAACAGATACAAATTTTGATTAAATGTTGAGATTATCATTAGCTAAGGTTAATAAGTAATGTAGAAATGTTCATTGTTATTTCATGTTAACCAATGTAGTTAATTATGTTAAAAAAAATGAATCCGTGTTGTTCAGAGTTACCCTTATTCTGTATGTTTAAAAATAACTTTTTGTCATTGCTCGTGTCTTTAGTTTCTTGTTTAGGGCGCCAAAGCTAGGCCTATATGTTCAGACTGCAGGCAAATGTGGCCCAAATGTTCACATGTGACTCAGATTTTTTCCCCCATAACAGTGTGAACAGCACAAACCACATGGAATCTGATCTTTTCAATTCCGATTTGGGCCACTTAATGCAGCCTTTCATATGTCCTAAATCTGATACAGGTGTTTTGCAATGTGACCTCAGTCTGAACAGTCAAATCGGAATTCACATCAACACAGTTGCAAAAGTCAGTGAAGGAGCTCTATATACAAGAAAAACATAATACATGTTTAAAAACTCTCTTTTTTCACATCCTCGTCTTTGGTTTTTATATTACCTGCTCATAAATTAGCTGGCTTCCGTGGCAGATCACACAAAAAATAAACACTTTAATCTTTAATCGGTCATCAGCTCATTTACAGCGTGCTGCGTGACGTCTTTTTTTATCATTATTTTGCGCATGTGTGTCAGTCCTCCTGACCCTGATCTGTTTACACTGGAATCTGATATTGGCCACATTGGTGAACAGCTGTACAAAAGAAAAATCAGATCTGAGCTGTAAATCGGAATTGAGCACTTTATTATAGGCTCGCAGTGTGAAGTGTCAGGATGCTAAACTGGACTTTTGTGGGAAAATATCGCTATAGAGTTTGGGATTATGAATCAGTAAGATGATTTTGGCTACATTCAGACTGTCAGTTCAAATCTGATTTTTGTGCATATCTAATTGAAATCCAATCAGATTTAGCAAGTGTGAATGGAAAGAAATCAAAATCCATTTCGAACTACATCTATTTGTGGTTTGAAATCTAATCGCATTTCTGGAAATCCGCTTTAATCAGATTTTGCACGGGCTGTGACTTTAATTCTCATGGCACGTAAAACGTAAATGTCTGACGTTGTTATAGGAAACATGCTGAAAGATGGTGTTGGTGATCAAGGTTGTGTTGTTGCAAAGCTCCGGGCGAGCAGAAAATGACAATATCATGTAGACATGTTTTGAAACCGGCATAGATGACTGCACGGAATAAAGCCAAGCATACCAGTCTCCTACATTACTGCCACTGTCTTATAAAACGCACTAGTCCAGAGCGGCTACACATTACCATGTTGTATATAAAAAACGGTATTGCAAACCCCTCTATGTTGCAGTTGTTGTTGTTGGTGTATACCTACGTCAGTAAGCAGTATTGGACACACAAATCGGATCTGAACAGTTGCGATACATAAAGTGGACAGTCACAATTTTTAGATCAGATTTCAATTGGATACATAAATAATCCTACTTGGACTGACAGTGGGAACGTAGCCTTCGAGTTTCAGCTGCAGATTCCACATCACTTCTCGTTGAGAACTTTTCTCTGTTCGTTGATGAAAGTAACCAGTGGGATATGAGTGGGCTTTGCATGCTAACAACCTGATAACCATCTGAAAATGGATGAGGCTTTATAGGTCCCATTTACAATTATGTCAGTTGTCCCCAGGGATCTTTTGTACACAGTTGGGGTCTACTGATGTAAAAAGCCCACATTTTTTACATCAGAGGGGGATTTTGTTAGATGTTTTTTTTCCATGCTTGTTGACAAAAATGTTGGGAGGACACAACAGGATTTGTTTTAGAAAGAAAAAAGAGGTTACAAATATGTCTGCATACTGTATTTGTGTTTATGTGTATGTCTCATGTCAATGTGTGTGCGTGTGTTTGTGAAATAGAGAGGCGTTGTTCTATGTCTTATATTGTCCCTGTTGGGAGCAGCTCAATGCTCAGAGGCTCGTCTGCAGAACGCTGATGTAATGCTCTGTCTAAGCCCATCTTTTGTTTGCAGAATCACATGTAATGCATCAGGCTGCCGTAATCATCTAGACTGGCACTGGAGCACAGAGTGACCCGTTTAGCACTTCTGTCAAAAACTAGTTTTCTGAAGAAAATGAGAGTGGTGCTTGCACATGCAAAATCCAACGCCATAATGCCTGGGTGTTAGTCATAGCGTTGCTGTCAGGTTGCTATAGGTGTTAAAATACTTACTAGGGGGTTGCTAGGTGGTTGCTACTTGGGTATTCTGTTGCTAGTTAGTTTCACTTATTATGTCTCCCTAGCAACCTGATGGAATCGCATACATTTATTCCATAGAGAATTTTCTTTTTAATGACTCTGAATGAATCTTTCATTTCAAGATAGACTTAGCAACGACCAATAAACTTCATATATATATTTGATCGAATAAATGCAGATCTCACCAACCCCAAACGTTTGAACAGTAGTATGTATGTTATGCATATACTTGTATGATATTAAATAACTAAAAAGTAATGGCTTTATATTATACTGTCATTTTTATTTGATCAGGTCAGCGTCATGGAATCGTAGTTTGTTTATTTAATCTTTATTTATTGACATTTGATGGCATGAGTTCTGTTTACATTTTGTTTACAATTTTTTTTATTGAATTTTGCAAGCCTTGTTGGCATCCCATTTGCTGCCCATGGCTGTTTTCCCGTGGCAAGATTGTGTAATGGAGTCATTCAGTGGAATTCAGATAGTTTATCTTGCTTTACGCCGTCTGTGTTTTTACATACGAGCAAACAAGGGAGTGAGAGTGAGTGAGTGAGTCTGTGCCCAATCAAATGATGTTTACACTGTTGGTTAGTGGCAGAGGGGAGATCAGGACGTATAGTGTGTACACAGGGATAAATATAGCCCTGCAACTATGCCACTGTAACATGTCAGTCCTGCACACTTGCCCAGACCTCAGCTAAAAATTCCAGGCTGACCTTCAGTCTCGAGAGGCAGTGGACGTTTACACTGCAATAGAGAGCCTTCAGAAGAAGCGAGCACACGTCTGGATTTGTTATCAGACAATTTTCTGACTTTTTTGTTTCAACTCGCACTGGGACGTTCCGGTATGGGGCAGGTGGCGAACCGGAGAAGGTCCCGCCATCACTGGAATGATTGATAAGGACGTGTGAGGTTTGGAAAACTGGATCAAATATACTACTCCCCCACTATGGATAGCACAGCAATGTGCTGGAATAAAACCAGCATGGTGAACTTCATCAAGGGCCTGGGTAGGTGCTACAAAAGCAAAAAAAGAGAGAGGGAAGTGAGTGAAGATGAAACTAGTAAACAGAGACAAATGAATGAGTGCAAAGCAAGCTTCAGACTTGTCCATGAGATTTAATTGGTGTTTAGATAATATTATAGCAAAAAAAAAGAGGCTCCTGTCACAGTGGCTGTTCATTTTGAAGAAATAGTTTGGTTTTCAATATTTCAATTCATCAACATTTGAATTCATTCAATTCAAATATTTTCAATTCATCAACAATAAATGTTTGTTAGCAACCTTTTTAGGTGCATTGTATGTGAGTGAATGATAGTGCTGTTATGTTGAATGCAATACAATTCAAGAAATATTAATACATATTTATTATTGAATATTTATAAATTGATACAGTTCTGTCATGACAACTCTCTGAGAGTTTGGCATGGTAATGGGTATGAAAATATTAATTATTTTGGTCTTGGGAGAATAGATCTTCAGAGCAAATACGGAACTTGCCACTGCCAATGCACATACGACACAAGATATTCGGGCCGATTTCTCCCCTTTCGACAATCCTAAGTGAAGTCCCGATTATCTTGATGGTTCTACAGATTATCTTATCAGATTTTCCTGTGGTGTGAGCCGGTGTGTTAAGAGTGACCAAACCTGCTCAGAAGTCTCATATTTTGAAAATCTTATTAGATAAGACGTGCTGCTGCTGTACATGCATGGATGAATCAGCCCTTAGCAGATCTATACAGGTGGAGCTGGGGAAGGTGGAGGGTTTCTGAAAGCGCGCTGGCTGCACTGCTATAGCAAACGATAGGTATTTGAATGTCGAGCAGCGAGCTCATTGGCTACTGATACAGTAGGAACTAATCAGCTGTGCCCATTAGAGAATGATGTGATTGCAAGCAGATTGAGTCAAGGACCTATCAGCATGCTTTAGATTGAAAAAAAAAGTAGATTAAAAAAGTTAAGTAGAAAGAAGAAATTAACTTGCTTGTATGTTTGTTGCTGTTGTTGTATGTTTTTGGAGGTGAAATGCTGTGGGTGACATACAGTACAGACTATCTTTTTGTTCTGTTTAGGGAAAGCAAAACGCAGTTTAATCCATGTGAAGCGAAGTCTGTTTTCGTCTACATATGATAAGTATCTAAAACTAGATCAAAATCTGTTGTCAAAATGAACACTGCTGTGACTGTCACATGCCCCCTCTGCAACTCGACCACCGTTACTTACAGTACAGTCTGTCCAGTAGCTTCTCTGTGTGTTTGTGAGCTATGTGGGAAAAAAAAGATATAAAGTTGCACCTTCTTGGTCTAGGGTGTTACTTTAGTTGGTGTTGAGGAAAACTTGGTGTTACTTTGTGTACACATGTTGCTGGCAAGCTACAGAATGGGAAGGTTTGGGAAATTCTGAAGTGGATTTCACTGTCTGGATTAGGAAACTGTCATTGTCTGGAAAACAATACTTGACTATTCATTCAAATATTTTCTGATTTATTCTGAAACAATGCAGATGTAAAATTTTAGTTTTTTCTGAAAAAGACAAAGACAAACTTCTTACAATCATTTTCCATTTCCTTGCCTTTCAGATTAATAACATTTATTATTATTATTAATAAAAAACAATCATACTATTTTACAGTATGTTATTTTCTTTATTTGTATTTATTTATAATATTAATAATATTTCATATTTTTTGTCCGAAGCTTCACCAGGGTACAGCAAGCCTCCCGTCCCCCCGGTTTGCTGCTCACAGGGTGAGAAAGGGCCGCCCGCCATGATGCCCATCAGCGTGGACCCAGAGAGCCGGCCGGGCGAGTACGTGCTCAAGAGCCTCTTTGCCAACTTCACCACCATCTCCGAGCGCAAAATACGCATTGTCATGGCCGAACCTCTGGTGAGTGACATTTCTGAACTATTGAAGACCTATGACCACTCAAATCCTCAGAGACAAATCAGTCTTTGAAGATTGTGTAGATGGTTGACCATTTAGACTGTGGGATTGGCTTGTTCAAAAGATATCAATGAAATATAAGCTAATCCGGCTAATCCTTTTTTTTATTCGGCTTGCCTAGTTGTTTATGCAGCTCAGCAACTTTCACCTTAATGTGACCCTGTATGAATCCTTGTTCATAGAAATTAAATTTAGATCTGCCGGGCATTGAAAATACGGATGAGATTTTAGTGTACAATGCTTGTTCTGTACAAAACAGATTGTTATCTCTAAGGACCTTGAACACTTAGCCTAGTTAGTATTTCCCAGACAACTGGCAAGTTCACCTGCACGTGTTTAACAGCAAGCTGCTAGTTTCATGACCGGCAGGCAGACTAGTTTTAATGAACTCTCCCAGGACAGATATATTGTGTCCCTGCTGCTATCACGATGAGCTCATCTTTTGTCCTCTAATTTTTACTGAACCAATAACCAAGATCAGGTAATACATAATACACTTAATACATAAGAATATGACCTTGATTATGACCAGTTTATTTATACATCCCTCTTACTGGACAGTAAATTGAGCGATTCATAGCTGAAGTGTCTTTTTTAAATTTGTTTAAGGATCTTTTCGGACACAACTGAATGTTTTATGAGTCAGTCATACATGTCTTAAACTATACCCCAGTCATTTAATTCAGTAGTGGAGAAAAGTCCTGCAAGAGCATACGGTGATCCATTAACCTCTTATGAAAGCCTTGAGGGACATTGCACTGTCCTCGTCCGCCCCCTCATCTGTTTCTCCCTCGAATGACTCCAGCCACTGAAATATTTATTAACCTAAGATGAAAGGGGTGCTTCAGTGGGCTCTTAAATTTAACACGGCCTGAAAGTGTTCTGTTTGACAAGCCTTGTAGATTCTAAGAGTCAGAGAAGACGTGTGTTCTGGGCCCGGAATCCATTAAAACAATAATTCTATTTGAATATTTAAATCAGTTAATCAACCTGTGTTGTTTAATCAGCAGGTCCGATCCATGATAGTTGCTAAGATTTTTCACATTGTAAGACTATGATGGTGGACATGTTTGTGTATATGCACTACTGTTAAAAAGTTTGGGGTCATTAAAAAAAACAAAACAAAAAAAGAATCCAATTGATTAAAAAAAAAGGGACAGGAAAGACATATATAATGGTAAAATTCATCAAAGAATAATGAAACCACTGTTTTCAACATTGATAAAAATAATAAATGTTTCTTGAGCAGCTAGAGAATCATGTGACACTGAAAACTGGAGTAATGATGCTGAAAATGTAGCTTTGCCATCACAGGAATAAATTGCATTTTTAAATATATTAAAATAGAAGCCAGTAATCTGCTGTAAAAATGACTATTTTTGATCAAATAATTCAACCTGAGCAGAAGAGACCTCTTTCAAAAACATAAAAAAAAAATCTTTCCGACTCCAAACTATTGAGGTGTAGTGTACAGTAGCTGCTAAAATGCACAATGTTGGAAGTCAGAGCTGCATTTAATCCAGGAAACCATAAGGAATCACTTTTAGCTAGAATTGCCTAAATAATATTTACTCTAGCATTTATGTTGATGTTGTTTTTGCAGGAAAAACCTCTGATAAAGTCTCTTCAGAGGGGTGAAGATCCCCAGTTTGACCAAGTAAGTACAGTTCGCTTTCTGAACCTTCCCCCCCCAACCCCGAACATATTGCACGCGCACGTCCACACGTCTAGTCTGTGGACAGATGTCCCAGCGGAAAGACAAGAGACAGCTTTTTAGCTGCCCAGCTGTGACAAAAATTAATCTGACTATTTGAATTATTAAAATAGATTCATGGATCTGTCTGGCCTTTAAAGCATTTAAAGTGACCTCTGTAAGAGCTTGATGTGGTTTTTGGCTTGTCTGGCTGTCTGGTCAAAAAGTCAATTTGCATCTCTTATACAGTAGATTTGATAAGAGAGTTTTATACCTGAAATTCACGATACATAGGAGACATTGTTTATTCCATCTTGTCTTCAAAACATTTTGTGCAGTGTGTGAGACATTATTTCTCCATTATTTCTAGTTATTTTATACAGTGCTCAACAATAAGGGTTGTATTTTGACCCAGGGCCAGTCCAAGAGCTTCAGGTCAGTTCCCTACTGTATTGAAACAGTGTTATATCTTATATTCTTTGATCTTATATTGTACATGCATTGATCGTGTCATTACTTTTCAGAATTTTTTCCGTCTAGTTTCCTGTAAATTATAATAACTGATATTATACTACATAATTTTATAATATAAAAATTATAATAATATATTTTCTTTGCAATTTCACACACAAATTGTATATATATATAGCCTTGGACACCCATATACATATGTATATATACATACTAGATACACTGATGAGCCAAAACATTATGACCACTCACAGGTGAAGTGAAAAATGTTAATCATTTCCTACCAGTAGGTTCGATTTTTAGTGACCAATCAATTCTTGTTGTCAATGTGTTGGATGCAGCAGCAAAAAGGGCAGGAGTAAAGACCTTAGAGACTTTGGCAAGGACTGAATTGTTATGGCCAGACAAGTGGGTTAGGGTTACTCTGAAAAGGCAAGCCTTGTGGGTTGCTCTCGGTCAGCAGTGGTGAGATCCCACGGACAGTGGTCCAAGGAGTGACAAACCACAAATCGGTGACAGGGTTTAGTCTCCAAGGCTCATTGATGAACAAGGCCAATGTAGGCTATCCCCCGTCTGGTCTGAAAATGTCAATGATGTTACTGGAGAAATGTGTCACAAGACACAGTGCATCGCACTCTGCTGCGTATCGGGCTGCGTAGCCGCAGACCAATCAGAGTGCCTAAAATGGAGTCGGAACTGGACCTTGGAGTGGTAGAAGAAGGTCACTTGGTCCGATGAGTCCCATTTTCTTTTACATCATGTGGACAGCTGTGTACATGTGCTGTTTACCTGGGGAACTGATGGCAGCAGGATCCACTGTGGGACGACGACAAGCCAGTGGAGGGAGTGTCATGATCTGGGCAATGTTCTGCTGGGAAACCCTGGGTCCGTCCATTTATGTGGACATAAATTTGACATGTAATATTGTTGCAGACCAAGTACACCCCTTCATGACAATAGTGTTCCCTGGTGGAAGTGACCTCTTTCATTAGGATAATGCACCCTGCCACACTGCACACATTATTCAGGAATGGTTTAAAGGAACACGATGAAGAGTTCAAGGTCTCTTCCATCTCATTCCAGTTGAGCATCTGTGGGATGTGCTTGACCAACCATTCTGATCCACAGCGTCTCCACCTCTCAACTTTACAGGACTTGAAGGATCTGCTGCTAATGTCTTGGTGCCAGAGACCACAGGACACCTTCAGGGCTCTCGTAGAGTCTATGCTTTGGATCATCGAAGCTGTTTGGTGGCATGCGGATGTCCAACAGAATATTAACTCAGAATATAATTTTGAGTTGTGGGCCATGTGAGGCAAAATAGGATTCTGATACCAATAGCCAGACTGAGAAAGCACTCAAAGCAGGACAAAAATCCTTATTATTGAGCTTTATTATATGATTATAATTCCCAAAGTCATTTGTAAATTCATGACAAAAGTATCTGCAAAATGAATAAATCTACGAAATGTCTAAAAAGCAGCATTGAAAGTCTAGAATGAAAGGGCTTTTTATTGCTGGCTTGGGCGGAGTGTGTGTTCTCTGCCCTGAGTTTTTAAGTTTGTTTCTGTATGCATGTATATGTGTGTGTGTGTTGGAGGCAGGTGAATAGCAGCCTCATTCAGAGCTCACAGGGGCTGTGTTTGTACCCATGATCCCTTGGGCTTTTCAGGAGCCTCACTGAGAGGGGATTCTTCTCCCAGGGTTCATCAGGGAATGAAGGGCTCGCTGTGTTCACCCTGAGCCCCTGAAACCGCCCTTTTTCCCTCCCTTCCCTGTGTGTTGAGTCCTCACCAGGGACCGCCTTTCCTTCCTGCACGTATTACCCCAACTCCCTCCCCTTTTCTCACTTTCTTTGCATCCTACAGACACATTTAAGACACATACTCAAACAAAATCCCCTGCTTTCACCAAGACCACCTCCACACTCAAAATAACTTTCTCCTGAAGATGCACTATGAAATTCATGGCCTATATACAGTACTATGCTCTAGGTATATTTTTAGTTTGTTTATGTGGTGATTAATACATGCTCTCCTTTCATTTTCAGTTGATCAGCACAATGAGTTCTTTGGCCGAGTATTGCCTACCATCTCTCTTGCGCACCCTTTTTGACTGGTACAAAAGACAGAACGGAGTTGACGATGAATCCCACGAGTACAGACCACGTTCAAATACAAAGCCCAAAAAGTGAGTCCTGTTTGTACAGTTTGTACATATAGATAATATACTTAATTATGCGTAATGCAGTTTAGTAAAACAAGTCTGCTTCATGCATATTAAAAACCCATAAATTCAGAATTGGAGTTTTATCCATTAACTTTAGAGCCATATATATGTTACGTACTCCTCCACACACACACACACACACACACATATATATATATATATATGCAGATATTCTTTTCTTTTTTTTACATCAGTTTAAATTGTTTCTAAATATTTCTATATCAGGACTTTATTTTAAATCCTGTTCTTTTGAACTTTCTATCCATTAAACAATCCTGGAAAAATGAGTTTGTAAGGGATTATCTGTGTCTGTATCTGTTTTAGGAGATATTTTACATGTTTATTTCTGTTTCCTGTGATTGAGTTTGTTTCTATGGTTTCTTGTTGATTTGATTATCATGTGCACCTGTTGTTCATTTCTTTGATTAGTTAAGTTTTTCTGAAACCCTGTGTTTGTTCAGTTCATTGTCTGTACTCGTCTGATGTTGGTTGTTCTGTTCCGGATTTCTATTTTTATTTTCTCCATAAAAATATGAAGCATCACAACTCAACATTGATAATAATAAGAAATCTTTCTTGAACAGCAAATTAGCATATTATAATGATTTCTGAATTATTATGTAACACTGAAGATTGAAGTACTGATGCTGAAAATGTAGCTTTTCCATCACATGAATCAATTACATTTTTAAATAGAAATAGAAATAGAAAACAGTTCTATTCAATTGTAATAATATTTCACTATACTACTTTTTTTACTATATTTTGGTCAGATAAATGCAGCCTGGATGAGCATAAGAAAAAACAACAACATTAAACCATCTTACAGACTCTATAAAAATAGGGCCTTTAATGAATGTGAAAAGAGAGCAGTGAGACAGCAATACAATGTTGTCACTTGGCCTGATAAGTTCTGTCGTAACTGGATGATTTGACACAATCGTGCCAAAATAGCCCAGTGACATCAGACAGACAACTGGTTGTTGATGCTTCCGTGACTTCTGCTTCCTGTAGCTGGAGTGCAAACTCCATTTCATCATTGACAAATTATACTTTAGTCTGTGAATGTGTGAGAGGGTGGGAGCAAGATTGGCTTACATGATCTGTTTACATTCTCTCTCTCTCTCTCTCCATTTCCCAGTGATGAGCAGCAAAAAGATTATCTGCTCGAGAGGAGAGACCTAGCCATCGACTTCATCTTCTCTCTTGTGCTCATAGAGGTTCTGAAACAGGTAACGTCAAACTGGCACACGCACTTTGATTCACATCTAAAAAAGTTTAGATGCAAATAACTAACAGACATCAAATATGTTAGAGTGCACACAAGTTGTTCTGTCGATCATCACAAATAATCTATGGTGGTTACTGCCCTGCCAGACACCCAAACAGAAAATATAAATTAATAAATAAGAAGTAACAATTACTATCACAAATGTGCACTGTGTAATGAACAAAATCTATGCTATGTATTATTTGCTTTGACATTGTTTGCTAACCCTAACCCAAAATGGCAAATTTAGCAATAGATTCCACCTTAGAAGAGATTGTTGATATACAGTTTACCGGTTATTATACAAAGGTATTTGAGATCAAAGAAAGCCACAATGGGCCAATCAGAATCAAGTATTCCAGAGAGCCATGTTATTAAATGTGATACTGTTTGTGTTTTTCCCATTTGGCCAGATGCCCCTCCACCCAGTTGTGGATGGTTTGGTCCATGAAGTCAATCATTTGGCTTTTAAGCACTTTAAATATAAAGAGGGGTAAGATACTTTAGAATTCTCTATTGGATACATTTAGTAAACTAAATTCATAGAAAACTATACATTTTTACATGTGTTTTATTATGACCAGGTATCATGGTCCCAACACTGCCAACATGCACATTGTAGCTGATCTCTATGCCGAAGTGATTGGAGTTTTAGCACAAGCAAAGTAAGTACCCGTCAATCCAACAAAGTCAACGTTATTTTTATTTAGCAGTGTTGAACTGTGTTTTTTGTAACATGTGAAAAAGCATACTAGGCCTGAAAATCAGCCTTTGTGAGTTTCTAGATCTTCAGAAGAGCAAAGCTTACAAGTGGTCTGGATGCCTAGCATCCTCTGTAGTGTCATTCCCATAAAGTGTGCGTTAGTCTACAAAACAACTGTGCCCCTGTCGTTGTGGTAGAACAGTTGCTTCTGCACGTCTGTTTTATTTCTGCCTGAGTGAAATATTCTGGGTAATATTGGTCTGTTGGTCCTTGCTATTTCAGTAGATGTTATCAGGTCTCTGGTTGTCTTATTTGACAGCTCAGGGTCTGATTAATAGCAGCGGCAGCAGTGCTATTCGTTTTTAACCACAGTGGACGCTCTTTCCAAACAACAATGGTGAACATGTCAAGTGAATAATTTATCTATTTATTTTTTTGTTTTGTTTTGTTTTGTTTTTTAGTATCTACTTTGAGCATGCAATAGTTTAGAAAGGATTTCTACAGTCATGGAAGATCTGGAAATATCAGGGAATGTCATTGAAATGAGTAAATCTTAAAAGGTGTAACGCTTTTTATTTTATTTTATTAACATTTAGATATTTGTGAGTGATTATGTAGAGTAAAACTTGCGTTGCCCACAAGCCAGTGATTTTATCTGGCAATAAAATGGCACATTTTTTTTTTTTTTTTTAGATTTCCTGCTGTTAAAAAGAGGTTCATAAGTGAGCTGAAGGAGCTCCGTCAGAAGGAGCAGAGCCCGTACGTGGTCCAAAGCACCATCAGCCTCATAATGGGTGTGAAGTTCTTCCGGGTGAAGATGTATCCTGTTGAGGAGTTTGAAGCCTCCTTTCAGTTCATGCAGGTCAACAGAGAGAAATAAGACATTTGGATACTCTTCCTTTCACAAAGCTCATTTATTTAATTATTTATTAATTTATACTGAAAGTTTCACGATTCTCTCGATTTTCCGTCACAGGAGTGTGCACAGTATTTTCTGGAAGTGAAGGACAAAGACATCAAACACGCTTTGGCTGGACTCTTTGTGGAAATTCTAGTTCCTGTAGCAGCGGTTAGAGAAATCTTATTAAGATCTGTCAACATGTCTTGTTTTGCTATACTTGTGAGGACATTCCATAGGCGTATTGGTTTTTATACTGTACAAACTGTATATCCCCTTACACTGCCCCATCCCTAAACCTACCCAATCACAGGAAACATTCTGCATTTTTACAATTTTTAATAAAACATATTTTTTTTTTAATGTTTTTTAAGCTATTTGAATTATGAGGACTCATGAAATGAAGTGTAATACACTAGTGTAATACACATTTCATTATACAAATTTTATATATATATATATATATATATATAAAATTTGTATCATGAAATGTTTTATATATTTTATATATATATATATTTCTGTCCATAGATAGATAGATAGATAGATAGATAGATAGATAGATAGATAGATAGATGATAGATATGTATATCTATCTATCTATCTATTGTGTGTGTGTAAGTCACTCTTTTTTAATCTTTACTTTGCTAGAAATGTCTGAATGCATTTTGATCCTCATTATTATTGCCTTTTCTGTCCTTTTAATAGGCTGTCAAGAATGAGGTGAATGTTCCATGTTTAAGGAACTTTGTGGAGAGCTTGTATGAGACCACCTTGGACCTTTCGACAAGAAAGAAACATTCTCTGGTCAGTCTGGTTTTCATAAGCTATTGTATTTCATACTGCTTGAAGGCACTCTGATCATTACGTACCCCTCCCTGGTCTTTTAGGCTTTGTACCCACTGGTAACATGTCTGCTGTGTGTTAGCCAAAAGCAGTTCTTCCTCAACAGATGGCATGTCTTCCTTAACAACTGCCTCTCAAATCTAAAGGTATATGGTTTCACTGCGTTATAGTTTATCTTTATTCATTCATTTGTGATTCAACCAGAATGGCAACCATGATTGCTCACTAAATAAACTTTGTCGTTACAGAGCAAGGACCCTAAAATGGCACGGGTAGCGCTAGAGTCCCTCTACCGACTTCTGTGGGTCTACATGATCCGCATCAAATGCGAGAGCAACACTGCGACGCAGGGGTAAGCACGTCCCTGGTCTGTATCTACTTGTGTTTAAAGCCACTACCAAAACACCCATCCGAGGCCCCCAGAGTCAAGCTGTGGGTTGGTCTGCAGTAAACTGATTTTACATAATATAGTCCATCTAATGAATGCCAGCTTTCTTGATGGAGTTCAAGAAGGCTGAAAAGAAGTAATGATAATAAAAACAAGTCTGTACCCTGCCCCTCCCATGGCCGCCAGTCCACCGAGCCGGGGGTGTGACCACACCTCTCATCCCTCTAAGTGGCAGCGAGTAAACAAGCAATCCATTACAGTCGTCGTGCCTCAAGCGGAGGGGTAGAAGACTTGGTAATTACTGACAGTGCTGCCAAAAATGGGTGGAGAAAGGAGAGGACTAGAAGGGAGGCTGGTGGTCATGGGTGATGGGTGTTGGAACGCCAAAATCATCCTCTGGGAATCGAAAGCTTGGCAAACTAAAGCATATACACACCCTTGTTTGATCTTCAGGGCCTAAAAGGAACAGTGAACACGTTTGGATGTCTTATGTAGCTAGTCCATTATAGATTAATAAGGATTAATATGATAAATGGTTGACGTTGTTTGGGAAAGGGTGTACATGCCCTTTTCAATAGCAGAAATGGAAGTTGTGGTAATCATTTTTGGACTGTGGGCTATTCAGTTTATTTATAGTTTGAAATAAACAATGCAAACTATATAAAAGTATGGTCCCACTTTATAGTAGGTGTCTTTAAGTACTATCTAATAACATTTAAATTAATCAAAACTAATCAAATTTTATTTTAACTTACATTTTTTATCTGTTGACTGTTCACCTAAATAAATAAAAATTTCAAATAAATACTGTATAGCATTTGATTCCTACGTTGGCACAATAATGCACAGAACAACAACATTTAAACAGCAAACTTTAAGTTAACAACACAACAGAAAAATGCGACAACACTTTAACTCTGGGGGCAGAGAAATGATCGTGATCATTTCCGTTATGTTGTAGCTCGTTTCCATTGTGTTGTGGCTTGACTCCACTGTGTTGTTAACTTATATTTGCTTTTTTAATTTTTCTTGTGCTGTGCGCTACTGAGACTTCTTTCAAAAACATCTTACCGACCCCAAACTTTTGAACAGTAGTGTATATTTAAGGAGAAACAAAGTTTGGCATGATATTAGATATCTAAAGCATGGGAGGGAGAGGTTAGTTCTGGAACCACAAGGATCATAAAAGGCTCAAATGATGCAGGAAAACCGGTCAGCTCATAGTTCTTGCGAGAGGGATGTATTGCATTATAGCAGGTCATAAATATCAGAAACTATGGATTTCTATGCCACATACCAATAAGCTGTGAGTGACTTAGGGGTTTACCAACCCAAAGAGGACAAACATCTCTTAAAAATCTAATTCCACAAGCAGGCCAGGCTCAAGTCTGCCACTGTAATGGGATGTTACTTATAACAAGCTATCTGTGTCACTATGGTTTGACCTTGTCCAAAACTTGTTATTGCTAAAGACTGCAATCTTGTCCCCACAGCCGCCTCAACTCTATTGTGACGACCCTGTTCCCTAAAGGATCCCGCAGCGTGGTTCCTAAAGATATGCCTTTCAATATATTTGTTAAAATTATCCAGTTTATTGCACAGGTATGTCTGCGATTAAATAACAGTCAGATCTACAACTAAGACCTCTGTTAATCTCTTGTTAGCATTTAAACCATTATACAAGACTTAATTCTCATTTGTTGTGCAAACTGTGCATGCATCTAAGGATACAGGATTTAGTGTTGTTACCAAAATAAACACACAGTGATGGCTAGATTCCCGTCATTGTTAGCAACTCTACACATTTTTTGTGTTTCTGATGCAGCAAGTGTTAAAATATTTATATTTTTTGCATACTAGATCATTGCAAATGCAAGTTGCATTTCCTCTTTCTGATTTATCTTACAGGAAAGACTTGACTTTGCAATGAAAGAAGTCATTTTTGACCTACTGTGTGTTGGGAAGCCTGCAAAAGCCTTTAGTCTTAATCCAGAGGTAAAGTATTGTTAAATTACAATAGATGTAGCAGCTTTATTCTCAGTGTTATGGCACTCATATCTTGATTTTTGTGTATGTCTGTTCTGTAGAGAATGAATATAGGTCTCAGAGCATTCCTGGTCATTGCCGACAAGCTGCAGCAGAAAGATGGCGAGCCTCCCATGCCGAACACGGGCGCCACGCTCCCTTCCGGAAACACGCTACGAGTCAAAAAGACGTTCCTGAGCAAACCTCTGACTGAAGATGAGGCTAAAGTCATAGGTGAGTTCATCTGTTCTACTTTTAGAAGAATCATTTCAATAAAATCAAGACTTTTGTCTGTGGAACTGAAAACTCAGTGCATGAATGTTATTGCGCTGGATAACAAACAGAAGAATAAGTTGTAAAACATGAATGAAATGCAAACCTTGACCAAAAACATAAAGAAGAGAAAGTCTTCTTAATGATATTGATGGACATTTTCTCATTAAACTCTGTTTCTATTGAAGAACATGACTTTCTATCACAGCTTTTTCCCCACTGTTTTTGTCTTTCCAAACACTTAGGAATGTCCCTATATTACCCCCAAGTGCGGAAAGCTTTAGACAATATCCTCAGACATTTGGATAAGGAGGTTGGCCGCTGTATGATGCTGAGTAACGCACAGATGCTGAATAAGGAACCCGAGGATATGATTACGTATGTCACACATGTCCAGTAATGTTTCATCTGGTGTATCTGATACTCTGCACACACCTGTCCAACCCATCAGTCCAACTAATCTTGAGCTTGTCAGTGCAGTCATTTCTGTTTGAGCTTATGTGACCTCTCTCTATACTGACAGGGGCGAGAGGAAACCCAAGATTGACCTCTTTAGGACATGCATGGCCGCCATTCCACGCATCCTTCCCGATGGCATGTCCAAGTCAGAGCTCATAGACCTTTTGGCGCGGTGAGTGTATTTGTTCGATGTGTGCATGCGCATGTGAGCAGGAAACATTTGCTTCGACGAATTGCCCGATGGTCAGGTTTCCTAGAGATTCAGTAATGTGATCTCTCCTTGCCCCCAGCTTGAATAGGATGTCCCAGTGCAATCTGAGTCTGCTCTAATCAGACTTAATTCTTCATGTTTAAGCCATTAGGTCAGCCAGCTAGTTCAGGCTTTCTGTGAACTTTCACCACTGGAGCTGCAGTGGCTTCTGCGCTGTAGTGAAAGATCTTGAAAAGTACACAGATTATTAATGAGTCTGAGTGCATGGTACTATTTAGATATGTAGGAGAACATTTTAAATGTGACTTTTTTTTTAAACACTTTCAGGAAAAAAGTAAAAAATCAAAATTAATGTTTAAATATATACTGAATAAAACTATATATAGTAAATAATAAAAAATGCTTTATATAAAATGTAATGGATAATTTATATATTTTATTTTATACTTTTTATTTTATCATTTAAAATCTAATGTATTATCATATACATTTATATATATATATATATATATATATATATATATATATATATATATATATACATACAGTATATATATATATATACAGTATATATATATATATACGGTATATATATACACACACACACATGCATAAATACATGCATGCATACAAAAAGTATATATATGTGTGTGTGAGACAAATATGGAACATGTTTTGTGATCTTTTTACTGGCAGGTTAACCATCCATATGGATGATGAACTGCGTTTGATAGCCCAGAATTCCCTGCAGAGCCTGCTGGTGGACTTCTCAGACTGGCGAGAGGAAGTGCTCTTGGGCTACTGCAGCTTCCTGCTCCGGGAGGTTCAGGACACACACCAAACCCTGCTGGACTCCTCACTTAAACTACTGCTGCAGTTGCTCACACAGTGGAAACTGGCCCTTCTCAGCACCAGCAAGAGCCTGGACACATCGAAGATCTGCTCCACTGAAGTAAGTGGCAAGAAAAAAAAAACTTATTTCAATTATTTATTTATTTTTGCCTTCAGTGGAGAAAAAAAATCACAAAAATATCTCTTTGGTATCTCAGGTGTTTCTTCTAGACAGCAATAAAAAAAATACAGCAATAATACTTAATATTAATGTAAAATATTATAAAATATACACAATATTTTAATTATTATAATATATATATATATATATATATATAATATAATAAATAAATAAAGCTGTGTCTGTGCACTTTAGTTGTTACAGAATAGCTCTGGCTCCAGGCTGCCTGCTGAACGGACCCCTCACTCTACAGTCCTGCATGCTGTTGAGGGTCTCGCTTTAGTGCTGCTGTGCTCCTGCCAGACAGGCACGCGCAAACTAGCCGTGTCCATCCTGCGAGAGGTCCGCCAAATCTTCCTCACCATCGGGCAGACAGAGGTAAGAGCCGCTTGGAGCCTGACTTGATCAGATATAGGCCTTTGAGTATAATACATCCGCTCATTTTATGGTTGAATATGGTCTACACAGGAAGATGAGAGGCCCATGATAGATGTACTGGACCAGCTGAGCCCAGTGGTGCTCGAGAGCTTCGCCCACGTGACGGTGGCTGACTCGGTGAGTGCCTCTGTGTTCGGTCCTTTGCGGTTTTGCTCATAGGCGAGTCTCGGAGGACATCTACAAAGTGTCTTCTGTTCTGAGTTTATAAGAAAGTCTGTTTTACTTCTCTGAGCTTGGAGTTTACTTTATTAGGTGGTGGCACTTAGACAAACAATGATTTGTGTAAATCCAGAATCACATAGATACCAGACGCCAGTATTAAACTGGCACGTTTAAGAGCTACATTTAGTGTAAATCCATTTTGCGTTTTGACTATAACATAAATACCCTCCAAAAATCTTGAGCTCCCTAGTTGCCACTATGATCTCTCCCCTTCCCCAATCCCCACAGGCGTCTCTCGCCGCCGGGCAGCAGGCAGACTTGCAGTGGCTGGTGGAGTGGAACGGATCTCTGCTCGGCAGCCACTATGACGTGCGGAGCCCGTCTCGTGTGTGGATCTTGGCACAGTCTCTGAAGGAACCCTGGGCTCTGTGCCTCTTCAGCCTTCTGAGACAGGAGTACCTACCCAAGCACTGTCCCACAGCGCTCAGTTACGCCTGGCCCTACGCCTTCACCCGCCTGCAGCTCCTCATGCCTTTACTTGAGCCCAGGTGAGGGATGGATGTCCATTTGACCCACATCTATATATCATTGAGAGGTCACTATTTTGATTGGTGTGCATTGTAGCTTTAACTATTGTGACAGTCTAATAGCTTATGTAAGGATTTAAATCTAGTTGACCAGGCTTAAACCTCAAAGTGCAGGAGGTTTTTAAGCATTAAATCTATCTCTATCTTTAAGTTTAAGCTCTTAATGGCCTCCCATAGCCACTTTTTATTATGTTACTGCACTTGCTTAAGTGCTTCTGCCCCTGATAGCAGACTCTGTACAGTACTTTTTCGGTTATTCTACTACTCTTTTTTTTAAATATATACAGTACGGGTACATTCATTATACATGTTAACTCAACACAATTAATTTTCGTTCATCAAATAATCCTTAAAAATGTATCATGGTTTCCACAAAATATTAAGCAGCATAACTGTTGCTTCAACATTGATAATAATAATAATAAATGTTTATTGAGCAGCAAATCAGCATATCAGAAGGATTTCTGAAGGATCATGTGACACTGAAGACTAGAGTAATGATCCTAAAAATTCAGCTTTGCCATAACAGGAATAATTACATTTTAAAATATTAGAAAAACTGTTTTTTAAAATTGTTATAATATTTCACAATATTACTGTTTTACTGTATTTTTTGGTTCGAATAAATGCTTGGTGAGACTTCTTTCAAAAACATTAAAAAAAAATTTGAGCAGTAGTATAATTATATCTGAAGTTTTAACGAGAGTTAACTTGTTCAACTAACTAACTAGTTTTAATTTTTTTTTACCTTACATCAGTCAGTTCATTCATTTGAATTCCTTCATCTTTTAGCAACCCAATTAACGCCAAGAAGACAAGCTCGGCTGGTTCAGCAGACACCTTTGCGTCTCTGTGGAGAAACTATCTGATTCTGTGTTTCGGTGTGGCCAAACCCAGCATCATGAGCTCGGGTCATCTTCGAGCCTCCACCCCTGAGATCATCACTCCCAGTACAGACAACAACAACAGCTACGACAACAAGGTGGGTGGAGCGTCTTTAGCATCACGCACCAGTCATGTCTACAGTCATACGCCCCAGTCAGTCATTTAATAACGGGATGGAATCACTGATTTACGTTTGGTTCATTAGATCCTGGGCACCCCGTCTGTGGCCTGGCTGCTGAAGCAGTTGGTCCCTCTGATGCGTTCAGAAAGCATTGAGATCACAGAATCTTTGGTGCTTGGATTTGGCCGCACAAATTCACTGGTTTTCAGGTACTATGTTGCACTTATATAAATATTTAAGATCTCTGATGACATAACTGCACAGTTTTCTCACGTTTGGTGAAACCCGAAACAATTGTAGATATTTAGATGACTACAAGACACCACTTTCTCATAGTGTCATGACATTATACAACAGATTGAAGTCCACTCATTGTTATTTTTTATTATTTTATATCACAACATACGGTGTTTTAATTTTTAAATAATCAGTTTTAATGTGTCATGTAAGTTCAGTGTACGATTTTTAAAGATAAGATGTGAAGAGCAGCATAAATCTGATGTTCACATTCTAGTCATACCTCAGTTGTGCGCTTGTTAGGCTTTTGAATTATTTGACTTGAATAAGGCGATGCACAAACACTGTATGCATATAATTTTACCATGAATGACCAGGCAAATAAAAAATTAAAATGTCAGTCATAGAACAATGTACAGTTTTTGGTGTACCGGTAATTAGAATTGTGCTGGTAAATTTTTTTATTATTCATAAGCAAATGTTTAAAAAAGCTTTCTTTTTTTTCCGTTTTGATTGATCATTGTTCCAAAGCAGTGATCAGATGTCATATTACATTAGTCATGTCTGCTTATTTCAATTCTTGGAATCTTAAAAGTATTTTCGGGAAATGGAGCAATTACTGCTCTATAAACCCTGGAAGCACATTATTGATTCTTCTTTAGCCTTATTGATTTTATATTTGTTATGTCTCGTACAGAGAGCTGATTGAGGAACTGCATCCTTTGATGAAGGAAGCTTTGGAAAGAAGACCTGAGGTCAGTTATATAATTTTTTACATTGTGCAGTCAGATCAGCTGGTATGTGCCATAACTTGTTGTATTGTAAATGGCCCGCTCAAGCAATGCATACATGACTTGTCTTCCAAAACAAAAAAGTGCAAAAAAAAAAGAGCTCAGTTCAGGGTTCATACGATCATGGAAAACCTTAAAATATCAGGGACTCTTAAAATTTGGATTCCCAGACTTGTAAACTACAAAAATTCTTGAAAGTGTTTATAGTAAAGTAACTGTTCTTGTAATGTGTCTGCTAGAATAAAAAACGTCGAGAGAGAAGAGATCTGCTGAGACTCCAGCTCCTCAGGATCTTTGAGCTGCTGGCGGATGCCGGTGTCATCAGTGACAGGTGAGAAGGATCTTATTATTATGAATTCTGTTCTCTGGACTGCTCCATCGCGTCTCATTATGAACTCACAGGCTATAAAACATGAAATGATCCCCGCCTCCCTGTCTCTCAGCACTAATGGAGCGCTGGAACGCGATACGCTGGCCCTGGGCGCTCTCTTTCTTGAGTATGTGGACCTGACCCGGATGCTTCTGGAAGCTGAGAATGACAAAGACATGGAGATTCTTAAAGACATTCGAGCTCACTTCAGCGCCATGGTGGCCAACCTCATACAGTGTGTCCCAGGTGAAGAGGAAGCAACAGATGTCTCACAAACTCTACATACAATTAATGTCAACAGGAAATCAAAATTTAGCCCATTAACTTTCTTAATACACATTCCTGTTTGTGCTCAATCCATCGGTACACGTTTTAATTCATAAATAGCCATAATATTGTTCTTCCTAGTTAAAATATTTAGTCACCACATTAAGTAATGACATCATACTGGCGGACTTGAAGCTGTATCTCGCTCTGGGAAGTGCTCCACATTTTCTTTGTTTAGGAAATGGAATTCATTGCTAGGTGACGGGGTATTCCTGACGTCAGTCTTGATTTAGACTCCCTAGTGGAGGCACTGCCCAAAATAGCAGTAGATTAGATGGAGAGCCACTTCATGGGCACATGAAAAGAGTTGTACAATGGCCAGCCATTTCCCTATTCTCTTTGAAAAGGCGAAACTAAAACCATTATTTTATTTAATTGTTTCAAATTTCTTAGTCATTTCAAGTGTTCCCGTCTTTTGAGATCTAATCCCTCTTTTTCCCTCTTTTTCTTTTATTTGTATCATAGTGCATCATCGGCGTTTCCTCTTCCCTCAGCAAAGCCTTCGACACCATCTCTTCATCCTTTTCAGCCAATGGGCTGGGCCTTTCAGTATAATGTTCACGCCCCTGGATCGCTATAGTGACCGGAACCATCAGATCACTCGATACCAGTATTGTGCTCTTAAGGTAGTACAGAATACGCTGATATAATGTATAATTGTACATTATTTTGATAACCATTTTTATGTCTCACAGTATTTTTTTTTAGATGGGTTAAAAAAAGTACATTATTCATAAATAATATAAAATATATATATATTATTTAAAAGATATTACCGGTCAAAAGTTTAGGAAATCATTCTAATATGCTGATTTGTTTCTCAAGTAATATTTCTATTTGCATGTAAAAGCAATGGAGCGGAATGTTCTAATTTAAAACATTGCTTGTGTTGCTAATTCAGACCACAGACATACGTATACACCACTAATTTTATCTCTAGAGGTCTACTTATAGCCTAGTATGTGCTGTAGTCATTTACAGTGCAAGACCTCAATGTGGACACATGCCAAAGAGACAAAAGTGGGTCCATTATGTGACGAATGAGTCCATTTGTGATGACAGTGCATGTGTGCTCTGTTTTGTCTGTGGAAACCTTGTACACATAATGTCGGCTCTGTGCAGATTGACGACGTGCAAACATATAGTTCGCGTCAGGTTTTTCAGGTTAGGATATCTGGAAAAATTACACCCACCTCTAAAGCTACATTGTTTGTGTATGTATGTGTAGCTTCGTGTTTTGCCGTTAACCCATTCCCCATAACAGAAAGGCAGGTGTTGTAAGACGTTGTAAAAGGTTTGTAATTTCAAGACCCTGGCGTCATTAAAACATACAAACATCCAGAACATGATATGAGCCCTGTGAGCCTCTTCCCTGTTTCTTTGAAGTTTTTTTGTTGTTGTTCTGTTAGACACGATAGGACGTGATTTCCTCAAAACAGGAAATTCCAAGTTTTTCATGAAAGCTTTGCATGAAAGAATGTTGTTGTTTTTTCTTCCTTTCATAGGCCATGTCGACTGTGCTTTGTTGTGGCCCTGTGTTCGACAACGTAGGGCTCTCTCCTGATGGCTACCTCTATAAGTGGCTGGATAACATCCTTGCCTGTCAAGATCTGCGGGTATGCAGCCAAACACTCATGACCCACATACGTTCTCACTCGCTGCTTTGGTGTTGATATCGCTATACCAGCACAACCATCTTTAAAATGGTTTGTGCCTTTTGACCCTGTACAAATTTCCTGAGGGACTTTTCATTAGATAAGCCACTGATGTCTCTCTCTCTCTCTTTCCCAGCTTGTGAATGAGCAATGTTTTGTTTTCATTGTTCTGCAAATGTTGGATCTTGAAGTGAAAGTCTGGCTTTGAGCCCTGACATTTTTGTGTTCGAACAAGACGGTACACTACCGTTCAAAAGTTTGGGGTCAAAAAGGTTTTTTAAATGTGTTTGAAAGAAGTGTCATGCATACCAAGGTTTCATTTATTTGATCAAAAATACAGGAAAAACTGTAATATTGTGAAATATTATTACAATTAAAAAAATAACGGATCTCTATTTTAATATATTTTAAAGTATATTTTATTCCTGTTATGGCAAAACTTGAATTTTAAGTAGCCATTATTACTTCAGTCTTCAGTGTCACATGATACTTCAGAAATCATTCTGATATGCTTGTTTAATGCTTAAGAAACATTTCTTATCAATTATTATCAATGTTGAAAACCGATTTTGTATAAACGATAATATATTTTATTCAGGATTCTTTGATAAATAGAAAGTCCAAAGGAACAGCATTTATTTGAAATAAAAAATATTTTGTAACATTATAAATGTATTCACTGTCACTTTACTGACCCCAAACCTTTGAATAGTTGTGTGTATCATTGGAAACAGTTATTATTAATGCAATTTAATGCATAATATTAATCATGCAATTAATTGTGTGTGTGTATATACAGAATATATATATATATATATAAGTGCCACATCCCCTCCAAAACCATGCAAACCAGACCAGTTTGACCCAACTGATTTGGATCAGAAGACCAGAACCAGCTTAGACTGTTTTAAGACGTTTCAACATCAATTATACTGACACACTTTAGGAAACATGCTGAAAAATCCATCTGATACCTGACGGCAGCTAGTTCTCCACCAGCTAAGGTGGTTTTGAATCACCAATCACTTCAATAGATAACAAATGCGATCCTCTGATCGGATCCTCCTCAGGTGCATCAGCTGGGCTGTGAGGTGGTGGTTCTTCTGCTGGAACTTAACCCAGATCAGGTGAATTTGTTTAACTGGGCCGTGGACCGATGCTACACCGGCTCCTGCCAGCTGGCTTCTGGTTGCTTCAAAGCCATTGCCACTGTCTGTGGTAGCAGGTATGCTATTATGCTAATCTTGAATTTTTCAGCACATTAAGCCGTTCAAAAGTTTGAGGTTGTAAAGATTATTTATGAAAGGTTTTTAAAAAAAGACTCTTCTGCTCACCAAGGCTGTGTTTATTTGATCAAAAACACTGCAATATTTGTTCATAATATTATTATTTTTGCTATTTAAATGTAATGTTTTTCTTTTTAAATGTAGATTACAATATTCTATTTTAATGTATTTTAAAATGTAATTTATTCCTGCGATGCAAAGCTGAATTTTCAGCATTTGCCTACGTTCTTTCTCATGATGATTTGTTTACATATTTAGTGCCAAGACTAGACGTATCTTTGGAATGAAGCTCCTCATTGAGATATTTAGCAAAAACAATCTAAGTTGTTTTTAAGTAGGTGATCCTTTTTGTTTTCCTTCATAGAAACTACTCCAGTGATATCGTGACTCTGCTGAACCTTGTTCTCTTCAAAGCGTCCGACACCAACAGGGAGATCTACGAGATCGCTATGCAATTAATGCAGGTTAGAGAGAGAACATTCTCTGCCAAAGAAGTGCTGCAATAATAGAAAGTGTCCTGGATTAAATGGTGTGTTTGTGTGCTAATCTGTTTATATGCCTGCGTTTGTGTGTCTGTGTTTTCTGGTTACAAAGATTCTGGAGGCCAAGCTGTCTGTGTATTCTAAGAGGATTGTGGAACAGAAAAGTGGTGCTATCCTGTATGGGACACACGGGCCTCTTCCTCCTCTCTACAGTCTCTCTGTTACCCAGCTTTCTAAGCAACTTGCCAGGATGTACCCTGAACTTACCCTGCCCCTTTTCTCAGGTATTAAATGGAAGGATAATGATGGCTGTAAATGACACTCTCTTATAGCTGAAAACCCTTAAAACCATAAACTTTCCACTGCAAAATGTGATCTTAAAGGAATTGTTTATGGTTTAATAAATACAGTTTAAGCTCTATCGACAGCATCTGTGACACAGTATTATTTTAATATTATTTATATACTACTGTAGTATTTAAAATTAATACTATGCTATACTACTATATTATTTAAAATTAACTTTTTGCTTTATAATTTCATGTTTTCATTTTATTTGTAGTTCAAATTTGATTAATTTAGTTTTGTGCTGTTGTCATTTTTTTCTATTAATTTTTTTATTTATTAAAAATGTATTAATTTTTATTTCAGTTGTACTTAGTAATTTTAGTACTTTAACTTAAACTTATTCTATTTAAGTTACTTGCCAAGGCAACATTCTAGTTTTGGTTTAAGTAAAAGTTTTTCATCTATTTTATTTCACATTTATTTTAATTAATAAAAAAGTTAACAATAACAACTCCTGTGGCATGCTGTCAATTATCATAGAACATAATTTTGAATGATTTCTATTTAGAATATGCAGTTGTCACATTGTTTCTAAAATATAACTCTTACACATTATACTTGTCACTGAAGAAGATAAAGTTATAATCTTTGTGACCGTGTTAATCTGGCAAACCTGCAGAAAGATACCAGGAAATGAAATATTGTTAAATATTATTTAAAAAATATATATTATCTGTTAAATATTGTACATGAATACCTGGATCAAACTTCCCTACCTAGAAAAGTAATTCCACCTAAACCGTACGACTTCTATAATATATTTTATATAATATTTCACACACATTTTAAAAACTATCAAATATTTGGTAGTGAAGAATTCATCAAAGTACTTTAACAGAAATAGTCATCATATTTCTGCACATTTACCTCTCCAGTACAGTTGCACCATAGTCTTTCATTGTAAGTAAATTATTGCTTTTTTCCGTTTAAACACGTTTTCTTTCTGGACCTTAAAGTGCATTTAACCTGAAATATTCCTTTATCCAACAGCAAATTTACCCAAACATGTAGAAACTCCATTAATTTCTATGAATATGTATGTATGAAGCTCTATCTTTTTGCATCTCTCACTTCTAGAGGTAAGTCAGAGGTTTCCCTCCACTCATCCAAACGGGCGCCAGGTAATGCTGACCTACCTGCTCCCTTGGCTCAGTAACATTGAGCTGGTGGATGGAGGTCTGCTGCCCACAGCCTCGAGTTCGAACAGCCCTGGGGACAACAGGAAGGGATTCGCTCACAACACCTCAGCACCTCACCTGCTCCGTGGCACAGGCTGGGGGTCAATGCAGGCCTCTTCTCTGGTCCTAAACAACCTCATGTTCATGACCGCAAAGGTATGTCAGTGAATCCCTGTTACTTTAGTCTTTGCTAAACTAAAAAAACAAAACAACATCTTGAGTTGTGTGTCTCTGTGTGGGCTAGTATGGTGATGATGTCCCAGGTGCAGAAATGGAGAACGCTTGGAACGCTCTCGTCAGTAATGAACGGTGGACTAATAACCTGCGGACCACCCTGCAATTCCTCATCAGCCTATGTGGAGTCAGCAGCGACACCTCTCTCCTGCCCCACGTAAGTCCTACATTTATTTATTTCATTACATTTATTATTTCATTTTGGTTTGATGTCAAGATTTTATTGATAAAGAATGGAAGCTAGGTTGTCAAGTTTGAGCATGTGGACTGTCCTCTATTTATACTCAGATTAAGAAGGTGGTGATCTATCTGTGTCGCAACAACACCATTCAAACCATGGAGGAGCTGCTTTATGAACTTCAGCAGACAGATCCTGTGAACCCTGTTGTGGTGCACTGTGACAATCCTCCATTTTACCGCTTTTCAGCCACAAGCAAAATTACCACCATCACTTCTGGTATGCATGCTAGATGATTACAATCATCTACAATATGTCACTCACCATAAAGATAATTTGTGTGTATATACACTACTGTTCAAAAGTTTGGGTCCAGTAAGTTTTTTTTTTTAAAGCAAGTAAAATACTTTTATTCTGAAAAGAAAATATGCATTAAAATGATCAAACGTCACAGTAAAGACATTTATAATGTCACAAAATGTTTCTATTTCAAATAAATGCTGTTTTTTCAAAGAATTCATCAAAGAATCCTGAAAAAAAGTGTATCACAGTTTTTCACAAAACAATTTCAGAATTTTTTTTTTTTTTAACAATGATGTTAATAAGAAATCTTACTTGAGCACCAAATCAGAATATTAAAATGATTTCTGAAGCGTCATGTTACACTGAAGACTGCTGACATCACAGGAATAATATATATATATATATATATTTTTAAATTGTAATAATATTTTTCAATATTACTGCATTAAAATATTTTTAATCAAATAAATGCTTGGTGAGCGTAAGAGATTTCTTTCAAAAACATTACAAAATCTTATCAACCCCAAACTTTTGAACAATACTGTATTCTGAATATAACTGAATTGTATATATCTGTCAAGGCAAAACAGCAAAAATCAAAATGAAGGTGATATATTGATCATATACTGTATATCACATGCTGTATTCATAAATATGTCTCTAAAGGTCCACCTTCCAGTTGCAAAACATTAGTGTGTGGCCAGGAAAACATCCCTGACACGGAAAGCTCGCCAATCACAAAAGAATGTGATGACAGGTATATCCCACAAACCACACAATTTACATATATCCATAAGACTCTTTTCCCTATTCATGTTTGATGATAGTTTGAGGTTAAACCCACAATGAGCATTACAAACATAAGCTTGAAGCTGATACCTTTATCTAAAGAGACTTGCCATACATTTCCCTGGAGCAACCTAAGGTGAACTGCCTTGATCAATAACAAAATTATTCGCATGTTTAAATTTGATTCTGCAACTGCATCATACAGTATACATCATATACTGTACATATGGATATTTTGTTCTGTCCACCCAAGGCTGAGCAACATCTTACGAGCACATAACCGCCTGGAGTCTCGGTACAGCAGCAGTTCTGGAGGTTCCTACGACGAGGAAAAGAGTGAGTGAAGTTCATCATAACCCTACAGAGGGACCAAAGCAGCTCAGGAATGATTGATATTTATTGTATACAATGGCGGAGCTTCTGAGCAATGTCAAGTTAAATTTCTTGAAGTCTAAATTGTGATGCTTCCCCTTTGGCAATAGATGTCGAGACAGTTCTGGCCCAAGGGCGTTAAATATTATTATATTTTTTTTTTAGTCTAGAACATATTTCTTTCTTGAATTTGAGATATTTCTGAAAGCCGGCTCAGGTAATACATTTCAGCTTGAGATAGCTTAAGCTTAATGGTTTTTGAGCGTGATTGCATTAGGCATGAGTTATGACAGTTGTGGAGTTTGTCTGTCTACATACCACTCATACTTCAAGAGTAAAATCCTGTTTTATTACAAGTCTCACAGATGAAAGGCATACCTGTCAGGCATGGCGTGTTGTTGTTTTGACTCTTTTTGCTTTGTCTGTAGGTGAGCCGCTCCCTCCATATGCCATGTGGCTTATAAGTGTGCTGGAAACCAATCAGCCGCTTCCTCTTCCCATGCCAGTTAATGGAGGCTGTTGGGCACCGCTGGTCGATTATCTACCCGAAACCGTCACTCCACGAGGACCCCTCCACAGGTCAAGCTTCTGGAGTATTTTTTTTTTTTTTATTTTTTTATTTTTTTATTTTTTATTTTAAAGCGTAACTATAACTTTTAAAAACTTTATACCTGTTACTATAGTTGATATAAGTTGATATAGTCACAGTTATCGTTTAATGACATTGTTGTCATCGTCTTGTCTTAGTCATGGAAAAAAGGGTCGTCTATAGACATTTTTGGTCATAGATTTCATTAACGACATTAACACTAGTTATAACAAAGCTTTCAATTCATGCTGTGACCATGTAAATCTACTAAACCTGCACAAATACATCAGGAAATGACATGGATACCTGAAGCAAATTCCACCTCAGCCAGACAATGTCATATCCTGTTTTATAACAAATATCAAATATTTGCTATCAAAGAATTTATAAAAAATTCTTTAACAAAAATATGATCGTAATATTTCTACACTTTAAAATTTCCAGCCATAGATTTCCATCGTAAGTGATAGATAGTGCATTTTTATGATGATTTATTTATTTACGTTAAAGCAGTCATGAAGTTACAAAAATAACTCTATACTCTCTACTTCTTCATATTATGTTACAACCTTTTATTCATATTTAGATTCACTGTTAACGTCTAGTCACTCAGTCTAGAATTACACACTGGCTTTTAAAGCACTGCAACTTGACTCGGTTTAATTTAATCTCTCATCAAACACAATTCTTATCAGTCCCGCAGATTATGTAATGCTGGAATCTTAAAGCATATCACTGCAATTATCAGACAGATGGAAAATAGATGATCAGAAGCTGCAGTGCTGTCGCCAGAGCCCCTTTGACCCGAAAAAAATCCCTGCGATAACACATTACCAATGTTCGTTTTAACGTCTACTTAGGAACTATGATAAAAATGCCCGTCGTCAATGTAATGACAAAACCAACATAGTTCCTTTTAAGAATGTTTTTTGTCACTCAGTCACAGCTGTGAATATGTTCTGTTCTTTTTGAAAGGTCATTGCTGGTATGTGTTTTTTTTGTTCATGCGCTGAAAGAGCAGTGTGTTTTGTCTGGTTCAGGTGTAACATAGCAGTGATCTTCATGACGGAGCTGGTGGTGGATCACAGCGTGAAGGAGGACTGGGCCCTACACCTCCCTCTACTGCTCCATGCCTGTTTCCTGGGTCAGTAGAGCCTCTGTGTTCTGTTCTCATCACAATCCGGGACATTTGATCTGGGATTAGACCCTCTAGATTAAGGCTGCAATGCAGGAGTCAGGTGTGCTCAGATGAAAAGTACTGTTTTTACTGTAATACGTGGTATTTATATCCAAAATGGATTTACTTTTGTCATATCTCTCTTTTTTTCTTTTTAATCTAATCTCATCTGAACCATTGCATCCCTGAATGTGTCTTATGACTATAACTATGTGGCTTGCTATGAGAACAATGTTGTCAGTGAAACCAGTAGCTTAATATGTCTTTTTATAAAGTATGTGAAATATGTGTATCCCTGCGGATTGAGATCTTTATTAATTTCAAATCAAAACAATATTTAGGTATTGAAAAACTCAAATAGACAAACCCAAAGAAAAAATTAAATTCTTGAACCAGATATTCCCACTTAACCCCCCAAATGGCCCTAAACAATACTGAACAAATGCAAGTACAAACGTAAACCTTTAGAATGGCTCTTTTTTTTAGGTATGGACCACTACCGTCCAGAGGTGTTTGAACACTGTAAGAGGCTCCTCTTGCACCTTCTCATCACGTTATCTTGCAACAACAATTTCAGCCTCATTGCCTCCGTTCTGCTAAACACCAGAGATGCCAACAGCAACAAGAGCCTGACCTTCAAACCCATCTACCAGCCTGAGTTCTACACAGGTAGTAGACTTCACATTCGAAATATGTCTTTTAAATGTTTGTTTTTTTTATATTATATGCCATACATGGGCATTTATTGAGCAAAAAAAAATTTGCTTTAAATAAATTTATTTATTTATTTGTGGTACTCAAAGTTTTAATGCCACCGCCAACCAATAATGAAACCAGGTTAAAACAATTAACCATATAAATATATTATTAATACAAATATATAAATATATTCAATATGTTTGCAACATAATGTTACATTTTATAATATCTGAAAAAAATATATGATTTAATTCCTTGGCATATTCATTAAAATATCAGTAACATTATAAAGATTATTCTTACTCGGCATGTGCATCACAACACAGAGGCTTACATTTAGTAAAATGTGTTCAAAATCATTCTACATTTTGAAGCATGGATATTAGTGCCAGGGGTCAGAAGACAGTGAACGGGATTCCACCAAATGCAACATGTTCCTGGATCAACATTCTAATCAACCAATCAGATTAAAGGGACAAGTTTACGTGAATTTTAGGCTTACAACCAGGGTTAGGTGCTTCTACATCAGTGTTATTCACCTGAGTTCCATCTGATTTTTGGGATAACTTATGGGTAGGGTAAGGGTTAGGTTTAGGGGTATGGATAGGGTAGGACTACATTTTCGGACAGGAATGTTGTTCCGGGATCAACAAAATATGATGATCCAAGAACATATTTTACTTGGTAAATCACTGTGACCGTCAGAAGAGATTGTATACAATCAGTTTTCCTGGAAAGTATTGATCATGTTTAAGAAATGCTGTTGAGGCCTTCACAAGCCATATATCAAAAATGATATATACAACTTGGATAAGTTCAAATAAGTACTTTGAAACTATGATGCAGTTGCATTAATTTTTATATAAATTACATTTATTATAACTGTTAGACCTTGAAATGATGAATGCTTTGCACTTTGCAAAGTACTACATTGTATTAAATATTGTGAAATTGTGCTGTCAACAAGTCAAATTTAGCAACTTTGCATGAATCCTGTTTATCACACCCTCCTTGCATGAACACTTACACATTGGCCTTGGTATTTGACACATAGCTTTGGAGAGTGCGGTCATGTTGAAATCCCGTAGAGGGGTGGAGGGTGAGAAGTCTTATCTGTGCAAGAACAAACTTCTGGAAGTGTGGCCAAAAACAATTATATGTACACAGAGCATCTAAACGCCTGATTAGAGCATTCCTATGCACTATTTTTATCTTCTCGCTCCAAAGGGACCATCTATCGGGCCCTGGGGAGACTGGTTTGCACCAGAGGGTGGTCTCACTGTTGTCATGCTGTTAAAGCATGTCTAGGCAAAGTCAATTATGATGCTGATAAGATGTCAGTCACCAGCCCCTGTCATAACAGCATAGTTGATATTGTTCTTTAATGTCTGTGATTTGGCTCATTTAGGAATGTTATCACCGGGTTTGTTTGACTTGCCTAAAGGTTCGTCTTCAGAGCTCGTTCCGTTCCCAACTTTTTTACTCGCCCTACGTGTGGTGTTCAGGTGGTGTGGACTTCCTGCGGAATGGCCAGGCATCTCCAGTGCCAGATTCGGGCCTCAGTTCCTCCTCTACCTCGTCCAGCCTGAGCCTCGGAGGCAGCAGCTCCAACCTGCCTCATCTGGCCCAGGAAGAGGTGGAGCAAATGGAGAGCAGCACTGAAGATGATGAGAAGAGCAGCAAGCTCATTGAGTTTCTCACTACCAGGTATACAGACCTACAATTATTTTGTGATCTAGGTCAATCAATTCTGTGATGTTTACTCTACTGTTCAAGGAGAGTGATTTTTGTTGTATTTAAATAGAAATCTTTTGTAACATTTTAAATGATCAATTTCAAATAAATACTGTTATTTTGAGCTTTCTATTTATCAAAGAATCCTGAAAAAAAAATGCATCATGGTTTCCACAAAAATATCTTTTACATTGATAATAAGAAATATTTCTTGCGCACCTAATCAGCATATTATGATTTCTGAAGGATCATGTGACACTGAAGACTGGAGTAATGATGCTGAAAATTCAGCTTTGCCATCACATGAATAAAATATACTTTAAAATATATGAATATGGAGAACAGTTATTTAAATTATAATGATATTTCACAGTATTTCTGTTTTTATTGTATTTTTGCTTGGTGAGCATAAGAGACTCCTTTCAAATCCACATAATAAAGTGTTGAACTATTAAATACATTTTAACACTTTAAGTGTAAAAGCGTCGTTGTTAAATTAATCTGAGTTCTTTTCAGTTTATCTTCACTGTAACTAAAATGAAAGGTCATTTCATGTGAATATTCCAGAGCTGTTCAGGAACTGATTCAGGAAATGACACATCTGACGCGTCTTACATCTGACATCACTCAGGATATTACAGACTTGTATGTTGCATGTATTTCATCGGTCTACATCAGAGCGGTTCTCACTGTGGTGTGGGATTAGACGGGCGTCTGGTGTGGGTTCTTTCAGACTATGTTCACACTGCAGACAATTCCAAACTGTTTTGCAAATCCCATTTTTAATGTGAATGGATGAAACTTGTGAATGGATGAAACTACCAAATTACTTTCTTAAAATAAAATCTTGCATCGAGCTGGTAGTATTGAGATTATAATTATGGTGTCAACAGAGAAAAGATTTGAATTAGACATTAAACAAGACTGGGTTTGAGCTGATAGTGTGAACAAGTCTACACGTACAGGATGGGGAAACAACTTTTTATTTTCTTTCACTTGAATATTGTTTCAAACAATTTTTCACATACTGTCTAAAAGGTTTCTATCATGTGTTTAAAATACAGCAATTGCTGTCTGATTATTTAGTTTATCTGGAAAACTATAAGCTCATCTTTAATGCACCACAATGTTATTCAAGAAACACAAAAGCACATTTGCTGGTTCACATGGAAATAGAATCTTGCAGCCTAGTCCGCCATCTAGTGGCAAGTAAGTAATAATCAAACATATGGCTCTGCTGACAAGGTGAAAGTAGCTCTTCCTGTATTATCAACATCATTTATAGTGTAATATGTAAAAAATTAAATAGATATGTGCATGGTTTGTTTAGGCCTTTTGGGCCGTTATGGAGCCATGAGGATATCACTCCTAAGAGTCAACACTCAAAAAGCACAGAGCAGCTTACCAACTTCCTGCGACATGTGATGTCTGTGTTCAAAGAGTCCAAATCAGGTAAGCCAGGTAAGCAAATTTGTCTTTAGTCATTCCAGTGTTCATCTACATTACCTGGGTGCAGCTTGTGACATGTTATTGCTATTTATAATATACAGTACTTGTCAAAAGGGATATCCAGCCTAGGAAGATTTGACATCTTCACTATTTACTTAAATATTATTACACATTTGTTTAAGATTGTGTAATCATTATGTGAAATTGTGCAAAAAACTTTTTTTTTTTCTGATAATGATATTTTCATGTCAAATTGTGTGGATGTATTTTTTTGGCCAGGCTGTCATACAAAGAAATTATGAATGCTGTTTCACTTTTCTTTTTTTTCTTTTTTTTCTTTTTTTTTTGCAAAGTAAAATAAAACCTGTAGCTGTAGTTTGCCTTTTTTGCCAAATAATTTAATCAGATAAATACTTTAAATTTAAAATTTTCCTCCATATTCTTGTAGGGTCATAAACAACAAATATCCCCTTCGGACATGACTTTTGGCCACTACTGAATGTCTGTTTGCATGTTCTGTATGTTTGCAGACATTCGGCTTGAGCAGCAGTTGAGTGAAGTGGCGTTGCAGATGGCTCTGTGTAGCTCCTCCAGGCATTACGCGGGACGTTCCTTCCAGGTGTTCAGAGCTCTGCGGCAGCCCCTCTCAGCGCTGGCCGTCTCCGACCTGCTTTCGCGCTTGGTGGAGGTGGTCGGGGAGCACGGAGAGGAGGTTCAGGTGAGCTTTGGGCTCCTTAATGACAGTTTTGAATGATTCAGTGAGTGAATAAACTCACAATGCATCTCCTCCACAGGGTTATGTGATGGAGCTTCTTCTCACTCTTGAGTCAGTCGTGGATAATCTAGCTGAGTGCCTGAAGAACAATGACTTATTTGTCATACTACGGTAAGTTCCAGCCGTATAACATTAACCCTGTAAAACCTGACACACGACACAAAAAAATCTATTTTTTTATAATAGATAAGGGGATAAACAATGATATGTGGTTAATCAAGCAAACTCAAGGTTTATTCAGTCCAGTAGGTGTTCATGTTGAAACGTTACTAACAATGTGTAAAGTCTAACATGCAACATTACCTGAAACTATATGTTTTTGCATTTATACTAAAAAGTATAAACTATCAATCAGATGACAGAAGGTATGTACCTGGGACTGGGTACAACAGTTTTTTCAGCAAAGCTTTGATCATATATAGAGGCTTTATAAATACAGTTGGCTTTATAGAGTTAAGGAGTCTTCTAACTTCAACATCAAAAGTCCAAGATGCTTTGTTCCCTGTTGGTGATAAGTCTATGTTCCTGCAGGGCATCTTCGCCAGATCTTCCATCCAGTGGCAAGTTAACGCTAAACCGTAAGAGCACCAGTCAGCTGGACCTGATTCCAGGATCAGGCATGACTTCTGAGCGAATACGCCACCAGCGTAGCTACTCCGTACCCAAGCGCTTTGGCGAGGTTGAGCGTTCCTCTGAGGTTCCCCGGAGTGCCACGCTAGACCGCATCCACCATCACCAGAGCAATTTCTCCAAGCTCCAATCCCTGTCCTCATCCTCCTCCAGGGACAACGTGGTCTCCACCGACCCAGCCAACGCCAACCATCCTCGCAACCTGCTAGCCACCATCTTTTGGGCAGTGGTGTCACTCATGGAGTCAGACTTTGAGTTTGAGTACCACATGTCCCTCAGGTTGTTAGGGAAGCTGCTAGGCCACATTTCGTTAGATAAGCAGGAATACAAAGAAAAGCTGGAGAAGATCCAGATCCAGCTAAAATGGAAGGAGTTCTCTGGACTTCAGCAGTTGCTTCTGAAGGGCTTCACCTCTGCGAACACTACAGAACTTACCTTGGAGCTTTTCAGCCTGCTCACACCCGTCTCACGGCTACCAGTGGTGGACACCTCCCAAGCCATAGGTAGACCTTTTTGTTTCTACTGCCAGAAAAATGTACCGTTCTAAAATAAGTTTCTGTTAATCCATCAAGGTTCATGTTAAGTGGGATTATGAAAGTAAATCTGCTATTACCCTTCAGGTTTCCCATTGAATGTGCTCTGCCTCATCCCCCATCTTGTGTTACACTTTGACCCACCTACTCAATTCTGTAAGGACGTGGCTGAGAGAATTTCCCAGGTCTGTTCCTGTTACTCTGACCTTAAATCACACTATGTATCATTTTATACTTCAGAATCAGAATCTACAGCACATTTGTTTGCTGAAAATCACTCATTTTGATTGACAGATTTGCCTCGAGGAAAAGAACTCCAAGCTGTCCAACCTTGCCCATGTGATGACACTGTATAAAACACACTCTTATACCCGAGACTGCTTCTCCTGGGTCAATGTGGTGTGTCGCTACCTACATGAAGCCTTCAGTGACAGCACACTCAGCATGGTTACTTACATGTCGGAGGTAGGACGCAAATAAAAGTGAATTCTACAACATTTGAAATTTTAAGAAAAATGTTTTATCTGGTTATGATAAGGCAATAATTTGAAGGAATGCGGACATGCAAATTCTTTGCGTTTATGGAAACTTTACTTTATAATACTTTCTGTGTTTTGTAAACAGTTGTTGGAGAAAGGATTACCCAGCATGCAACAAACTCTTCTGCAAATCATCTACAGTCTACTGAGTCACATGGACCTGAGTGGTATTCAAGCCAAACTCTTCAACATGGAGGTTCTAACAACCATAGAGAAGTTTGTTCAGGTGTGACGCCTCTAATTTATCACATACACAATTGACTTTTTTGTAACTTAAAATTTATTATGAAATTTAGTCATTTGGTAGGTGCTTTTATCCAGCTACAATGTAGTGTTATATTATGTACAATTAAATACTATTGTTTTTATTGATTAATACTATAGCTTTTATTTTGTATGTATTTTTTACTCATTTTGTCATGTAACTATTTAGTTTCTATTTTAGCTTTATCTATTTCAGTTTGAATAATTGTAGTACTTAAGCTAACTTTTTTTTCAATTTCAGTTAGTTGCCAAGGCATAATTCTTTTAAATAAATAAATAAATAAATATATTTATTCAGCTAATATTTCTATTTGACTTTTTGATCTTTATTTCAATAAATTAAAACAATTTGAATAGTTTTACTTAAAAATAACAGTTTGAGCAGTTTGTGTGTGCTCTGAGAATCAAATATATTGTTGGTGCTTCTAAAATTAGTCTCAATGATTACATTTAACTGGTTCATATCAACTAGTCTAAATAAATGTACTTATTGCATAATAGTGTTTTATAGCGTTTCTACTGTAAACCTTTAAGTTGTCTTACATTCTTGGTAAAAACGTCTCAACCCTCAACGTTCCATCTCTCAACCCTTCATTCGGAGGGAGAAAAAAAATAGAGAAAAAAAACCACAACCTTGTGCCAGGGCTATAAATCCAAAGGCACACCCAGCAGCAGTCTATAAACAGTCAGTCCTATTGGCTGCTTTCCACATTACTGAGGCCTTCAGTGTGGCCTCACAGCAAAGACGCTCCTCTGAACTTCTGCTCTCGCCGGGCTCGTGTGTTTATCTCGGCAGAAGAAGAGACGGCTACTGCTTGTGAAGATGGATTGACTGTATGTAATGCTTTGGGAGGTGAGCATGTTTCGTCCTTAAGGAATAACTTAGCTCTGTTTTGTGTTTGTTTCTGTGACTTCAGACTGCACACTGGAAGGAAGCCTTGAACATATTAAAGCTGGTGGTCTCCCGCTCGGCTAGTCTGGTTTCGCCTTCGTCCCCGCTGAGTAACGCATCCACTGTGGATGTCAGGCGTGTGTGGGACACGCCCTCCAAAGCCCTGCCTGGAAAGACCCTTGACTTTCACTTTGACATTTCAGAGGTACTGTATGATGTTTCTGTCTGTCCTACTTTATTGTCATTATACAGTACAAGTCAAAAGCTTGGCTGAATTCATTTGTCTCATGATCTGTAAAACCCTAAGACTTATCCTTCAAAGCAACCAAACTTTTTGTAGCAACCACAAAGTACCTAGCATGCATGTAAATTATTTAAATACTGTTTATAAACCATCCCAAGATGCACCTCATAAGGTTGGTTGTGCAGGACTGGATTCTAGGAAAAGGGAGGTGACTGAAGGAGCTAAAAATATTTTTGAAAATTTCATCACAATATAATTTCCTATTATAGGTCCGTTATTATATATTTTATATATTTATATATTATATATTTTTCTCTGTCTTATAATAATAATAATAAAACTAATAATAATAATAATGAAAATAATAATAATAGTTATTTAATAGTAATTATCATTATTATTATTTCATATAATATAGCGCTTTTAATTGCTCACACTCTCAAAGCGCTGTACAATACAAGAAATCTCAAGACCGAAAAAACACTAAATGGTATTTTTATTATTAAATGTTATTCATTTTATAATTAAAAAGATTATTATAAAGAATTTAAAAAGGTGTTATTTTGAGTGGTGATGTACAGTACGTTAAGTTAGTGAAGTGAGAGTTATCTAGGTTGAAAAAGTGAGTCATGCCAGCAAACCACCAAATACTGGCATCCTCTCTGGGTTTGGCCACATTTTCCAAGGTGGAGCTGTGCAGTTTTTTTTGTTGTTTCTCCTCTGTATTAGTTTTCTCCTTTAATATTATTTTACAGTAACATTTTAATGGTTTAAACCTTTAAAATGTAAAGGTTCGGTCTTCTGTTCGAAACTTGATGGAAATATCAACGACCTGGTCTCATTAAAGTGTGGGAACCAAACAGGGAGCTATTTGTGTAATGCATGAATTCCAGGAAATGATGTCACTCCGGCTGTGGCGTTTTGCATCCAGAGCGGCGAGGGCTGGACAGCCCTTTCCAAAGTCTTAAAGCAGACTCCTCTGCCCTCTGTCAAATACCTCTGGGACACATTTAGCCTCTTGCAAGTGGGCGAGACAGTAGAATAAAAACCTCTGTTCTGACAGGGAACTCAAAACAAGCTCGATCCCATCCCAGCAGAAAGGATTTCACAGGAATTAAGGGCAGGTGAATTCAATAAGGGAAATCCTGACATTCTCACAAGCTTTGTTTGGCTTGCTTTATTGAAGTTCTCTTTTTCTACAACTCCTCAACGAGACACAGAGGAGCAGGACCATTGAGAAAAGACATCCACTTTTTCCGGCAGGTTCTGAATTGTTGGTGGGGATCTGAGGCAACTTGAAGCTATCAAAAGGAGTGCGCTGAAATAAAGACTCTCGGGCCGAGGGCCACAAGATTATGATGTGAAAAGAACAGAGCAGACGTGAAATCTCTGGGCTTAAATGGTGCGTTTGTGTGTGTTTTAGACACCGGTGATTGGCCGGCGGTATGACGAGCTTCACGGTTCCCCGAGGCAAGATGGGAAGAACGGAGGAGGGGTTGCCGTGACACGCAGTACCTCCTCTACATCTTCGGGCTCTTATCAAAACAACCACGTGCTGGTGCCTGTCAGCTGGAAACGACCCCAGTCCTCTCAGGTGAGCACTCACAGATACGCTCATTGAATTTCTGATGTTTACTGAAGAACAGTGCATAAATACTTTTGCATTTGTATATTCCCTATATTTTAATGTTTTATTATTATTATTTTTGTATTATTTGTTTAAATGTAATTGTTTTTATTTTAAATTAAATTACATTTATTTATGATGTTCATTATATTTAATGTATTCATTTTGGTGTAATTTATCTCCCAATTTAGAAACGGACTCGTGAGAAGTTGGTGAATGTATTAACCTTGTGTGGCCAAGAAGTTGGACTCACCAAAAACCCATCTGTAAGTGACATAAATGTTATCCTCCCAGTATTAAATGTTAGAAAACATGTCAGAACCACATAGTCATTATATAGATCAGTGGTCAGAACCCAGATTGCACACAATCATTGAAACAATGTTGAGTCAATGTTGATGCAGCAATGCTAATTGCATTGAATTAATGTTCACTTTTGTAAAAATCACTTTTGCACCCACATTTAATGTTGAAACAATGGTGAGATTTCAACAAAAAAGTCTATGATAACGTCAATGAATCTACGTTATGAAGTGATGTTGTTTCAATATCACTTTTGCACCCACAATTAAAGTTAAAACAATGCTGAGATTTCCACAAAAAAATCAATGCTAATGTAATTGAATAAACGTTATGAAGTGATGAATTAATGTATTTCATTAGATTCAGTAACAATAAATCAAAAGAAAATAACCAGCAAGCAAAACAAAGGAACAGATAAATAAAAAGATAGATGCACCATTGTTTGAAACCCAGAGATGTCATGTATGTCAGGTGGTTCAACAAACAAGACTTCGATATAGGATGCAACTGTTTTTTTCTCTCTACTGAGAAAGCATCAGTTAAACTACTTAGAAATGCACATCAGTGCGCATTTTCAAACTACAATTGGTGTTTTTCAACCATTTTTCACTAGACTTGCTAATATCACAAAGGCCCCCTAAACCAAGCCCCCAGTGGATAAGACCAAATCGGGTAAAGTGGTTGAAAATGCCCATCGTGGTTTGAAAACACCCCACTAATACCTGCATGATCTTGTGGTCATCAACTACAAATCAGTGTTAGTTCAATGCTATGTCCAATGTCTCCACCCATGAGTGCTGTTGGCTTTCATAATAATTTCAATGCTGATCCAACGCACTTGAAATGTCAATCTTAAAATGATGGTTTGGAATAAAATTCAACATTGTATCAATGTCACCATGTTATTTGGGAAATCATACTGAAGCACTTCCTACAGGTGATTTTCTCATCCTGTGGGGAACTGGACCTAATTGAGCACCAGCCCAGTCTGGTGTCCTCTGAGGACGGCACACGGGACACAGAAAACATGGATGACACCACTTCAGAACAGCAGTTTCGTGTATTCAGGGACTTTGACTTCCTGGACGTAGAACTGGAAGATGGAGAGGTGAGAACATATTTTAAAAAATGAAACCAAAACGATCTGATCCCTCTTGCTTCTGAAGACTTTTGACTTCCAAATGACTTGGGTCGAACTTTGTTTTTCACTGCAGTAAAGTGGATCTTTGGGGAAAGCAATGCTATGCATTAAACTTTTGAAAAGCTTTAGTCAGAGATAAACTATTGTGTTTGCTCAATACAATTGTAACTTTCTTTAACTCTTTGTAATACAATCTCCTCTCCTTGTTTATGTCTGTGCCATCAAGGAGATGCAGGTAAGCCCAGGAATCCTCCAGTGTTGTGCTGTGTGCAGTAGGACAAGACCATATTGTGATGCATGTCCACAATACTGCCTAGAAACTTAACGTTGTGTAACGTTACAAAAACATAAATGATTTTGACCATTTCCCTTATTGATGAAATGTGCAAAAGTTCCCACCGAATTCCGAATTATTTATTTATTTAATTATTTCTTTACAACACACTACTGTTAAAAAGTTTGTGGTCAGTAAGTCCTTTTTGGGTTACTCTTTTTTTTTTTAAATATACAGTACATTCATAATATACCTGTTTACTCACAACGTCAAATTAGTATAAATTAATACTTTTTTTCAGCAAGATCAATAATGACCATAAAGACATTTATAATGTTACAAATTATTTCTTGAAATTTGTTGAAATAAATGCTATTCTTTTGAACTTTCTATTAATTTAAAAAAATCATGAGAAAATGTATCACCGTTTCATTGATAACATTGATAATAATGTTTCTTGAGCAGCAAATCAGCATATTAAAATGATTTCTGAAGGATCATGTGACACTGAAGACTCAAGTAATGATGCTGAAAATTCATCACAGGAATAAATTACATTACATTACACAAGAAACAATTAAAACAGAAAACAGTTATTTTAAATTGTAATAATATTTCACAATATTACTGGTTTTGCTGTATTTTTTATCAAATAAGTGCTGCCTTGGTGAGCATGAGACTTAAAAAAAAAAAATGAAACAATTGTTACTGACCTCAAACTTTTGAACGGTAGTGTATTTGTGAAACTTTAAGAATGAACTGAGGGGTAACGTCTAAAAAATTCAGTCACCCCTTATGCAGTTTTTATTTAATTTCAACATGTCTGCATTTTAACAGCTTGGCTGTCTTATGAAATCATTAGAGTCAGTGCATTGAGGTCATTCTACAAATTTGCTGAGGCTGCAATGCCGCAGAGACACTTAAAAGGGCAGATTCAGCCTTATAAATTTGAAGAGTTTTATTTCATGGCTGTTTATGAAGCCATCATATTTTCATTCCAAACTTAGATGTAACAGTATCAAAAACCTGCAGTGAAAGTATACTCCTAACTTTTTGCATTAACGTTCAGTGTTTAAGCGACCTGCCAACTGCTGAACTGGATCTGTGTAGGAATGTAAATGTTGACTCTTGACTCTGATGTCAAGGCATGTGGCTGCAGTGATAACTTGAGCCTCTTCCAAAGGAAATGGCCTTCAGGCACTTTATTACCGGTACTTACTCTACTGGAACACAAATGTGTTTCACTACTGTTTTAATCCTTTAAAGAGAGAGATGTCCTTATATAACAAACTCACTGACTGAGCACCTTCACATAGAGCATGCTGTAGCCTGTGACTTTCCATTTTGAAATATGGTTTTGCACAATATACCCATTCAGGGGAATCTTTTTTTCTCCCACTCTTTCTCTGACAGGGTGAGACAGTTGACAGCTTTAACTGGGGTGCGCGGAGGCGATCCATTGACAGTCTTGACCAGCCTGAAGCCCACCCAATGGAGGAGGACAGCCAGCTTTCAGGAAGTTCACCAAGCCTGTTTCCAATCGTCCATGATGATTCTGACGAGTCTTCTGAGGAAGAGTCTCTCACAGCCAGCCAGATCCTCTCGGCCTCACAGCTAGTAATGTTGAATTTGGTCTTCTTACATTTTGCATTCAGATTAACTGTTTAAAGTTGATGACAAAGCATGACATGCATTTTCAAGCACATTTAAAGTCAGCATGAATGTAAAATCTTGCAACAATATCTCTTTTCTGGTGTTGTGTTTACTGGCACAAGGGTTGGAGAACCTGTCACTCACATGAGATCACAGCTTTAGCCAACTGCAATGGTCCAATCAATACCCAATGGACAAAATGAAGTCCTACTATTTCACTCAGATATATGTCACAATAGGAAAGAAAAGACTATCACAACTTCCATTTTGTGCCGACTTTAAACAGAATATTCAGTGGAAAATAATGTAGGGAGGATTTTATCCATTGGATTTTGTCCATTGTTTGTCTATAATACGGTGTCCGCGAGAGCTCAATCCACTGCAACTGAAGAAAACTTATGCAAATAGAAAAAAAACAATCAAATTAAAAAAACATCTTCAACAGTTTGACAACACATGTACTGCAAATACGACGCAACTAAATACAGAAACAAACAGCAAATACTCACAACACAACTAAATACAGAAACACACTGCAAATACTCACAACACAACGCAGCCAAATACAGAAAAACACTGCAAATACTCACAGTGCAACTAAATAAAGAAACACACTGCAAATACTCACAGCGCAACTAAATAAAGAAACACACTGCAAATACTCACAGCGCAACTAAATAAAGAAACACACTGCAAATACTCACAGTGCAACTAAATACAGAAACAAACAGCAAATACTCACAACACAACTAAATACAGAAACACACTGCAAATACTCACAACACAACGCAGCCAAATACAGAAACACACTGCAAATACTCACAGTGCAACTAAATAAAGAAACACACTGCAAATACTCACAGCGCAACTAAATACAGAAACACGCTGCAAATACTCACAGCGCAACTAAATAAAGAAACACACTGCAAATACTCACAGTGCAACTAAATAAAGAAACACACTGCAAATACTCACAGCGCAACTAAATACAGAAACACGCTGCAAATACTCACAGCGCAACTAAATAAAGAAACACACTGCAAATACTCACAGTGCAACTAAATAAAGAAACACACTGCAAATACTCACAGTGCAACTAAATAAAGAAACACACTGCAAATACTCACAGTGCAACTAAATAGAGAAACATGCTGCAAATACTCACTACGCAACCAAATCCAGAAACACTCTGCAAATACTCACAACACAACCAAGCTCTCTCGGCCACTGTACTATAATGTCTAAATAAACTCTATTTCTCATTTCAGAATGTCAGCTTGTCTCCTACTGAGGAACTAAACCCCATGATCTCCCCGCCTATCTCATTTGACAACACTCAAGCTGACCCAGTTCCTCTTTCCACCCCAACGCCCAGCTTTGAGATCTCACTATCCGAGGGCTCAAACCATCGGGTGAATAAGAGCTTCAAAATGGCTGACCTTTGGGGGCAGACACATTCTTACTCGTACCGTACCTCTGTCCTAGAGTTTTTCCATTAACATGGCTGAAAAAGAATAATATCTTTCTGTGCTTGCTTTATCTGTCTGGCTCTGCTTTTAGCATTAATTGATTTTAGGTAGTAGTTGGCTGATACAGTTTTTTCGATTGCAGGCTTTTTTTTCTTTCTTTTTTTTAGAATGGGGCATTAGATTAATGTGCAAAGCAGCATAGAGTTGCAAGTACTTCTTGCTCTTCAAAAGCTCCCTGTTTCTATCTCCTAAACCATTTCTCCGCTAACTGCTTTTCGTCTCTGAGGCCTACCACGGCCTACCACAGTCTCAGAGAGAGGCTCTGGATGAGCCACTAGGGCAATGTGTATTGCTTCTCTGTGGGTGGCAAGGCTGTAACATCACTCGCATGGTAAATGCTAGGGGTGCAAATAAAGAGAGTGTACCCATTGCCTGTGGCCATAAACATGAGACCAGACCAATCAGGTGTTGGTCCTTATTTTTAAAGGTCTCTTAATAATCTGAATCTGACATTATTGAAGAAGAAAAAACACACTAAAAAAACACTAAAAAGAGAACCGATTCTCGGCATGAAGAGTTTTAGTTTTGAAAGGTCAGTGAAATCAATTTGTAAAATTATGTTGTTGTTTTTAATCATTTTATTTTATTTTATTTACTGTTTTTTTTTATTGACTTATGTATTTTGGCCAAGATCACCATATTTCATCTTGCTGCTCAGACTGAGAAAGTTAGCCACATAATCTGATCTTTTCATAATAATATTTACATTTATAAAATAATATCTTTTGTTGCCACAGCTTTTTTTCTGTAACTAATCTGTATTGCATTTGCATTGGCCATACATGCTTTATACTTACTAAGATTGTCTTACTTCCTGTCCCAAACTAGGCTGAGGATTCAGCTGAAGAAGAGGAAGCCATTGTTAATGAGAACGATATCTCGCTCTGCATTTGTGAGTCGCCGCCTACCTGTAGTTGTTCTGACATCCTAACAGGGGACACACCCCAAAGTGAAGACAACTGCTTTATTGATGAGATAAGCCGTGTACCCAGGTACTGTATGCCAGGTTCAAACTCTCAACGTGCATAATTCTGTTTTATTCTTGGTGGAAAAGTCAAACTGACCACATAATTCACTTCCTCCAGTGGGTTTGGAGACCAGCTCAGCTCTATGGCACAGGCAGAGGAGGAAAAGGAAGAGTTGTTGCTAGATTCCCGTTCCTCCCCTCCGCCTTCTCCATTTTTCTCCGCCATCCTGGCTGCCTTCCAGCCGACTGTGTGCGATGATGCAGAGGAGGCTTGGCGCAATCATCTCAACCAGTTGGTGGCCGACTCGGATGGTTCCTGTGCAGTTTACACCTTCCAAGTCTTCTCTTCACTTTTTCAGGTAACCCATAAGGCCAATTCACACCGCACACCCACATTTGTTGGTTTTCGTCTGATCAGTGTGTAGGTGAACAGTGAACTGACCATGTTCAGTCAGTGTTTGCAACTTACACTCATATACATAATATAATATACATAAATTATTAATTGATGTAGTGCATCTTAATAGTGGCAAGAGCTGTTTGGTTGGCTGTTTTCTTGATCTTGATTTTTTGCCCCATTAACTTGGATTTTCTTTGGTTCATCACACAAAGCTGACAACTAAGTAGTGCCCAAGTTTTAGAAGACATGCAGCGTCTTTGATAGTAATTTATTGATGCTGACAGCATGCTGCTGTGGGGCTGATTAAACAGGATATATTGTTTCTGACCTCCAGAGTATACAGACCAAGTTCTGCACCTTGACATGTGACGCTGCTGGTTACCTAGGCGATGGCCTTCGTGGAATCGGAGCGAAGTTTGTAAGGTCGTCCCAGATGCTGACATCCTGCTCTGAATGTCCCACATTGTTTGTCGATGCAGACACTGTGAGTTTCTCGGTTATAGATGTAGTATGTGCATGCTATATCCAGAATACAAATCAATTAAATGCCAGCCTTAGAGTTTAGTACACTTTCACCCACAATTTGTATATGTGTGCATGCCATTTTGTAAAGCACTTATTACTAAATGTATCTCTTAAATGTGTGTTTCAGATTATGTCTTATGGACTCTTGGAGAAGATGAAGTTCAGTGTGCTAGAGCTGCAGGAGTATCTAGAGACCTACAACAACAAAAAGGAGGGAGTCATATCAGTATGTTCAATCATGCATTATTTTACAAAAGCAATATTTTAGTCATTTTGTTATTTTTTTCAGTAAATACAATTTCTAAATTGTAAAATGTTATGTTTTTTTAATGTTTAAAATAAGTATCTCATGCTCACCAAGGCTGCAATTATTTGATCAAAAATACAGTAAAACAATAATATTGTAAAATAGTTAAAAAAGTTACAAAAACAATATATTTTTATAAATAATAATGTCATTTATTTCTGTGATGGCAAAAAGCATCATGACTCCAGTCTTCAGTGTCACATGATCCTTCAGAAATCATTATGAAATAAAGAATGCTTAAATAAAAGTACTCGTTTCTTAAAATCAATCTTACTGACCCCCAAACTCTTGATTATCTTTGTAGATGCTTTAAATAAAAATGTTACAGCTTGTTCCTTTCAACTTTTTGTTATGCCTATGACTCTTCCAGTGGCTCCGCAACTGCAAGGCCAGCTTCCCCCAATGCACTGGAGATGGAGTGATCACCTATCAGCCCGCTGAAACAGAGGAGAAGGTATGAAACTTTGCCTTTTTAATATCATAACGGTTATATTGTCTGCCATTCCAAAAATAATAATAATAATAATAATATAGGAATTTCACTATTATTTAAGTTCAAACTTTAACTAACAGTTCAGCTGTCTAAAGCTGACACAACCCTAAAACGGCAGTGTGTCAGTGTACCACAAATATTGCATGCGTTTCTGTCTTTGTTTCCTAAAGCAAATATACAGTAATACTCTATGTGAATGTTTTAGTGTGGTTGCATTGTCTACTGATTGATGCCACTGTAATGTCCATTGTGTCCTGAGATATGAGTGAGATGAGTTGAATCAAATGTTTCAGATTTCATTTCAATGTCCCTCTTATATTTTCTGCGTTTCGATTGTTCTGTGATAGCTCTGTGAGTGACATCTCTTTTCTATTTGTCTGCTCTTTAACTTAACGCCTGTTTCAAATGCTAGCTGTGTTACTTCACAACAACGCCTCTTAATTTTTATGTTTGATTTGGGGGTTATTCTCTGCTGGGCATCGATGAACTTTGCAAAAACCCTGAAAAGGTTTTTTTCCCTGACTCTATAGACCAGGGACCAGTTGCAATGCCTTAAGACTGTGTCTTAAGAACTAGTCTGACCAAGTAGCAGTTAGACAAGAGTAATCAGTCTCACTTTTCCAATTAGACCAATCTACCTTTTTCTGTAACGGACCTTAAAAAGATAGGACCAGTCTGGAAGATAAAAAAAAAATGAGATGACTAACTTTTAAGACTAGTCTAAGCAGTTTATTCAACCGGACACTATTTTCATCCCTTTAAGATCCACAAAGACGACCAGTTAAATCACTAAGCTCTCAATAAAAAAGGCATTTAGGAAAGTGAATAATAATTGGCATCTTGTTTTGTCACCCAGCACAGTCCCCATGCAAAAATAAAAATAAGAGGACATAGTTGTGAGCCTTTTTTTCTTTCTCTGCTTGTCCATGAACTTTGTCTGCTCATGCATGTTGTTTGCTAATGCTTTATATTGCCAGTGCCACTGGGCTGCATGTTTTCACACTACTGTTTATTCAATACTTCTCTTCCTTCTCACTTCTCACCTTTTGTCTTGCAATGCCTGCTTTATAGCAAATGGAATCTCTTGCAGTAAGTTTAACAATCTTTTTTTTTTTTTTTACGTCACATCTTCTTTTTCCCTTCTTCCAAATACCCATATTATACAAGCACTCCCAAATAGTATAAAGCATATCAGATTTCTTTCAAAGGTCTCATATTTTTTAAATGAAAATGCTGTTTTGCTAACATTAACAAGCTTGTATCCTTGTTAATGATATGTTTCGTCTTCTATGCTAGAACTGTTCTGTAGTTCTTATATCCCAAGAAACTTATGAGACGTCTTAAACCACATTTTGGTATTTATTCTATGTATGTATGTTTGTTCACAGCAACTGGAGCTTTGTCAAAGACTCTACAAACTCCACTTTCAACTGCTGCTGCTTTTTCAGTCTTACTGTAAATTGATCGGCCAAGTTCACGCTATAAACTCTATACCAGAGGTATGTGGATTTGAGTGTCTTCTCATCTGAAAAGTCTGGCTTGCAATTCTTTATGAAATAGTATGGAGCACCGTACATGAAATGGGGAAATCTTGTGGCCACAAATTAAGAATTTGTTCCCACAGCTTAATTAATTAGCTTGTTTTAGTTCAGTCGTGGCCACATTGTACTCATTTGTTCCCTTGTTTTTGTAAACTTGTGTCCACAAATAAGAAACAGGGCCAGATTTACTAAACAGGGCAAATTAGCATGAGAGCATAATCCAATAAAAGCGGCAATGGGAGTGGAAAGTTCTGCGCGTGGTCTACTGACGACGCACAATGAAAGAACACAGACGCAGTCAGATAATTTCCATAATAACCAACAAAATCTACCAAGAGCAGTGCAAATTTGCGTCTGCTTCAAGACATGCTTTTTTGGGCAGTAAATAATGGCGAAAATACCAGTAAATCGACTAGCACAAACCTTAATAAATCACCTTGCGTGATTCATTTCCTCCTACAAATGCATATAAGGTCAGCCGCAAAAATAACCCTGTCCACGCCTTTTTAGCGCAAATTTTTCACTGCGTGTTTTTAGTAAATCCTGACAGTATATTTTTTAACGCTAAAAGAGGGTTTGCACAGGCGCAAGTAAAAGTAAAAGGAGGGAATAAATAAATACAATATGGCCAAGATTTAACTAAATTACTTAACAAATTAATATAATGTCGCCACGAGATAATTAAAATGAGGAAACAAGTCAATAAAATGCGGGTACTAACTAATAATTTATGGGAAAAACTCCTGGCCTCAATATCTAATTTTTTATTTTGTATTTGCATATCATGTGCAGGGCTCCTTAAAATAGCAATATTTGCTCATTGTGTTTGTTTATAATGTTTTTACTAGTTACTAATTACGTACTGGTTAGCATTGTTGTTGTTTTTGGACATGTACAATGTAAATACCATTATACTTTTAACTTTGTTGACGTACTATATAAATGCCATCATACATGAATATAGTAATCATTCTGTACTTTCTGATATCATCACTGTACTATGGTACCGCCACTGTATCTTTTTTGGAAGGGTTCAAGAATAGTTTTATTTCTCACAAAAGAGTAAATTAATTTGATTGTCATTTATGTGTAATTGCTGTCCATTCTAGCTGCAGAATATGTCCAGAGAGTTGAGTGAGTTGAGGAGTAACCTGCGGGCAGCAGCAGCCTCAGTGGCCAGTGAGACAGCAGCCGAACAGAGAGATCCCACCGCTGAATCCCCCTACAGCTCCTCTGAGGCTGCTGTACAGGCCATTCTAGAGAGCCTGAAAACCAACCAGTTCTCTAGAGCCATCCGTTACATACAGGAGTGCAGGTAAACTTCCCATCGGGAGAAATGACTACAACACATTGTTCTATAATGGAACCATCGAGAAAAAGAAAAAAGAAAAAAAGTAATCGTTTACTCACCCTCATTTTATTCCAAACCTGTTTGCATATCTTTCTGCAGACCACACACACACAAAATATTATGAAGAATGCTAGTAACCAAACAGATTTAGTTCACCATTAAATTCCATTGTATGCACAAAAAAATACAATGGAAGTCTGTGTGAACCGAAATGGTATGGTTACCAAAATTCCTCAAAATATCTTATTTTATGTTTCCCAGAAGAAGGAAATGCATACAGGTTTTGAACAACATGAGGGTGAGTAAATTACAGAATTGTCATTTTCGGGTGAACTATCGCATTAAAAGTGAGATAAAGTGAAAATTAAAACATTTGGAGGTATATGCAGTGCTTTGCTCTTTAATTATTCTAAATGAATAATAACTTTTCTAATGACATCTTTCAGGAAAATGTGGCCAAGTGACATCTTCGGCAGCAGCTCAGAGAATGAGATCCAGACTCTGCTCAACATCTATTTCCGGCACCAAACTCTGGGTCAGACAGGAACCTTTGCCCTGGTCGGCTCCAAACAAGACCTGTCTGAGATATGCAACCGACTCACTGAGCTGAACTGCGAGATCCGAGACATGATTCGAAGGGCGCAGGGCTATCGGGCCATCACTGCCTTCCTTCCTGACTCCAGCGTGACCGGCATCAGCCTTTGAGGCGCACTTTAAGGGATCAGGCCGGCATTGGCTTTCTCTCCACCACTCCTGTCTGAAGATGCTGCTGCCTTCATTGTTCTCCCCTAGCACACTCATTACTGTCCTGCTTCAGAGCTGACAGGATGTATAGCTTAAATAGCTTGGAAAAATGCAACAGGGGACAGTAAAAGAAGTCGACGCCTTGGCTTTTTTTGCACTAGTATGTATGTATGGGGCAGCCCCCTGCCTCTGAAATGGGGCCTCTACTACTGCAGGCATCAAATGTATACCAAAGCTCCACGAATGGCTCCTCCTGCCCACGTCTACCATTATACATGCTACGGGAAAATGTGCAATGCCTCACACCAAGTGAAACTTTTAATCTTCGAGAGAATGTTTTGTGCTCTCGGCTACTTGATAATACAGAAATGTTCTGTTCTTGTTTTGTTTTGTTTTTTTTTTCAGATAAAAGCCGAAAGCCGTTGTTAATGTGGCTTTCTAAATTGTTTCAGAGATCAGACTTTTCACTCCCTGCATCAGATTTGACCCATACAGACAGAATGTCTCTAACACACTGCAATGCTACTGTCAGAGAGAATTGGATGCAAAAAGGGGTCATCCAGCACTTACTGTATTTATGGGGCTGTTTGAGTTCACTAATGTCTTTCTACTGTTTAGTTGCTCCTAGAAGATTTATTTATATTCTCAAAAGAAAGATCATCATGCTTTGATTATCATAAAATGGTATAGTTTTATAGGATAGAATTCTGTCTATTCTGTCTATTGAAATGGCCAAGCATGCAAAGGTATGTACCACAAGACGAAATAGAGATATTTATGGAATAAAAAATATTTTAAATGAAAGATACATTTGTACATAGTAGTGGGAGTGTAGCCCATACTTGTAAGATTTTATTTTTATGATTTTATTTTGCTGTCTGCTGTATGAAAGTGTGCATGCAATAAATAGAACAATAAATAATATTAATTAATATCTGCTCAGTCATGGAGTGTTTTTATTTTATTTAAATACTTATTTAATACATTCAAATGATACAAATCAAAATTTAATTAAGAACAGTCACAGTTCTTAAATTTAGTTTTGAATTATTTGAATACATCTCAAAAACTTAATGAGAATGATTGGGTGTCCATGCTTTTATGATCATGTATGTACTTGTTTGTTAGTTTGTTTTAAATTCTTGAATAAATTACACAATGTATAACATGTTTTCTACAAAAGGGAATCTTAAATGACAGGATCAGAACTGAATTCAAGCAATGCATTATTATTCTTTTATTTGCTATGGTTGTGCGCCCTCTGGTGTTACCTGAATGGAAATGATAAAGACCCTCAAGATCAAAAGTTGACATTGACTTGACATGTCCCACGACTATGTCAATTTTGGTGGTCCGTGACTTTATTACAGACACAATTAACATTGTTTTATATGTGTTTGATCCATTGTTATCTTACATACAATTAAACTATAGCATTACACTCAACAAACTCTGGTAAATTACTTTATATTTTTGTTAGAATAAAATCATTTTTGGAATAAGCTGTAAGTATTAAGAAGTGACAAGTAAAATAACAGGTGATAATAAAAGATTAATCTGTAAAACTTAACATTGTAAGAGGTATACTGTACATGTGCTGTAAATGAAAATAAAAAAACAAGTTTGATGTTTACTTAGTGGAAATAGTCTTGCTGACTATAAACTACCAATATATTTTAAGCAAACACTGTCCAAAAATATGAACACTCATTTCCATTTTTTTTTATTAAATGCCAGTCACATTACAAACAATGAACATGACAATAGTAATTTCCAACATATAGTATGAAAAGTAGTTAACAAATATTGACTACAACAAATAGAAAAAGGAAATATTAAGAATAATAGGCTATAAAATAATAATACAAGTAAAAGTAAGAAAATAAACAAAAAGGAGCAGGTATGAGATCATCAAAAAGTGTCATTAGTGTAAGAGCTTAACTTTTTTGCTTTACTGCTTTTCAACCCAAGTAGTAACTCAATATAATTTTTCATATACATCTGAAATAACAAAAAGTTGACTCATTTCCATCTTTAATATACTCATAAAATAAACATTTGGGTTAGCACGTCAGCTCGCCCCTGAACTCAGGCGCGCGTTCTGATTGGTCGAGACAACTGCTCTTCCGTTGACGACACTGCGCTTATTGGCGGGATGTGTTAAACCAGCATTATGCACGCGCAGAATGAACAGATCCCCTCAGAAGACTTCAGGGAATAAAACATCTTCAATCGGCGATGAAGAAGATATTTCCAGGAATATCGAGAAGTCAAAAGTTTCAAAAAGCTTTTATTTGTTTCAACATGTTCATTTACGGTCGTAAGTTACAGAACTTCCAGTTCTGTTTCCTGTTGATTGTAGCTAGTTCAGATAGCATTGTAAACATAGTAATATGTAACTTATGCGATTATAGAACTGCTACTTTCAATGACAAACTGTTACTTGAGAACTACGTAATATAAAAGTCAGAGACACTGATGATAGAGATGCATGTTACAATCAATTACGTCTTTAAGTGTGTTTCTTTGTTTATCTGTAGGTCCAGTGTCAATGTTATTGTGCTTGGTTCAGATTTAACCCCATCACACTCATGGCAGCATGTTTGACAATTTCTATCACCAAATTGACAAAGGTAAACACTTCAATAATATGAATACTAATAATGTGTAATATATTATAATGATTGTTATACCATTATGATTATTTACTAGTGTTATTATAAATAGTCATATCATTATGAAATTATTGATTCTGGGTTATTGTGAATTAAGAGCTTGGACCCCTTAATCCAGACTGGTTTGAAGAGTTGACTGCAAAAGCTTCCAGAGATGAAGGGCGTCCTGACAGTTTGGAAGCTGAGCAGGAGGAGGACACTGTCAAAGCACCAGAGACATCAGCCCTGGCCAGTCAACTGTATTCTACACCCAAAATATTTAAGCAACAACACTTTCAGTCCCCCGATTCCATTCCTAATGAAGAGTCACCTTATGGAGGTAGCATAATTGCAGTGTTATGTATGTATGATGTATGTGTATATAAAGGACATAGCATGTACTGTACTGTACAATTGTTTTATTTCCACCCAGTGGCTAATGCAGACTTATCAACCTTTCCCTGGGCAGAATCGAGCCCTTGTTTGTTTGGCTCAGCCAAAGACAGGTAATTATGTTTATGAGTTCTGTGAATTTAATGAAAAATATGAAAGTCAAGCAGAAGGTTAATGTAAGTTTCTCTCCTTTCCTTTATGGTCACAGATTGGATAGATCCTGTGAAAAACCTAGAGAATGCTTTGGTAAGAAAGTTTTAGATTATCTTTCCTCTTTTATTTAAAAAAATTAATAAATAAGGCTGTTCTAATATTAAATATTGTGCTTTATTTGTTAATGATTTCCATATGTGACATTACAGGCCTTCTGGAGACACCAAAAAGATCTTTGGTAAGTCAACACAAAATCACATAACTGGTCATATCATATTTACTTTCTTAAGTCATGTTATTGTTCATGCTTATTTGCTTGATTCATCCATGCCATGCATGTTTATCTAATGGGAAAAAAATATATTTTTTTTATTTATAAAAAAAATATTTTTATAATTTATTTCAAACCCTCCTCTTCAACCACCCATTTCAGGAACGTTTCACATTACAGAAAAACAAAACACAGTTTCACATTGACTTCAGAAGGCATTCTAGACATGAATCATGATGTTGAGTTTGATCTCTTCCAGACACGTTCAGCAAAGCTGATATCCGAGAGCCTTGGGGCACATATCAACCCTGACTTATCTTGGACCAGCTCCTTTAACACCCCATCATCTTTGACTCCCACCGTGATATTGCGTATGTATGAATATTCTTATGCCTTGTCTCTTTAGTAGTGAAAAATGTACGGTTTACAATTAAAAACACTAGATCATAATGTCAAATTTCTCCACATTATCTCCACACTGTTAATCTATGTAATTATAGCAACAACAACTTTGTATTAATACTTGCTGTTGAATATGTTTCACCTTTATTAGGCTTCAACAAGAAGATGAGCTCGCACACATAATAGTAGAAGATCTCTTACCAAAAATACATTATTTAGAGTCCAAATGCAAAGGCAAAACTTTTTCGTCATCAGTGAAGTGAAATCGTCTACTGTTATGTGTGTGAGCTCCTCTTCTTTTTGAACTTTGATATGTTTTTGAGCTTACGCACCAACGTATCTACACACGTTTTCAGTATTTGTCGCAGATGTTTTACAGCTTCTCGGCAGTTTTTGACCTTTATTAGGCTGTCAGGGTTATTATACATTTATTTCAAGAGTCCAACATTAAAATGATACAATTGGTAACAACATATATTTTGAAATAAGTTAAAACCTTATATATATATTGATCAAATGATGAGTAAAAAAGTCATCAATGCTTCAGAAGATTTTAAAGATTCAATTCTGTCACACAGATTTTATTTGACAACTGGTGTTACAACCAGGTCAAACCTTGTATGGTATGTTAGATATATTGGCCCTCATTTATGAAAAGTGCGTACACCAAATTTCCAGCGTACACCTGGCGTACACCTAAAACCACGGTGACTTTGCGATTTATCAATATGGACGTTGGCGTACGGCACGCTCAAATCCTACGCCAGCTCAGGAGGTGGTGTACATGTACGCACGTTTTGAGTTAGTGCTGAAATGCGCAGAAAAACAATTCCTAACACCACAAAACGCACTGACAAACTAAAGATATGATATATTATGACCCACTGTAAAAAAACAACAACATAGAAATGATAAACTTCAGTGTTTATTTTTGTGAGTTAAGCCCGGCAGGTGCGCACGGACTGGGTTCAGTAATGAAAGGCTTTCATTGACCAAAAAATTATTCAGACTGACAAAATAATTAAAATGACATTCTTCTTCTTTTAAATAATAATACTAATACAAATAATAATAATAACAACGACATTCTTCTTTTAAATAACAATAAGCGTCATTAATAATCATAATACTAATAAGAAGAATATTACAAATTGTCATGCAATTATTCACATCATCATTGTACACCCCATTACATGTGACGTCATGCGAAATTCAACGCTAATAGTTTCAAAACACGTGCTGTAAAATAATGCATTGTTGTGATAGGTAATTTGCTCAACCAACCAGCGATTTAAACTGGATTTCCACCGGAGAAGTTTCTCCTCTTTGCCGTCTTCCGTGTGTCCATGACGTAAAATGAGGGCGTGGGGGAGGCGAAGACGTGAATATATAGGGGCGTGTTAATCTAATGACGATCGTTTTCAGCCGCGGCATTTATCAAGAGGCAGGTATTGCGTACACCTGAATTTCAAAGGTACGCACAGCTTCATAAATCAGGCGGTGAGAGGAGTGTAAGCATAATCTTACGCCAACATATAGGCCCGTTTCGACGCAAGATTGATAAATGAGGGCCAATGTCACTATATCATATTTGTGATTTGAAGAAATGTTACAATTACACCCTGGTCTCCTGATCAGGTATGAGCTACTCCGCATGAGCTATTCTTCTTTTGCTTTAGCAAAAACAGAGGATCGCGGTTCTTCGTCAAGTGGCCTCAAAGACAAGGAAGCAATTGTAAGTGCAAATCTGAAGTTCTGTACATAATTAAAGAATAATACTGTATATATGTATGTAATGTTTTTCTGCATTCTATGGCTGTAATTGTGTTTTTGCTTTTTGGATTATGGCTCCTAATATTCTGAGATTCTGCTTTCACCAACATAGAATTACCTGATGACTGATGGCTTGTTTTCATTCTCTTATTCACTCTAGTTTGTGCGGAAACTGTTCCCAACTCTTTCAAAAGTCTCTGCAAGCACTGCATCATTAAATGATGCAACATTAAACCAAGATGGTGAGTGAGTTACTGTATATTTAAAATAATTGTTTTTTGTGTGTGTGAAATGCATACACATACCAGTAACTCTGATTAGAAAATAATTGGGATTATTTTGTACTCTTCTTTTCAATGATAGCCAAAAGTGAGACTATTCAGATTGATAACTTGGGAGAAAATCCTGTTTGTTCTCCAAAAGCATCTCTTGATACAAGTGCTCTGTGGAAGCAGACGGTTCCCAACGCTATAGAGGATGGGGATGTCCGGACCACAGTGCAGAATGTTCTTAATGGTGCTGAGGATGCGTTATCAATATTCTTCAGCAACAGTACTTCAACTCTGCGGAGAATCAAAACCAAAGAGAGGATCAGAAGGAGAATATCCGATTCTTTAAAGGATGTCAAATCGCTTGTTTTAACTACAGAGCCAGAAGAGACATTAAAGGCTGATGTAGAAACAAATAGCCCAAACAAAAACAAAGATATCATTCAATGGACCCCACTAAGTTTATCAGAATCTATTCTGAACGGAGGCTGTTCGGGGGCGTCTTTGATAAACAATCACAAGACTGTAGCATCCACTGAAACTAATGGTTGTACTGTTTTCAACTGCACTGGAGAAAGTAGCCAAAGTTTTTCACAGAGTGTAAGACTCAGATCTTATCCAGAAGAAGCTGAGCGTCAGAAGACTTTGTTAGACAAATCACCTGCTTACATGCTCACTAGAAAGTCCAGGAGGTTTGTGTATCAAGTGCCAAGTTCCGATTTGTCAAAGACTGTAATTGAGCACAAAGCAGCTCTACCAGTATGTTTGGACCATACTGTCAAAGGTAAGATTGTTCTTGTATTAAATTATCTTACAAATATTGTGTGTACATATTTTTGAACAGCTTTTTCACTTTGTATTTTACAGAAAATTCCTCCGTTGAAAAGGAGTCTAGTGACCTTAACAAATCCAGATTCGCCAGTGAAAATGCAATCGATAATCAGACACATCCGGAAGCCGTCGAACCGTTATCTACAGAACCCCATGATTTCGACTACGGATTGGATATGACACAGCTTTCCAAAGCATTTGCAGAGGATTTCACACAAGAAATAAGGCCTGGATTGCTGCTTGACGTACCTGTGAAGAGTGACCAAAATGGCCAAGTGCAACCTGAAGCTGAGTTTGAGGAGAACAAAGTTGGTAATCACAATGACATCTCTAATTTAGAAGAAATGTCTGTCAACTCCGCAAACAAGTCAACGCTCATGCTCACAACTTTTGATATCAGTCATGACAGTGGTTGCCCCACCACCTTTTCAGATTTGGATGGTACGACAGCCTCATGCACAGACATTAAGGAGTGTTGTCCTACATTTCAAACTGCAAACAACAAGGCCATTTTCATACCAAGTGAGGCTGTAATGAAGGCCAAAGCATCATTGGATGAAGCTGTAGGGGATGGTTTGAGCATCACTTTAAATCAAACAACTCCAAAACATTATCAAACAATTGAAACAATGTGCAAATCAGTTTCAGGAAGCACTAATGCAACCAGATCTACTGTAGGACAGTTCATCTTCCCTAACCATGCATCAATAACGTGTGTTAGTGATGCGCCAAAAAGTGACAGTCCAAAGAGCTTTAAAATGAATATTTCAAGTTACTCTTCACCACAGTCAAATGAATCCGATTATAAAACGGGTTCAAAGAGGAATAGTACAACTTTAGATGTTAGCCTTCAAACAGAGACTCATTTGAAAGAGAAATTGTGGAGAGATTCATCAAAGTGCATTAATCAAAAACTGGATTTCAAAAGAAGTGCTGAAAGACAGACTGTGTCCAACATTAACAGCACACACAAACCCACTGCAGTGGACTCCAGCCGTGATGTTGAGAAGAATGGCACTTTGACAGCTTCTCAAAAGGCTGATGTTACAGAATTGTGCAATCTTTTGGAGGAAGCAAATAGTCAACATGAATTTACCCAGTTCAAACCGACAAATCTTGGCTCTGAGAACAACACCACTACAGAGAGAGAGTGGGATCCTGACATAGTCAACGGCATCGACTTTGACGATAGTTTTAACTGTGATTTTGTGAAAGGAAAGCATCCAGTTAAGAAAGACTCTTCTTCAGTAAACAGTTCTGATCATATTCAAACTGTAGATGCTGCCAAATTATGCACCATGTCAAAGGAAACACGAAATGGTACTGTGACTGAAGACAATTCTTTAGTTGATGGATTGAAGAATGTGCTGTCTAATTTTACTGATAATACTCAGTTCCACTGCCTTGGTTTTAAAACTGCTGAAGGGAAACTTATAAGCATCTCAGAAAAGAGTTTAAACAAGGCAAATAACTTTTTTGAAGAGGATGACCAAGAACTCAAGGTGGATTTTGGAGTAATACAATCTGAGTATTCTGAAACAAAGCTTTCAGCCAATACTTTTGACAGTATAAGCACAGAAAATAAAACCCACAATGTAAAGAACTTGCATTTCGGCTGTGTATATGTAAATGCAGCTTGTAAAGAGATAAATAAGCAAGTGGCAGGAATGGAGCAGAATTGTTTAGGTGAAAAAACAGATGTTGTTTGTGTTGACTCAAATAGTCATTTTGGATTTATTACAGCTAAGGGAGCGAAGCTGAAAGTGCCTGAAAAGGCGTTTTTGCAAGCAAGAAAACTTAACGATGTTGACAGCTTGGAGTCGCAAACTTACGTACTCACTCTCCACGCTTCTGGAAAACACGATGCCTCTATGTCAACGACTAGCCTTCAGAAAACAAAAGCTGTTTCTTGGAGTGAACCCTCTATAAAAATGAATCAGCCAGACTCGGTGGTGGTAAATCAAATATCTGATGTTCCGGATATTCCTTCCTTCAGCAGTGAGAATGTCTTCCAAGAACAGAAATCTAGCAATGATGCTAAAGAATTTTGTGCAAATATATTTCCCTCAGAAACTTTTGTGCCTCAGTCAGGGCAAGGCTATGGTTTTCAGACCGCCTGTGGGAAAGGAGTTTCCGTTTCAGCCAGCGCCCTTAAGAAGGCAAAGGGCATATTCAAAGACTGTGATTCAAATATTACCAACTTGGAATCTGCAAATATGGAGGGAAAGAATGACAAACTAGTTGAAATCATCGAACAAACAAATGCATCCATTTCAAATTGTAAAAGTGTTTCATTTTCAAATGTGGTGAATGCCAAAACTGTTCTCAGGGACACTGATCTGATTAATGAATTCTCATTGCAGTCCTCTTTGGACCAGCAACCCCCTCAGGAAAAAGTATGTGAGAAAAAAGTAATTCAAAATGAATTCTCTAAGCATCTCTCGGAGTTGCTTCCTCTTAACGGCAACTGTGGTTTCAGTACAGCCAGTGGTAAGAAGGTATCCATCTCAGCTGGAGCACTACAGAGAGCTAAGGATGTATTTTCTGAGACAGTTGATGGTACCTCATGTGCTAGTAGTTCTCCAAAAACAAAGCAGGTTGTCGATAACCAAACAGACTATATTTCCTCAAGAGAACACAAAGGATTAAGTACAGAAGGTGGGATGAAGGTGGCTGTCTCTGCTACTGGGCTACAAAGGGCAACGTATCTCTTCAAAGATTGTGAAAAGGAGAGTTTATCATCCAAAGATCTTCAGCCCCAAAACTGTAAAGGTTTCAACAATGTCTCAGAAAAGACACTGATTAAGGTAAAACCGGCATTTGCAGGTTCCAGTGACGTCCCTTTCAGCCATGAGCCTGAAACTGGGAATCCTTCAGGAAAAACGGTAGGATTCTCTACAGCAGGTGGAAAGAAGGTGGCCATTTCTGCCACTGCACTTCAGAGGACCAAGAGTCTGTTTAACGATTGTGAAGAGGAGGTCGCTTCTGGGAGTCTTCAGCACCAAGCCTGTAAAGGTTTCAGCACTGCCAGTGGCAAAGATGTTACTGTCTCTGAAAATGCACTGAGCGAGGTTAGAGCGGCATTTGCAGGTTGTGAGGATGCCTCGTACAGTCATGAGCCTAAAAATTCTTCAGGAAACAATGTAGGATTCTCTACAGCAGGTGGGAAGAAGGTGGCCATATCTGCCAATGCACTTAAGAAGGCCAAGAGTCTCTTTAACAATTGTGAAGAGGAGAATTTAGCTTCTGGGAGTCTTCAGGACCAAGGCTGTAAAGGTTTCAGCACTGCCAGTGGCAAAGATGTTAGTGTCTCTGAAAATGCACTGAGGGAGGTCAGAGCGGTATTTGCAGGTTGTGAGGATGCCTCGTTCAGTCATGAGCCTAAAAATTCTTCAGGAAACAATGTAGGATTCTCTACAGCAGGTGGGAAGAAGGTGGCCATATCTGCCAATGCACTTCAGAAGGCCAAGAGTCTCTTTAACAATTGTGAAGAGGAGAATTTAGCTTCTGGGAGTCTTCAGGACCAAGGCTGTAAAGGTTTCAGCACTGCCAGTGGCAAAGATGTTGCTGTCTCTGAAAATGCATTGAGGGAGGTTAGAGCGACATTTGCAGGTTGTGAGAATGCCTCGTTCAGTCATGAGCCTAAAAATTCTTCAGGCAGCAATGTAGGATTCTCTACAGCAGGTGGGAAGAAGGTGGCCATCTCTGCTACTGCACTTCACATGGCCAAAAGTCTCTTTAAAGTTTGTGAAGAGGAAAACGTCGCATCTATGGAATTATCATCAGAAAAAGTCTTGCCTCAGACTAAGAGTTCTCATAGAAAAAGTGAGGACATTGTGGATGAAAACCTAAAGTTTGAACAACTAAAAAAGAAAAACTGTGGTTTCAGCACCGCTAGTGGTAAAGGTGTGTCTGTATCAAAAGTTGACCTTGAAGAAGCTTCTAAATTATTTAGAGACTGTGATGCCCAAGTTACGGCTACTGATAACCACCTGCTACAGATTGATTTCTCAAAACGCTGTACTCAACATAAAGAGAGACGAACCGAAACCACTCTACATCCTTTGCCATCTAAAGTAACTCCGAATATACCTGCACAACTAGACTTGAACTCTTTGGATTTTAACAGTTGCACAGACACCCAGCAGGAGTACTTTGAGCAGGAAGCGATGGCTTGCACTGAAGCTTTACTGGCAGATGATGACCTGAATGAATCGGCCAAGTTGGTGATGTCAGAGGGCACTGATAACCAACAAAGTCTATTTATTCATGATCGACAGATACAGGGGTCTTTTGACCAGAACAGGAGGAGGAAACGTCAGTTTGATTCCTGCAGTATAGCAGGTATGGCTCTGTTTTATTTTGTAAGGGCAACTGTATGAATCAATACATTTGATATGTTAACCTCTCATTATGTTAAATACTTTGTTTAGATTCAGGGCAGCCTCCTTTGAAAAGACAACTTCTCTCTGAATTTGATCAGACTTTAGATGCAAAATTCTCTGGCCTCAAACCACTAAAAAGCTGTCCTAATGGTTCGTTTGTTTTGTGTGATTTTTTAATAGATATATTACTTCTGTTTATTTTATGATAAAGAACTATCTAACTTGTATTTCTTATTCATGAATTCCCTTTTACAGGAACTCTAAAAGACAGGCGTGTCTTCAAATATAATGTCCTTCTCAAGCCGAATGTCACTGCTCCGGATTGGTAGGTTGTATGTTTTACTGGTTATAAGAGTTAAGAATTCAGCATTTAATATCACAAGACATCTTTAATTCTTACAAATTCTCTTTTATATATGCAGGCATCATGAGGGCGAAAAGTCAAATGACCTCGAAAAACATTGTTCTACTGTGTCTGTCCAAAACAGATGCAACTCAGACACCAAAGGAGGGGTGTTTATGCCCCCTGTTCAGGAGGTTATGATGACTGGTACATCAATCTGTCAAAATGTCTCTAAAGTGTCCAGTGGTTTTATGCCACTTTTCAAGAAGGAAAACGAAGAAAAAAATGATCATATCAATCAGATGGACCAAAAGATGAAAGCTTCTACATCACATAGTGACAGTGACCTACATGAGGGTTTTAAGCCTAGATCAACCACTTCAGTGGAAAGCGTAGTGAAAATCATTAACTCTGAAGAGAAAGGTATCCATTTACTATCTTCTAATTCTATCTTTTTACTATATCTCTCAAAATACATGTATCATAATCTTAGGGTATTTATATGGCAGTGTCCAAAACGGATGTAGAGATAGAAATTAATCATTTGAATACAGCAATACTTTTTTTCTTGTGATGTTAATAGACACTGAGGCGTGGCAGGAGACCTTGGACCTAGCCAGGGACATGCAAGACATGAGGTTAAGAAAGAAGAAAAGGCAGACTATTCGTCCTCTACCTGGCAGCCTTTACCTTGCTAAGACTTCTGCTGTCCCCAGAATAGGTCTGAGGTTTGCAGTTGGATGCAAATGTCCTGGTCAATACACACAGGAAGAGGTATTTTTTTTTTATACATTTTTGCTAACTATTTTACTGTTGAAAAATTACACTTTGTATACTAATTTTTCTCTCTCCATCTTAGCTTTACCACCATGGTGTGCATCAGAAAGTCTCAAATATAACCAGCGAAAATGCTGAATCATTCCGATTTGACTTCTATGACTTCTTCAAACGTGAGCTTCTCATTGAGTCTGGTGCTGTCCAGCTGGCAGATGGTGGCTGGTTGGTTCCAGACAGTAAGGGTACTGTGGGCAAAGATGAATTTTATAGGTAAACATTACATGCTGATGCACTGTTATCTTGCACAACAACATTGTTCATTGAAGTAGTTTGTGTACCATTTTGTAATTATAATTCTTTTGTCAGTGCATTGTGTGACACCCCTGGTGTTGACCCCAAACTGATCAGTGATGCCTGGGTGTTCAACCACTACCAATGGATTGTATGGAAACGGGCCTCCATGGAAAGAACCTTTCCAGTTTTGATGGGTAGCCTGTGTTTGACTCCAGAGCAAGTACTTCTGCAGCTGAAATTCAGGTATTGAATCATTGTAAAGCTCATATTTTTTTAATCCAAAAATTAAAGCATCATAACGGTTTAATTTTTGCACTTAGATATGATGTGGAGGTGGATCACAGTCAGAGATCTGCTCTTAGGAGGATCATGGAGAGGGACGACACTCCAGCTAAGACATTAGTGCTTTGTGTATGTGGTGTTGCTAAAACTTGTCAAAATTCAGAGAAGCCAGTGAAAGATGAACAAACTCCCAATGCAAAGATGGAGTCCTGTGTGATCTGGCTCACAGACGGCTGGTATGCCATCAAAGGCATGTTGGACCCTCCGCTCTCTGCCATGCTGAACAAGGGCCGTCTCAGAATCGGTGAAAAGATTGTTACTAGTGGAGCAGAGTTGGTTGGTTCCCAAGAAGCCTGTTCTCCACTGGAAGCTCCTGAATCTCTGATGCTAAAGGTAAAGGTTGAGTTCAACAACGATGATCTATGTGATATAAATCCTGTCAGACTTTGTTTGATTTGTCATTTTTTTATTTCAGATTTCAGCCAACAGCACAAGACGAGCTCGATGGGACACTAAGTTGGGGTACTATCGCGACCCTCGGCCTATCAGGCTCCAGCTATCCTCATTGTACCCTGCTGGAGGTGGTGTGGGCTGTGTGAACATTGTGGTGTTGAGAAGTTACCCCACGCAGGTCTGCTCCAACTCAACAGCTCTTAATAAAATGTTATCATCTGTAAAGGTTGAGTGCATAATTTTGCTTATGTTCCAAACAATTGACTGACTTTCTCATCAAACAGTGGATGGAGAAGAAGCCCAACGGTGTCTTTATATTTCGCAACGATCGTGCCGAAGAGCGAGAGGCCAGAAAACACAGCACCTCAAAGCACAAATCCATGGATCTCGTTATTTCTAAAATACAGACCCAGTTCGAAAAAGAAATGGAAGGTAGGGTTTCATTATATTTACTTTAATTATTAGACATTAAACTTTATCGGGAGGTTTGTATGTAAGGACTTTTGATGAGTGTTTTTCCTCCATGTATAAGGTAATAAGAAAGGTCGAAGGCAAAGGAGGACATTTAGTCGACATGAGATTGAAGCTCTGCAGGATGGGGAAGAGTTGCATGAGGCAATGGAACAGGATCCTGCTATTGAGGTGAAGTTTGGTTCATTTTAATTCATTATACCTATGCATATTTTTTGCCATTAGGAAGTAAACAAAGAAACAACAAATAAATTGGCATTGTGTCAAACCATGTACCAACATTAGGGGTGTAACGGTACGCAAAAATCACGGTTCGGTACGTACCTCGGTTTTAAAGTCACGGTTCGGTTCATTTTCGGTACAGTAAGGGAAAGAAATGCAAAACATTAAACTGCTGGTTGTTTACTATAAACTTTTTTTTAACAATTTGTTTACACTTTTTTAAACACACTTTTTTAATAAAATATAGGCTAATAAATAGAAAATATATAAAATAAAAAAGAATAAGAAATAAAATACTGCTGCAAAGTTCTCCACTAAATAAAATACTCTCAAACCAATATTGGCCATGACGCTAGCTAGCGAGCGAGAGGCTGGGCTAAAGCGAGCATGTGATCTTTAGCCCTTTAGGCTGAAGATGTGGTGATCTTTATTTATGCGATATTTATGTCCGAGCCCGACCCGAGTTAAAATCCTATTTTATTTCTCATACTAATGACACGTACGTTTGTTTGTGTGGAAAGCCCGCTTTTAACAGAAAGGCATTTGGAAATGTCCACAGATGAGAGCATCAGCGCGCACGGAGCTACAAGCGCTCTTAACACAGGCGCGTGTGCACGTGTTTCGTTGTCACAGCAACATAAACAAATTTCCGCACACAGGAAGACAGATGTAATGGTACTATTTTACATGTATTTGAATCACAAAAACGATTAATCAGTGCAACGCGGAGACTTCCGACACTGAATATGTTCGTGTGGAAACTCGGAATTGACGTATGTTCCGCACACAAAACTAGCCTAATTTACGTGAATGATTGCATTCGGTACACATGTGCACCGTACCGAAAGTGCTGTACCGAAACGGTCCGGTACGAATACACGTACCGTTACACCCCTAACCAACATGGATCCTTTTAATAAAATATAATTACTTCAACTCTATATGTTATTTGAGTAGACCCATGTTAGTGAGAGGCAGATGGAGGCATTGAGTAAGTACAGACGCTGTCTAGAGGAAAGGAGTCAGGTGGAGCTGCAGGAGCGTGTGCATAAGGCTGTAATGGAAGCCCAAGAGGCTGAGGGTGGGTGTCCCAATCGAGATGTCACTCCTGTTTGGAAGCTCAGCATTACCGACGCCAATGACCTGCATAACGACCGTGGTGAGCCAAATGGATATCATCTTTACTCTTTGGTTGGATGTTGTAGTCGCCGTTTTAACCTGTTATCGCTGGGTGCCATACATTTCCTAGTTTACACGCTGAATATCTGGCGCCCGTCGCGGGACTTGTATGGCTTGCTAAGAGAGGGCCACAGATACAGGGCATATCACCTCGCCACATCTGAGGGGAAGAAACGCTCAGGCATTGCTCACATACAACTCACTGCCACCAAGAAAACACTCTTTCAGGATATTGAGGTAAACTAAGTGTTGAACAACTTTGTTCTCACCACAGGCTAATTACTTTCTCTTTAATGATTACATTTGAAATGGTCTTACAAAAAATCTGTTTGAGCCAGGTGTCTCCAGATTGGTTGCATCAGCATTTCCGTGCTCGAGAGTGCGTACGCTTCAGAGAACTTCAAAACTCTCAATTCAGCTCTCCTTGTGGGGAGGTGGACATTGTGGGATATATTGTCTCCATAGTGGGAAAACAAGGTTAGTTGCATTAATTTGTATTAAAACGTCTGTCATCTTGTGTAAAAGCTGTTTTTGTTTCCTCAAACTATGACACATTTTGACTGTTTAAATGTCTTCTCAGGAAATTGCCCGGTACTGCATCTTGTGGATGAGAACTTTGATCTTGTCTCTGTGAGAACCTACAGTAGTCTGGAGCAGTTGGCTGTAGAAGAGCTGGTAAAGCCGCGAGCACTGATTGCTCTTAGTAATCTTCAGGTGAGACAGCTCTCTGGGCCTGTGCCAAGCCTTTATGCAGGAGAACATGCACTATTCTCCGTAAACCCCAAGGAATCCCATCTGCAAGAAGCTGTGGCCCATCTGAAGACTTTTGTACAGGTTAATGAATCAGCTTTTAAACTTTCGTATTTAAGTACATGCACATCAAAGAGTGGTTCCTCATGTCTTTTATTGTTGCTGATTAGACTTGTTGGTTTTTTGCACAGACTTGTGAGGAGTTTTTCAGCATTGCGGAGGAGAAAGTCTCAGATGTGGTTCCTTCAGGTGTCTTGGATTGTTTTCAGTCTCCAAGAACTCCTAGTGTGCAGTCTTATCCAAAAATTAATGGCAGGGTTAGTATGAATTTCTTTTTATGTGGAAAAGTATTGGTTTTATTAGTGGTGCTTATAATGGCAAGCATCACTATAATTATTACTTTGTTCCACACCGTTTGTTCTGTAGACATGAAAGCTGCTACATCTTAAATTTTTTTTTGTGGTAACTTGTCAATTACTAATAAAAAAATATTAATAAATGAATAATATAATTTACATTAACCATGTTATAATTATAATAATAATTATTATTATTAGTTAACATTTTATACATTTTATGAACACACACTGCGGCCCAAAAATTTGAGGTCGCATTAATACTTTTATTCAGCAAGGATGCATTACATTGATCAAAACTCAGTCAAGACATTAATAGCTAAACATTTTTTTTTTTGCGGTTTACACAAAAGCAGAATGTTTTCAACATTGATAATAATAATACATTTCTTCAGAAGCAAATCAGCATATTAGAATTATTCTGAAGGTTCATGTGACACTGAAGACTGGAGTAATGATGCTATAAAAAATTCTGCTTTACCTTCACGGGAATAAATTACATTTTAAAATCTATTAAAATAGAAAAGTTATTTTAAATTTAAATATCACTTTACAATATTGGTGTTTTATCTGTATTTTGATCAAATAAATGCAGCCTTGGTGAGCATAATAGATTTTTAAATATTTTTTTTAAAAAAATGTAATGGCCCATATTTATAAATGCACTCATGTATGTTCATTAGATGCAAAAAATCTATTATGCCCTGTGTTGAAATTCCCAGGTAACCCCGCAGCAGAAAAGCAGCGGTTTCTCGCCTTTCACCCCATTGAATAGAAGAACACCTGTGTCTGCAAGTAACAGCGAGGGAAAAGACCCCAAAAACTTGAAAAGAAGACAAGGTTTGGACTACTTATCACGTATCCCGTCCCCTCCACCCATCACCCCCCTGAAAACTAGAGCTTCTCCCTGCGTTAGCAACACCTTTAATCCTCCAAGGAGATCTGTGACTCCCAAACCTCCACAGAATGAGTCACCTCGAGCCTCGCGTCCCCCACCGGGAGAGGAGAAGTGGGTGCATGATGAAGAGCTGGTGATGATTGACACCCAGGCGTTACTGGATGGGCTAAGGGTAGGCTGATGGGAAAAGTATGACTCTCCTGGTGAAACTAAATGTGAGTTAAAACACAAGAACGAATTCCAGCATTCAAGTGATTCAGAACTATGGGTACTGCAAGTACTGTTCATACTGTGTTGGCAGAGAAAGCAGAACTATGGGTAATGCAAGTATTGTTCATACTGTGTTGGCAGAGAAAGCAAATGGCATGTTTTTGCTTTCTCGTTACCTGGTTCTCTGATGGTAAATGATATGCAAGGTATGCACCTTTTTACAACTGCTGCAATCATTTTTAAAATTCTTTCTTGTACTACTAAAGTTAGTAACGTTCAGTGGAAACAGTATATGTAAAGTATATGTAAAAATTGTTTATATATTTTATTTTTATTAAAAGATGGAAAGTAATTTCATGCAGAGGTGACATTCATGACATTTGATAAGACATGCACTATGTTCGAATAAAACAAACAACTGATAATACTGGAAACTATTGCACTTTTGCACATAACACACAGTTTGTTCTACTGACATGAATAATGCACTGCTTACTAAGAGGGGGTTGTTATTTTTGAATGACAAAAAAAAAAAAAAAACTTTAAGGAAAGATTTGCACCATATATTATATAGACTTTATAGTGTGATCTTTGATAGTGATCACCTAGAATGCACTAGCATCATAGTGACAACATTTCCATAGGCAGCCATTCACTATTTCTTCTGAAAATGTAAATATTGATCTTAAAATTGATTTCACAATCCGTTGTGTAGAAATGTCTTCTATTAATGAACAGCAGGTGGAGCCTTAACACTTGCCCTTTACTAGCCGCAAAGTCTGTTGGAAGATTTTGAAGTCCTATCTGCCTTTTTCATATTAAATCTGAAGAAATGGAACAAGCAATATGAATATATGTCTTAATAACCACTAAAAAATTGGCATCATAGATAGCAGTGGGTATGACAAAAGTCTGACAATTGTCTTGATCTTCCTGGCAAACTCGCTGGCAGGCTTATTTAACAGACCGCAAAGGCAGACAAAATGGGTTTCTTTTCCAAACAGAACTGTGTCATATTGAATCATCTCTGATCATAATATTACAATTGCAGGCATTTGCTCTAGAGAAAATATAGAATGTTACCACTGACTGGCTTTTCAAATCAGTTTAAGGATTTTTGAAATTTAAAAGCAACCCCATAATCTATTCACTCGTTAAGGAATGCTTCAGAAAACCACAGACATGCCAGATTTGCAGTCCGCAGTTGCCGTTAGCTGCCATCAGTGGCTTTCAGTTTTACATCTATCATCTCATCATTGGGAATGTGCTGACTCAGCACACATCCAGCTCTATTTTAAGATCTTTGGCCCACAATGATAAAGATACACTCCTGTTGTGTAGCAAAGAGACACAGAAGATGATATCTGTTAGTGGTTGACCGAGAATAGAATTATCGTGGTCAAATTTTTTTCCATGAGCCCGGATCTGAAAGTACTTGTGGTATAATGAAGTCTGAAGTCTCAGTTGTTGTTGTTTTTTAACTAGTAGAAAACAGGCCTGATACGCAGTATTGTAGTTTGTGGTCTGCAAGATATTTTAATGTTTTTGAGAGAAATCTCTTATGCTCACCACCAAGGCTGCGTTTATTTGATAAAAAATATTGTAAAAACAGTAATATTGTAAAATATTCCAATTGTATATATATATATGTGTATATATATATATATTATATATATATATATATATATATATATATTTACATATATATATACATATGACAGTGAAGCATGCTTTATATGTAAAAAAATATATATATTTTAAATTTGTCGGTTTTTACAAAAATAATAATTGATAATAACTGAGCACCAAATTAGCATATTAGAATGATTTCTGAAGGATCATGTGACACTGAAGTAATGATGCTGAAAATTCAGCTTTACCATCACATGAATATACATATATATATATATATATATATATATATATATATATATATATATATATATATATATATATATTCATGTGATGGTTATTTTTTAAGATATAAAGCCTGCTTCACTGTCATATATATATATATATATACACACACAGTATATATGTAAGAATTTTGTATCAAAATATCCAAAAACCACTTGCACACTGTTATATATTTTTTTAATTTTGTACTTCCATTATCCTAGATGTTTCCAATAATTTGTAAATTCAGAGAAATTCACAACTTTAAAAAGTGCCCGTCCCTGTTCACTTGTCGCCTGTCAATGGTGTAATATCTGCGTTATCACTGGTTTCCTCTTGTACTGCCACAGTAACCATGGCGACAGACGTGGACAACAACTGCGTAGTGCGTAACGTCTAGCAGCACGCTGTTCTTGTTTCGTTCAAACATTATGGACCATAGCAAGCAGACTTTGGGACAAAAGGAGAACTAAAACGAGGCTCCGCGTCCATGACTAACTTGGACTTGATAGAGTCAAGTATTGTATAAAATTTTTGTATTTAAGTCAAGTATTGTATTCTTGACTGAGTCAATTGTATTCAATTGGAATAATATTTTACAATATTACTGTTTTTACCATATTTTTTTATCAAATAAATGCAGCCTTGGTGGTGAGCATAAGAGATTTCTCTCAAAAACATTAAAGCACACGCTCTTCCGTGTACTTTATTAGACAGGTGAGCAAATGTACATAAAACAAATCCATGTTATATAGCTCAACATGATGAAATGTTAGAAAATGATCAGCATGTTATTCTAATGTTGATCTAGCTTACTGCTAGTCTCATACAGCCAACAAACTAACACATAGAATAACATTATTACTTTCAACACACTAAAGTGCAGTTTAGTATGAGTGTAACTTTAGACCAAGTGAAACAGCGCTGCGTTACCTCACAAGTTTAATTGATATGAAAAATCGTGAATTATGTATATGATGTTTATTACGATGTTATGATGAACTATATATGCCTATTCAAAGCATTTCCAAGGATGCTGATTTTTAGATGTCAAACAGGAACATGGTGGTCCCACTTTATATTAAGTGGCCCTAATACCTGTGAACTTACATGGTAACTACATGTGTACATAGTATGTAACTACAGTGTAAGTACACATTAGTACATAGTATCTACAACTGTATTATTAGAGTAACTACACATATGTAACAACCCACGTAATGGTATGTGTAAGTACAAATGTGTAACAGGACATTGGTAACAACACTTTTTTCACATTAGTAAGTACACATGTGTAACTACATTTTGTATTAACAATATGTAGCCTATTTGTTGTTCCAATTCCACATGCAGTCTTAGATACTGCAGTTACCAGTTTGGGTATAAATGTATTTAATTTCCAACAAGTGGACAGTTCCTATGGAATTATCATGTAACGACACTGATGTACACAACAATTACCTTAACAATTACACTTTATATTAAGTGGACAGTTCCTGAGGAGTTACCATGTAACACTGGTATCACAAGGTGAAACTTTAGTTGTAATTCAACATTAGTCCTGCCAGTCATAAATACATGTATTCCAACTGGTAACTGCAGTATCTAAGACTGCATGTGGAAGTGGAACAACAAATAGGCTACATATTGTTACAAAATGTAGTTACATAATTACTGTTACACATGTGTACTTACTGAAGTGAAAAAATGTTGTTACCAATGTCCTGTTACACATTTGTACTTACACATACCATTCTGAGGGTTGTTACATATGTGTAGTTACGCAAATGTTACAGCTGTAGATACTATGTACTAATGTGCACTTACACTGTAGTTACATACTATGTACACATGTAGTTACCATGTAAGTTCACAGGTATTAGGGCCACTTAATATAAAGTGGGACCAAAACATTTTCTGGAGAATGTTCTTTCATGGGTCCACCCAGCCATTTGTCCCACCCAGAATCAAACCTTTGTGTTTGTAGTCTTGATCTTAACCCATTATACTATCAGGGCCCCATGATCTAAGACTATCAGTACATTTGTACTTTCCGAGAGAGTAGATAAAGTATGGTTTAATTACCACTCTTCCAACATAAAACCTAAGACTGCGGTGAGCTGGCCTAATCCACCCTCTTAGCCTGATTCTGGCTGCCCTCTCCCTTGACTCTGCTGAATGAGACCTGATGGAGAGGTGGAAAGAGACGAATGAAACATCCTAAAGGGGGACAGTGATGTGGAGTGGACATTTGATAGGCCCATATCCTCTTTGCAATCCCAGCACACTGAACAAATTAAGGGTCCTGTTTAGCCAGATCCCTGAGCTGTGCTTTAGACTAGACTCTTTATCTAATAACTAGTGATTCAGGAACTGTTGTCATGGCAGACTTTTAGCAGCAGCTGTAACACCACATTAGAGAAAGCTTTAAGTATTTTAACCCAAGAATAGAGAGAGTGCCATTCAAATGTAATTTTTAGCGGTGGATTGGCAAATAGCTATTGGATTCGTAAGTGAAAATGTAGTTGAAGTTATATTTACATTTATATCATCAGTCTTAGACATGATTGCTTTTTTTTTTTTTTTTTAGAAAGTAGGTGGATTTATTTATTTATTTGCAATGTTACAGAATTGTAAAAACGTTATTTAATTACTTAAAACAGTGTTGCAAACATTGCTACCATCAATGGTTCTCTTTCACGGTACTTTACTGTAACAATGAGCAATGCAATGAGTGTAGAAAAAGGTACGATGAAGTATCAAAAAACTGTGTGTGTGTGATGTGATGTGATAAACTTTTGCACATAACATGCTAAACTTTTGCACATTCTACTACTGACATGAATAATGTGTGTGTCTAATAGTGTGTCTTGCTGTGCATTCACTCATCTCACATCTGCTGTTTATCACTAGAACTAATAAAAAACTGAATGACACAAGATTGAAGACAAAATCATGTTAATAATTAATTTGAATAAAACCTATGTCCATTGCGATGGACATTAAACTTTAAAAAGATTTTGTTGATCTTCAAATTAACTTTTAATATTATCACTTGAAACTATTAAGATTATAATAGGTGGAAGTTGATGATGCTACCATAAACACAAATCTACATAAAAGGTAAAAATGAGCTCCTTCACCTCCTGTCTAGTTGGTTAGTCATGCATGTCTTATGCTTTAATTTCAGTCAGATTACATCATGGGTCATACTTTCATTGTGATTGGTTCAGGGACTAATAAGTGACCAGGCAGAAAATCAAAATCATAATATCTTATTGGTTTAAACCAAAAACCATGTGATGTCCATTACAATGGTCGCAGGGTCTGAATGGGGTTAATTTAGAGATTTACTGTGCCTACGAACTGGTAGTTAAAGATGTGTTTTTGTCAGTAGTATTTTATAAATATTAATGAATTAAATAAGTTAGCACAGATTGTTTGCTCAATTATTAGATTGTATTTATGCTGCATCTAAAAAGAAAAGTCAATTAAAAGTCTGTAAGCAGACCTTTTTAATCCTTGTCCAGAATTATTTTAAATTAAATTTTTTTTTAAATAATTTTCTATGGAAGCTTCTTTCCACCATGGCATAAAAAAGGTATATGTGACTTTTTATCTCTCAGTTCTGAGAAATAGTCGCAATTATTTTATTTTATTCATATAACTAAAATAATTTATAATGAGATGGTTAAGAACCCAGAATTGGTCAATTTTTTTTTTTTTTTTACGATTCCCATTCCATGAGCCTGTTCTCTTTCTATTCATTCGGATTCTTTTCTTCGGATTGCTTTCATTAAGCCCTGTGATTGGCATTTGGTCAAGCACACGTTGATCTTCCTGTTCCATACCATTGACTCTTTGAACTTTCACTCTTAAGTCATCCTTTCACTCCTCCTCTTTTTATTTAATTTCCATCTCTTCCTCCATAACCCCCCGTCGCACCTCTTCCAGCAGATTTGCAGTGGAAATGAGCTTCACAGGCTGTTGACCTTGTAGACCCACCACCTGAGGTCTGGACCAGCAGAGCTTGCAGAGTGACCCTCAAATTCACCCCGCTGTAAATCTTTTCACGCTCACTTTTTTCAACATTAATCTCATGAACATGCACAAGCAGAGAAGGATGTGCAATTTTGTCCAGGATTAGGAGTTTGGGATTTTGTGGCTGGTTTAGTTTAACTATCAGTTTATTTTCCATCCTGAACGAAAGTCCCGTTTGATTCACTTTCAAGGAAGTAGAGTATCGATGGTCCATGCAGCCAGCGGTGAAAATGATTTGAAGATGCTGGAAGTCATAAAACGTTCAAATTAAACAGAGCTGTTAAATGAAGAGTCTCATTCCCTGGGCATCGTTCATTTTTTTTCCATCAGAACCATTTAGAGCAGACCATCCTTGTAAATAAATACCACTTTAATGGAATTCAATCTTCTACTGACCTCAATGTGTCCTTTGTTCCCCAAAAACCATTTCATCCAGCCAGAACACTGGCTTTTTATTGTTCACTTGAAATAGTTTTGGAACACCTACGTTTGTAGTCACATAAATATGGCTTTTCTGTCGATAAATGGAAAAACATCACTGGATGACCTTCTGGCTCATACTTGCTTTCCTTCTGCTGACAATTTCTTTTTTATAATCTTTTTCATACGTTTTCTGTTGCTAATTATATTAGCTTGTGATTCTTATGTGGCCTTATTATGTAGAGCTAATGAAGTCATCGAGATCAGAGTTTCAGAGTTTAATCCGTTTGCGACTTCTCAGGATTGAAAAAAAAAGGTGGCAGAAAGTTCAGGGGATGATGTCTCAGCTTCTTAGAAACAGCATGAGATCTTATGACGTACATCAGCATGACACATTCACTTCAGCGGGGTGGAAGAAAGGTTGAAATATCATACTGGAAGTGAAACTCTGAGACTAGACTAACAGTTCCGGACTCAAGCTGTTTATTCAATCCAGCGCTAATTGTGTTTCCGGGCGCTGGATTGAAGAAAGAAAGAATCCTGCACGAAATCCTAAACGCCTTCCTATGTGAATCTAAATGTATTTTTGCCCCATAATTTAAACACATTTCCCTCAGTTTATAGTTTCTATGTAACAGATGGTGATTTGCTATTATTGTCTAACCCTCTACAGTCACTGTCTTGGATGCCCACACACCTTTCTTGCGATGAGTGATCTCATATCTTCCACAGTAAATACTCAAGCTGTGAGTAATTCTGCCAAGCATCATTATGTCCCGCTCCTGGCCGTTGTGCCTCATTAGAACCTGTTACCAGAGCACTCAGACCTCCCAAAGGGCCCTGGAGGTGTTTTCTTAAGCCCTACACCAGAGGAAACCGTGTGGCCTGTGCAGCCTTTTCCGGCCTGTAAACGCTGCATTTATTTTTGATGCTCTCTTCCAGAAATATCTCCTCTCTAAAACAAGATGCCACGCGCCGAAAGACTGCCAAGCTCGAACCATTCTACCATAAGATGTAGAGAAAGCGAAAAGGAAGTTCAAATTAAAAAGAGTTTATGTAGTGTTTAGGCCAATTCATTCCACACCGACAGACGGCAACAGACACTTTGTCAGGTTTTGTTGTGTGTTACCCCATTCGGCGTCTGTCAGAGCTTGTTTTCGCCGATTGAAGATGTTGAATCGGGTTTAGAATGTCTGAGAAGTGACATGCTGAAATCTGGTGAGAGTTTTGGGAGCAGGAACAGAGAACCGGTTTTTATTAAGAACTGCAGAAAGGACTGTTTTACTGAACTATTCTGACAGTTTCGTTGTTTATTCAGGGATGTCACAACACTTTCACTGAATCTACAGCGTAACCACTGTAGTTTGATTCCCAAACTAATGACACTAAGCTGATTCATTTAGTGAATCAAAATGAATGACACTTATGAACCGGTTCATTTTAGGGAATGAAAAACATACAGTTTACAACGAAATTTGAGATGCACACTGTGCGCTTTTGGCAGTTGTGTATACTAAATGCTACCTCTTTTTTTATTTTATTTTTTTGGTTAAGTAAACTTCACGAGTTTATAGCAGTGGCTGTTTATAATAAACTTGCATAAGTGAGCCAAAAAATCTAGACAAGTATCTTACTCTTAAAATGAGCTGTCTTCGCAGTTTCCTCGATTTGGCTCTATTGATTGATTGTATGTGTTATTTTTTGTCGGACCATCCGAAACTAAATGAAAGCATGCCAAAGATTTATGCGCAAACGGTAGCTCTGGTAGGTCAAAAACACATGAGGAGAAGTGTTAGGATAAAACAACATCAGCAATCACAGACATTTGCATTCGGACAGGATTAGATTTCTCAGAGGACCGTTGGGTTTGCCGAAAAACAGTAGGTAATTTGCTCTGGAATTTTTGCACAAGTTGTGTGAGAAAAACACTGACTTGGCAGATTCGGAGGGGATTAAAATCGCAAAGAACATCTTTGAAACACGAATTTCTCTAACGACCCCCTGGAAAACTAGTCCTGTCCGAACAGGGTTTTAGACGCGTTCCTGGGACAACATGTTTTGTTGATCCTGGAACAACATTCCTGTCCGAAAATGGAATCCTAACCTATCCATAAGTTATCCCTAACATCAGAGGGAAATGATAGGTGAATAATACTGGCGAAGAAGCACCTAACCTTGTTTGTAAACCTAAAATTGACATTAACTTTAAACTTGTCCCTCAAATCTGAATGGTTGATTGGAATGTTGATCCAGGAACATGTTGCGATTGGTGAAATCAGGTTCTGCAGTTTTGTTGTTAAACTCTTGGTTCTTTTAAGAAGGCAGTGTTCTTTGTAAACGGAAGAGGAATATGTTTAGTCATTTTTTGCTTCCCGAGGAACTTCCCGCCTAAACTGGCGCCACAGAACCAGCCGTCCTGATCGCAGTGTACCACAAGTTTTGCAGTGACGTTGTTTTGCCTCCGCTGTGTGCAGCTGGGGTCCTGTCATGATAACACGGCAGCCAAATCTGCAAAAGGGATCAAAGATGAGTTTCCTCCTAACAAACAGCCCAACACATTGCAATTACAACATCTGGCATCAGCTGGGTACAGATGTCAGGCCATGCCCACACCCCTAAAACCATCAGGATGCGGTCCAGATGTGAAGAGGTCCATCTCACGTAAGTTACAGATGTTGCTGTTTCTCAGACCACCACAAGGCAAACTGTGCTTTTGTCTGAACTTTTTAAATTTAGATTGTTTTGCTACACCCAGTTTGCATGTGAAGCTGTGGGACAGGATACAAAACAGCAACTGAGAATGGGATTCAATTAGAGTCAAGATTGTTTAGCAAAACTTTGAGAATCTGCGATTTGTACATCAGTCCTGTTGGCTTTGTTTTGGTGGGCTTGCATTTGATCAGGCTGAAGTATGAATGAGCAACAACATATAATGCTAAATGTTAGCATCAATTTAGTGATTGATGTGATTCAATTCCATTTTCAAACTGCAAACTACAAAATTTAGTAGTAATGTCAACAATGCTACCGTTCAAAATGTTGTTGTCAAAACTTAGGACAATGGTGTTTGTAGTGCCATTCTCCTCCAGTTGACCTGCAGGAACCAGTACAGTGTTATGTTCCCAAATTTCATCTGCCTTAAATAATATTTTTTCTCGTTTCTGTCTCACTGTCACTCCATTCAAAACTGCTTAGCACTTCCCATGCGAGATTAGACATATTTTTAAATTGGATTAATGCAGATGGGAAATCTCACAGGCGCAAGTGGGAATCTAATGAAGTGCAGGTGCAAATGAAATCATTCCAATATTCTCCTAGGATGTCTCAATCAGTCCACAAGTTACTGTCAATTCCTGAAATTGCTGACTCTCAAAGGACATAAAAAGTAGCCAAATCAGTATTCCCTGTGTTGGCTTTTACCGAGGTGACTTCCTGTTTCGAATATATCTGATTATGGGTTTACCTTATGCAACCTTCCTGCTGCACAGTTCTGATTTATCTTTTTCAAATATCATGCATGTTAAATTAGTCATGAGACGAACACCTGTGGATGAATTTGAATTCATACTGTCCAATGTGTGGGAAATCTGGTCTTAAGTTCTCAAGATGTTTAAACAATTGTAATTGTTATTCAGCAAGGATGCATTAAATTGACATTAAAGACATTTATAATGTCACAAAATATTTATTTTTCAAATAAATGCTATACTTTTGAACATTTATTTATCAGAGAGTCCTGAAAACAATGTATCACGGTTTCCACAAAAATATTAAGTATAGCGCAACTGTTTTCCACCTTGATAATAATAAGAAATGTTTCTTGAGCATCAAATAAGCATATTGGAGTGATTTTCATCGTTTTTTGTTGTTGTTTGTAAAATTACAACCAATTTGTCCTTCAGCATTAACCAAAATGACCTTCCAACATGTGTAAATAATTCTACAGGGTATAATTAATGTAATAGGATTAGATTGTGTTCATTGAGAACTGTTGTGGTCGGGATGAGTGGAGACATGATGAGATGCGTCACACCTCATTGAAGGGTTTGTACCTTTATGTGCTGTTCATGAGTGATGTTAGCACCAGATCCGGTCCAGGCTGATCCCGCTCTTCCGTTTCTGTAAGATCCCTGTAGGGATTGGAAAAACACTTTGGTGGATATTACACCCTGTTATTCTTTCTCTCCGCAGTCCCTCCAACCGCTTTCTGTCTTTGGGCCATTAGAATAATATCCCAGTGTCTGGGTCAGGAGGAAGAACATCACAAGTCAATCTCTGAACCCACTCCTATTATTATTATTATTTGTAGTAGTAGTAGTAGTAGTAGTAGTATTAATTTGTTTACATTATTCATATATTTAGCTCCACAGCTGTGATGGAGCACAATTGTTATGCTAAAATGAATTATGAGTTATATATGTTATGTTTTATGTTGTGCTGTGTGTTGTGTAATGTTATGCAATATTATGTTATTTTATGCTATGCTATGTTATGCTGTTATGTTATGCTATATGCTAAGCTATATGTTATACTATACTATACTATACTATACTATACTATACTATACTATACTATACTATACTATACTATGCCAAAATAAGTTATATTATTGTGTCATATGCTTCGGGATATGCTGTGTTTGTGGATCAACTATTAGTGAGCTTTCCCTCCATTTTTCTTCTTTTTTTTTTTTTTACAAAACTTTTAAAATTGTGTCACTACATATTATTCTAAATACTGAACCTTTTCCTGGTTGATTAATGGCTATGTGAATAATGTGCATCAATATGACTTTCATAATAGACTGTGCATTAGTCAATATTTTTTTATAATTAATATTTTTATTATTAATGTAAATTATTCAAGTTCTCCCCATCGATTCAAATTACGATTCGGTATGACACAGATTCCGTAAGCATGCCATTTTCTTTTTTAGAAGTTATATTTGTATGACCCTAGTATTTTGTTGATGCTTTCTACATCCTGAAATATTAGGCAACTTAAAAAAAAATAGCACACCTTACTCCAGTCTCCCCTAAATATGTTTTCTCTTCCTCTAGAATTCCTTTCTGAAATGTACGTTGTTTGGAGAAAGGCAGTCATTCTCTCAGTTGTCATCATCATCATCATCAGTGGTCATTACATGCGCCTATATTCCCTTCTTCCATGTTCCCCTTCTGTAAGTAATCATTACGAACATGGTTCATGTGGTGATTGCTCCACATTTAAGCTTCAGGTATGGCTGAGCTCCAGTCTGGGATTCATTGTCTTGATAGGTCTGGGTCCACAGAGCCTACGCATGACAGATTGCAAGGCCGCGACGAGTAGAAGATGAAGTTAACTTGTAAACGATGCCTTTCTCAGCTGTGTTGATTGATGTTGTTGTGCTGACATGGATGAATTACTTTTAGAGGAGATGTTGCCAAAGATCTCGATTGTAATGCTATCACATTATCTTTTCATTCTTAAGGGGTATTTAGAAATTTGACTTGGTGGAGTGCAGAATTATCCTGCGCATGTTGTATCGATTAGTGTCAACAGGATTTAAGCCATTGAGGATATGTGTAATTTATCCCAACCCATTTGATTTTATCATTAAACCGAACCTCACACTATCAGAAAAGACGTTGACATGGGAAAAGTTCAACGCAAAGTGGAAAATTAGCATTTGACCTTAGATTACCATCCCAAAAAACCCATCTAATCATTTCAAAACGGATGAAGTTAAAATTTTAAGCTTAAGCAAGAACCAACTCTTTCTTTCAAGTGGCTTTCGCTTGATCTATCGTTCTTATTCGAAGTAACCAAACGGTGCATGGATAATCTCTTTATGTGGCGGATAACCAAATGTCCCTCGCCGACCCCTGATACACGTCTCTGATCTTTGGCCCATTTGATCTCCTTCATGACCGAAACCCTTCATTTGTTGACGGCTTGGCCCGCCAGATATGATGCTTTTCCAAAGCAGTGAGTCATGGCTCCCGTCTCCTCATGTTTTGCAGCGCTGTCCAAAACCCTGAAAGACTGTGGAGGGAAAATAGACATCCTGACATCAATGGTCCAAAGATTCTCTGATTTGTGTCCACGTCTACATCGGCATCTCCTTTCAAATCATCCTATGTTTACAGGACCGTAGGTAAACCTCTGACGGATGACACAGGATATGTATTTTTAGGGTCGGCCTGGTCAGCAGACCTAATTGACTGCTACTGATTATAGTATTTATGTAAACCAGCTCGCCCTCAGCCGTAATGCAGTCTAAGTGCGCTGCTCATAAAAACATCTGTGCATGACTAATGTTGTTACGTGACGTGACTGAGTGGACTTCCCATGGGCTGTCGATCTATTAGATTTACTTCAACCCCACCCTGGATTCAGATCCAACATGCACAGCTAACAGGGTTGTTTGGTTCTGAAGGTGCAGCACGGTGCTTTTCCTCACAAAACCATAATATACATCAATTAAAATACTGTATGGGAATTCTGACCACTTTGATAAGATTTAAGGTTATTTTTAAATGTTGAAAGCATTGAAAAGAGAAACCAATGCCATTCTCACACACACACGCACACACACACACACACACACACACACACACACACACACACACACACACACACACACACGCACACACTCAGTACATACATACTAACTAACTAGTTTAAACAACAAACCAGCTCGCCTTAGATCCATTAAACATCTTTGAACAAGAAGGTATGGTCATCCAAAACAGTCCCATTCATTTCCATTGACTTTATGGAACGTTATTGTTCTCTATTTGAACACCAGACCAGGGATAAAGATTGCATGTACTTGCTAATACTATTGTGCAAGTATTTCCCTTTGCTTACAATGTTTGGCTGGATGTTAAATCCCGAAATTGGATTTAAGTAAAAGACATAAAAGCTTTCACTGTGATTTATTGGGATATGTGTCTCTGGTTCTACAGGGGGTTAGAAGAACACAATAACAAATATATGATCCATGGACTGCTACGGGAGTGATTTCCTCTGCTCTCTTCCATTGCTGCTGCACATCGCTGAGGTAATGCTGACGGCATGAAGTGGCCAACAGTGAACAGGCTAACTTGACATGAAGTGTCATTGAACTGGCACAGCCGATCACAAAGCGTTTTGACCACAGTTCAAATGATGTAAGTCGTAAATCTGGTATTGAAATCTACTGAACTACATACTGTTGTCTCTTCTCAGTTCTTAATCCTAATTATGTGAATGGAAAGAAATCACAGTTGTCTAAAAGTTGAAATAGTAGCACCACTAGGCGAAGCACCTCTGGAATATCTGTCCCATCCATCCATCCATCCATCCATCCATCCACCCAACCACCCATGCGCCCATCCGCCCATCCATCCTTCCATCCATCCTTCCATCCATTCATCGATCCATCTGCCCATCCCTCCGCCCATCCCTCCGCCCATCCATCCGCCCATCCATCCATCCATCTGCCCATCCATCCATCCATCCATCCACCCAACCACCCATGCGCCCATCCGCCCATCCATCCATCCATCCTTCCATCCATTCATCGATCCATCCACCCATCCACCCGCCCATCCATCCGCCCATCCATCCTTCCATCCATCCATCCATCCGCCCATCCATCCTTCCATCCATCCATCGATCCATCCGCCCATCCATCCATCGATCCATCCACCCATCCATCCGCCTCTCCATCCATCCATCCGCCCATCCATCCATCCATCCATCCATCCATCTGCCCTTCCATCCATCCATCCATCCATCCGCCCATCCATCCGCCCATCCATCGATCCATCCGCCCACATATCCATCCATCCATCCATCTGCCCATCCATCCGCCCAACCATCCGCCCATCCATCCATCCATCCGCCCATCCATCCATCCAAAAAAATGTAAAGTCTCTAGCGTTTACATACCACAAATTAGAGGACCACCTCTTCTATCGAATTCTATATGCTTTATTTTGATTATTCGCAAAAAAACCAAAACAATTTTAACCGCCATCCACCCAACCACCCATGCGCCCATCCGCCCATCCATCCATCCTTCCATCCATCCGCCCATCCATCCTTCCATCCATTCATCTATCCATCCGCCCATCCATCCATCCATCCATCCATCTGCCCATCCATCCATCCATCCATCCGCCCATCCATCCATCCATCCATCCATCTGCCCATCCATCCTTCCATCCATCCATCCATCCATCCGCCCATCCATCGATCCATCCGCCCATATATCCATCCATCCATCCATCCATCCGCCCAACCATCCATCCATCCGCCCATCCATCCATCCAAAAAAATGTAAAGTCACTAGCGTTTACATACCACAAATTAGAGGACCACCTCTTCTATCGAATTCTATATGCTTTATTTTGATTATTCGCAAAAAAAAAAAAACAATTTTAACCGCCATTTGGACGCTTTTCTCATTTTATATGTATTAGGCTGTTTTTTTATTTGCCTGCTTCATTTGAAAATGTCCAACCTCCCTCATTTTGTTGCACACAATTCACATTCAAATGTACGTACACAAAAACATGCAATATTTCATTGTCACGCCACTCTTCTAGTACACAAAGTGCATGTGTACAAACCAGCGGTGTCTTCCGGCATCTAAACAAATGCATTTATACAAAAAAAGTTGTACACATGGAGACCAAACAGTTTATCATTCCAGATAAGAACGGCACATTTGGATTAAGGAATAGATTTGGTTTAATTTCAGGAAGGCCTCCAGCCACTCTCAGCACCCCACTCACATCTGTCTCCTCACCTTCCTCTCAGGGAGTCAGCCAAAAACACATCACTCAGTCAGATCCCCGCAGACCTACCAACACATGCAAGTGACCCAGGACAGCCATGAGTGCTGGAGCATCCGTCTGGGATACTGCTACACAGAGGTCGTTGTCTCATTTTGTATATTCAAATATATCTTGTAAGTAGCGAAATGCGGATGTTAGTCATACCATGCTGCTCCTTGTTTTTCTTTCGGGTTAATTTATGTCCGGATGCCCAAAACGACAACAAAAAAACAGTCCTTGTGTGTTTTAATGCCTGGATGCACTTGTGTAGGAGACTGAAGGTCTGACCACAGAAGCATATAGTTTTGGATATCAGGATGATTGAGTTGTGCTAAATTTGCAGACACGTACATTTTATTTCTCATAGGGATCTTTTTATTTAATTAAAGATGATCGTTTCCAAGTAGTATAGATTTAATTAACTCCAATAACTATCATGTACCCTGAATATTTCACAAATTTTAAAATCAATTTTCCATCATAGCCTAAAAAGCAGTAACTCGAGTGGAAAACGATGTTGTTGAGTATGTTAATGTCCTGTGACGTTTTTCTCGAATCACCCGTTTCAGAAAGAGCAAATGTGGCATATTAAAATAAATTGCAAAAGCACTGGGAGCGCAGTAGTATTGTGGAACATGTTTAATGCCACATTGTGGTTTGTTGCATTAGTGGAAGGAGGTTTTGTGTTGCAGTTTGCTTTGTCAATCAGAGGACTGTTGGCAATCATGATGGAAAAATGCATTTCGGCTTAAGATTGGAAGTTGATTCTTCTTCTTTTTCCCAGCTGTATGTTTTTTTTTTTTTTTTTTTACCAGTCCGAATATTTGGACGAGGCATCGTTGCTCATGAATTCTTACCTTTGAGAGGTGATATACATTTCCTGAGAGACTTTCCATACGTTCTCTGAAAAGGTTCAATTCACATGCCAGTCAGTGTATATTGCGGCACTCATGCAATAGTACTTACATTGTATTTACTTTGTCTCTTCCTGCTTGCTCTGATGATGATGTGTTTAGAGAAGTTTCGAACGTGTTTTCTTTTTCTCCTTTCCACCGTCCTGTTTATTTAACACTGAATTCCCTTTTCATTCATTAATCTTTTCTTTGCAGGAATAATCACACCTTTAAAGTCTCAAAACTTGACGGAAGTCCACGTGTAATTCTCTGTTAGTCTCTAGTGGAGAAAACATTTCTAAATGAAGTGGGGTTAACATTTTACACAGACACAGACACAGACACCAATATCAAAATTGTGGTTACATTTTATTTATTTATGTACTCATTTATTTGTTTGGTTTGTTGGTTGTGTATTTTTTTTTTGTTTATTTATAATAAAATATAACATTTAAGTACAGTACTATATAATTATTATTTTGATTTTCACTTACAATTTATTTATTTAAATATCATATTAATAACATTATGTTTTTTATTTCCCCTTGAAACTCTAAAAAAAGAAACAGATATATAATATCAAAATTGTGATAACATTTTATGTATGTATTTATTTATTTATTTGTTTGTTTGTTTCAGGTTGTGTATTTGTTTGTTTATTTCATAATAAAATATCGAATTATTTTATGTTCTCTTGAAACTCTAAAAAGAAACATTATCAACATTCTGGTTACATTTTTATTGTAGTTTTGAATTTGTTTGATTTATAACAACATATTGTATTTAAATAAAGTAAATAATGAATATATTATTTATAATATAGAACTATAATATATTAACTAATAATATATTTTATTTTTTATAATATAATATTATTTTTTATTTTATTTTATCATAATTTGATTTATTCAAAACACTGAAAACCAACAGACATCAAATTTGCGATTTAAAAATATTTATTATATATACATATGCATACATACATACACATGATATCATATTATGTATGAGTAAATTATATTTTTAAATGTTGCAGATTATATAGGCATTGTAAATCCGATAAAAAAAAACAATGTTTTTCAAGGGGGATGTTTTTAGTCCCGTTACATTCAAAGAAGTGCTCTGTGAGCTTCCAGTTTTATTATCGTCACATGAAAGCACGTCCTCCAAACATTCAAGCTTTAACTCTTATCCCTGTTTATGTTCACACATGCATTTTATGCAACACCTTTCTACGTTTCCCCATAAAGTGGCTTTGAAACCTGAAGTTGTGAATCAAAGCTGTAAAGGTACAAACGAACGTGTGGCTCACAACCGAACGCCACGGCCCCATGTGGAGAGCAGTGGCAGTTAGTCAGAATCAATCAACAGATGCTGAGCAGGGCATGAGCTTGTTAATCGTTCCCTTCCGTCCCACCATTCCTCTACTGTTAGTCTCACTGTAGTGGCTATTTTATGATATTCACTGATCTTTAGTAAAATATAGATGATTCAAAGAATGTCACATGTGTGACTCTCACTTGTAGTGAGAGAAGATTCTTTTTATGTACCTGGGAAGGCAGAAGGGAGAGACACTCCAGAGAACAGACGAACGAGGACCTCTGACCTAGATGTCAGAAGGCCATTTGGTGAAGGAGGGCTTAGGAGTTGGCTCTAGTGACGAATCGAAACTAGTGTTATGGCTTCCTTGTCTATGGAAAACCACTGGATGGAAAACTACTGTGGGAGGAGGGCTCTGAAGAAGAAGACCTTGAATCTTAGATAAAAGCTGGTTCAGTCTGTCTGGGGGTGGGTCACTCTTCTGCACAGGGTAACAGCTGTGTATGAGACTGCTCCTATTCTTGCAAGAATAAATACTTTAATTTTTATAATTTGACTCTGAGTCTCCCTTACGCAGTGATGTTTGTTTGATGAATTTTTGCCACAACACTCACCCTGAGAAGTGCTGGCATCTGTAGCCCGTATGAAGTAGCCTACTACAAAGAGGCAGAATAAGCTTTCCTGAGTTTAATAGCCTCCCCCTCGCAGGAGTAAAGTGTTTCTGTCCCTCTGTTTATGCTTTATGAATCCGGTGACGATTCTCATTGTGGAGGTTGGTGATGATTTATGTTTTGAGTGGGATTATGTTGTCTGTCAGGATGTGGTGGAGGAGGACAGGGGGCATCTGCGGCTGGTTGGGAATGCTTGTAGGCTACTCTTGTTGTAATGAACATCAAAGCAGGACGTGATCTCTAAAGTGAGCTATTAACATCATGACCGTTTACTGTCAGTAAATCTATGGAAATGCTGTGATATTTGGTTAGGTCTGTTTGTCCAGTTGCTGAGTGACCATAGCAAGGGGGAAAAAGAGATATCTTATACATCTAAATTGTTTCTAGTGAGATTAAATTGAGTATCCTGCTTAAAAAAAAAAAAAAACTTTTGGGGATTATGAGCTTTTTTATGATTATGAGCATTTTTCATCTAATTCTTCAAATATTAGATTGTCTGAGCACTTCATCGACATTAATATTATAGCTCTACATTCCTACTGTATAAACAGTAATGATTTATTTTCTTAATATTTCAATTTAATTCATAACAGCATTGTGATGATTGTAGCTTGAATGACCAAGAAAATGACTTTTAAATGAGCCGGTTCTTTATAGTGAATCAAGAACTTAGGCTGGGTCCGAAAGCTTAAAAATGCTGCCTTCGGATGACTCATTGCAAGGTAGAAAGGCATCAAGGTACGTCCGAATCCAAACTTAACTTCACTTCCTCTCTCCTATTAAGATACCTTTATCTGATTGATTTTTGAAGGCAGCATAGATGTATCCTTCACTGCCTTTGATATCCCACAATCCTGTGCTTTCCTTTCTGTGACAGTTGAGGTAAAAAACAAAGATGGCATCTGAAAGTTGCGATTGGTCAGTTTGTGTGTAAATGTACTGTTTTTGAGCAACGTTTTCCACTTCTGGTGTCATTTCTAATGAGAAATCAGAACTGTAGTAATTAAATATTTGTTTAGTTCTCACCAAAGCTCTCTCTATATTGCTGTAGATCATTAAACCGTTACGCTGTCTCAGAAGTTTGTCCGAAATCAGTTTCGTGAGGTGCCTTCGTGCGCAAACGCTGCCTTCTGAGTCATTGCCTATAAGGCAGCGAGGCAACAAGTCAGCTGTCTTAAGTTTTCGGATGCAGCCAGTGACATTAAGGCTGTCATTTGATTGGTTATCAAGGCACACATGATCAAATTTAGCCATTACGTTTATTCCCATGGTAGAGCCACAGACACTCGTATATACCAACGATACCAATAATAAGACCATCTATGCCAGTGTATTTCGATTCCTGAACAAAATGACTCTTGTGAGCCGGTACTTTTTAGCAAATCATAAACTGCACCAATACATATTCCATAGACTGTAAAAAAAGAATCAGTGAATCAGAAAGCTGCAGTGCGATCAGTGTAGTCTGATTCCCGGACATACTAAGAGCAGTTCTTTTCGATGAATCAAAAACATAAAAAAAATGTAAATTCTTAATTCTCAAATGGTTCTTTTTAGTGAATCAAACAAAGTGCAACCAGTATAGATTCCTGAACAAATTTGACTCTTATGAGCTTTTTTATGAAGTCACAAGTCACAATTTTACGTTGTTTTCATTGATGTCCGTATTGAAATGAAGCAAGTTTAATGTCAGTCAGAATGTTTGTTGAACATGTTGTTAAAGTAAACATACAGAGTTTTTTGTATCAACTAAAGGAATAGTCCTTATCCCTTCTGTGAGCTGCTTCAGCACACTAACATAGTTAAATGAGATCACAGGTGGTTAATGAATAAGAAATATTCAAAAGTGGTGTAACTCCCTTCGGATGAAAAATCTTCCGATGGATAAGTTAGAAACCAGTTCTTACGCTAGTGTTTTGTTTGTGGGATACTGTTAAAGAAAGGGGCTCATGATCAGATCTGTGATATCAGCCAGTAAGGACTCCTAGATCCTCAATACAAAGCAAAGCCATATGGACAATATTTTCACAGCGTTCTCATGGCCGTTGTTTACATTTCAAGAGTGAAATAAAACACAGAACTCTTCACGGTAGACTATTAACTTGGCCAAGTTAGTTCATCTTAATGATGGCATTGTTCATAATCAAGAGCATATAGTTGCACTGAATCAACCCAGCCATCTGGATGATGTATCTTGCTGATTCTGAAACACTCCTTTTGCCTTGTCAGATATTGTGAGGTCTGTTTGTCCAGCCAACAGAACACTTGAGAAGACAATGACTGAAATGGTAGGGGATTATATGAGCCAACAGCGGGAAAGATCAGTCGAAGTCCTTCCATGATCATCCAACATGGATAACAGGGATCCATTTGTAATGCCAATTCTGCAATCCATTTAGTCACAAACAGATGGGAGTCCTGTATAGGAATCCTAACCCAGAGAGAGACATGTCTGTTTAGAATACAAATTAAGTGAAAGGCACAAAATAGGAACAAATGCACTTTAATCAACATGTACTTGAGGATCTTGTCTCCATTTAGTTCCTTAGTGTTACGTCCTGGGACGTATTGTGTACAGTGTTCTTTTCTGTATTTGCTTTACTTTGTGAAATATTGTTTTTGTTGTGTGTTCTCTCTTGCTCTCCCTCACTCTGCTTGCATTGCAGCTAAATGGACACACCTGAAACTCGTAAGGAGGCTCGTTAGCTGCTATAAAAGGACAGAGTGAACACTGCTTGAGGAGGTTCACTTCTCCCCTGCACCAGACTTGTTGAGCTCTTTGTGAAACTGTTGTGCTCTCTGTGAAACTGAAGTGTTGTGCTATCAAATTGAATATCCCTTTGGTGTGGGAGACAGCAGGTAGCTTGGCTACATTTTATTTCTCTTTCTCAACTTTTCTTTATTTGTTCGGTATTAAAAGGTATTGTATTTACTTTTACTTTGTATGGGGACTGGTAGGGAGTTTGAGTCACCCTTTTTATTTTGTAAGACGTTATTCCCTGTTTTTGTTTAGTCAGGGAGTGGAGGTTAGCTTATGTTGTTTATTTATTTTCTTTTACCTGTGTAGGTCATTTAGATTTCCTTCTAATAGTAAGATTCTTTTTGTTTGTTGTTTTGGTGACCTTCTCCTGAAGATTGAACCCCTATTTTCAGTTGTACAATAAATACTTCTCATTTGATATCTGGTGGTGTTGACTCACATTTCTGGGGCAGAGGATTGAAGAGAACTCTCCTCGTTTACTTTTTTTTTAATTTATTTAAACCGGTTACCTTCTCCCAACCCTAGACTGGGAGGAGCTTGTAACACTTAGATTGTTTTAGAACCAGTGTGATTTACCTGTTGACTTCGGGGAATGAGACACTGGCTTCTCGTAAACTGTTTATATGACTTTATATTCTAATATTTCTCCATATTACTGTTTTTTTCTATACTGCTGATTAAGAGGCTTCTTTTAAAAATATTAAATTAAAGTTGGCATGATTTCTTCCCTATTTATTCCAAGGGAAACGGATTCTCGAACATGCAAGGCGGGACTTGATTTGGTCCATGTGGAATTGATTGGATCGTTGGATGGTTGTGGTTTGTTATTGGTCCATCTCATGTGAAAAACAGTAATTGGTCATCAGAGAAGAGAAGTTGCAGAGAAGAGGGAGTGGAAGTTATTTTGACTAAATATCACAAAGGCACAAATAAAATAAATAAAATAAAAAGTGTGCACAGATAAATTATAATAAATATTGCAATATTCCATAAATATAGAGAAAAAGAATGGTCTATTTTAATTTCATGGTGACTTTAACCAATTCATAATAATTCATGCAACTTGTAAAATTAAAAATGTAGTAGTATAGAGAATGTAGCAATTAACATAAACCTGTTGTTATTGTTGTTGTTGTTTGTTATACATAATGCATAATAAATTGAGCCGTATTGTAAAGTGTTATCAATGTCTGCATGTGGAATCATATCCTGTTGTATATGATTTTTTTTGTGGAAAGAAAAACATACAGGAAAAAGTATTTTTTGTAATACATTGATAACAGCAGGCTACAGTGTTTGTTTATATGTTCTGCATTAACCTACTGTATATCTTAACAAAATAAGGAAGGGCCATTCGATTCATACACTCGATAAAGCCTCGCGCTTTGAAGTGATGCAAAGCCCTCGTGGGTTCGTGAAACGGCGATCTCTACATCTCCATCCAAACGTAACTGAACCCTAGCCTGGCCCTCGCTGAGGAAACAATAATTCTCTCCTGTTTCAACAGCCCAAGATAACTGAGAATAAAATAATGAAGTTAGTTGTTTTTCTGGAATAACTAGAAGGGGCCGAGATCAGGCCTAAGGACAGTAGGAATATTTTCTTCAGCTCTGCGAAACCAGTGAAGACAAGCCGTACATGACTTTGATTATCCTTCATGTTTGCTGGAACATTTTTGGTTTGGCAGGCAAAATGTAAAAGCGCTTTTGGTTCACCCTTCTCATAGGGTTAGCAAAACATTTAGCCCTTGATTAAAGTGGACAAACTAATCTCACGTTAGGCCGGGCCGTTTTAAGCACGTATGCACCATGTGCATTGAAAACAAGCAGTGTTAATTTTATACCCTGTTCTTTGCTTACTTTAATCCTGCTACAAATCAAATCCATACCTAAATATTCCACGCAGCACTCGCAAAATGATGGCAAATTATCTGGCCTTCAGGTCAGAATGGAGGATTTGCTTTAATCATGAACTGCATCTGGAAATAACAGTGTTCAAGTGCAATATTCAGGCTTTTAAGCCACCCCACCCCTTTTCATCCTAGGCAGTCTTTGTCTATTCATGATTACTTGTCATTTGTCATTCATTATATGTATTTACCCCGGTAATAGCTTTTAGAAAATACGGCGGCTCAATTTTAGTGCCTCAATTTCTAGAGCCAAAGTAAAGCAACACTAAACAGGGAGTCTGTAAAAGTGTTCTCGTCTAAAGACGGAGAACAAAAAGATGACACGAGGGCTGGTATATGGTTCCCCTTGATTTGAGCCAGCTGTGAACCCATGTGCCGTTTGGGGTCTGGCTAAGGTTTTGTCCCCTGCTTAAATATACTTTGTCAACACATGCAGACACGCACACATACACCATTACTTGGTAATTTGGTAGTAAATATACATTTGAATGGCTTTGTTTACACTTAAAATTGGAATCTACCATTTGTGTTCAATCAGTGGATGAATGCAATACACTGTTTAGACCCCTTTTAAGACTAATGTAAAGATAAAAGGGCAGGTGTTGCCTTTTTTATCTACCCAGGCCACCATACTGATGTTTAAATATGTGTTTCCTGGTTTCAGTGTGTAGAAATAATGGTCCCAAGCTCAAATTTCCTTGTCATAAATAATGTTTAGGTACAAACTGCAGCTGGCTGTGTTTTTGTCTTTGTTACTAAAACGGGATGCTTGACCATGCACTATATTTCTGTATATTTCTGTACAAATCATTCAGTAATGATTTGAGTTAGATATAATTTGATATTCTTTATATTTCTTAATAACATTAATAATAGTTATATTTGAGTTTTGAGTTATTTTTTGAGCATTTTGTTTTGTTTTGCTTTGCATTATTTTGTTTAATTTTGCTTTGTTTTTTGTTTTGCAATTTATTTTGCATTGCTTTTTAATTGCTTTGCTTTGTTTGGCCTAGACTTGCTTCGCTTTGCATCATGTTTTGATTTGCGTTTTGTTTTGCTTTGCATTATATTTTGTTTTGCTTCACTTTTTTTTTTTGTTGTTGCTTTGTTTGGCATATACTTGCTTCTCTTTGCCTTGACCAGTTTTCTTTTCTTTTCTTTTCTTTTCTTTTCTTTTCTTTTCTTTTCTTTTCTTTTGCCTTGTTTAGATTTTTTTTGCTTTGTTTTTTGTTTTGCTTTGTATTATTTATTTATTTTGCTTTGGCTTTATTTATTTGCTTTGCTTTGTTTGGCCTAGACTTGTTTTGCTTTGCTTTGCCTTGTTTAGATTTTTCTTCGTTTTTTGTTTTGCTTTGCTTTGCTTTGCTTTGCTTTGCTTTGCTTTGCTTTGCTTTGCTTTGCTTTGCTTTGCTTTGCTTTGCTTTGCTTTGCTTTGCCTTGCCTTCATTTCCCTTTGCTTTGCTGGCAGTGATTTTGTATGTTTCAAGCTAATTTAAAACTGTAATTTTTGTTATTGTAACTAAATATTTTGTAAAAATGTTATTTCTCTCCAAAATCAAACTTCAATATTATATTTTATATTATAATAATTACCCACATGTGTTGTTTCATAAATTATTTTCTGATTCATAATTGTTTTACCTATTTATATTTAGCTGAAAAGCACATGATGACATTGTGACAGTATGCCCGACTATTTAAGGTTTAAGTCTACATATATTTGCGGTTGAATGCGAAACTAGATGGGTGCTTGGCAAGACTTTGGTGCATTCCGTTGTATAGTTAGAAAAGAATGAAATATAAACCAAGATCAAGCCTGTCTGGATCACACTGTATCCATTACATCAATTAAGCTAAAGTATTTTGACAGAGTTGTAAATCACTGCAGACAGTCCTGTTGAGATTGCCAGGGATGTGTCTCTCTGATATGACAGGGATTGTGTAAACAGACAGAAGAGCCGTCAAATAAGGGCCTCAAGCTGCATGTAAGGACCATTTTCTCTAAGGTAATATTAAAAAGAATAAAACTGAACTGTTTGTTAAAAAGTCTGATATGTTTAAACTTCAACTCATTACCTTTTCTGTACATGTCCACAAGTAACATCTAAATGTACCTCTTGTGATTTCACAGCAAGATGGGAGGGTTTCAGGCAGTCTCTTATGAGAAGTCGTCTCAAACACACCCGGCAGTGCTGTGGACCGCAGGGAAACTGGCCAAGAGAAGAGAAAAACAGTCAGTAAAGGGAGCCAATTTGAATGAGGTAAGTGACAGTTTGATGTTATGTGAAGGAACTCGACTAGCAGGTGCTTCGGAGGCTTTTTTAAACAGACATTTGAACTGCGTGGTAACAAGAGTCAAATAATTGACCAAATTAATTAGCTAAATGACTTTTCATGTTGCCTTGCAATAAATCTCTCAGTATATCATCACAAATCAATAGGCCAGACCACCGATCACAACTGACCCTTGCATAAGCGCACCAGCATAATTCAGACCACTGTCACTGAAATAGCCATGGTGGAGCAATTGCAAAGTCTGTGATTGTGTGATGTGGCCAAAGGACTGACCACAAAGTACTGCAGCAGATCCTTCAAAACATTACCTGGCTTTTCCACTCGAGCGGTTTATAAGCTAAAACGGGCAATATCCCTCAGTTAACAAACAATTGTGCTGTGCGCGTCTCGATGTTTGGGTGATAAATGCATCAGATGTGAACATTCGAAATAAGCAACAGAGTTTGTTTGGATTCCTTGCAGTAAAAAAACCAAGATGGCAATGGAAAAATGTTGTTGACAACCAGTAAGAGATGTAAATCAGCCAATATAAACACATTTAAACAGATAGCGAAGAATTCTTCTCACTGAATATGAGTTGGTTTTCTACATTTGATAAGGAATTTGCTTATATTTATGTGTTTGTGGAAAGTCGTTGAAATGTTTTTTTTTTTCCAGGAATGACAGTGGCATTGCAATGCGTTCAAAGCATCTTAACTGTGTTTCCCTGTGGTTTGCACTAAAGCTTCGAGACGGTTGTGCAGATTCACGAGAGCTCGGCCGTCTCCGCTACTTCTCTGACATGTTGGCTACATATGCTCCCCTGATAGATCATCCTAATCAGTGTTAGCATTGTGCAGACCGTAAACATTTCCAACGTGAGATTAATCTTTCAGTGTGTGTTTTGTATCTTGCTGTAGTTTGCTGGCGGCAACGTTAGACTGACGAATCTTTTCGTTTTTTCATAGTATCCTGTTTATGATGGTTCAGCTTTGAAATTAAAATTGGTGTGACAATCTATCTAAAAAATCTATATTAAGTCTATATTATTTATTTATTTCTCCTGTCAGCAGAGGGCCTGGATTGAATTCGTCTGATTAAAGCGGTTAAAAACAACTAAGACTTTTATTAACCCAAATTGCTTCAGAGGGACTGTGTTTGCAATTGACTTACAGTAAATTGCTTAGGATAAATGTCTGCTAAATTATACATTTTAATTTCCGCTTCATTTTATTCGGTCGAATCAAAGATGTTGTACTGAAAGTCCTTTTCTCTGCACCCATTACCCTGCCTTCTAGCATGCATCAAGCTGACATGTAATAAACATTGTAAACATGACCTCACTGTGCAAAGTGTAGTGTGCGAACTGCCATTAAAGTCATAATCCGAATCATACAGAGTAAAAGAATGACCCCGTCCCGCCTCAGTTTTAACATATTTACCCGCAAACAAATAAATACAACTGAATGACAGTTTTGAGCTCAACAGGAAATAACTGTGGTCGCTCAGACATCGTGAATCAACTACATGCTGAAAATGAGCTTATGGGTTTGCTTGGTCTTGTTTGCCTGATGGGTTCCGCTCCACCCAGATACAAATGTTCTGGTTTCTCTGCAGATCCCAATAACATTTAGTCATGTTGTAAACATTTAATTGAGAGTTTACCAAATTGTGGGCATACGTTCATTAGCTCAGATACATTCATAGCTGTTTTGGAGGCCATTTTTAACCTGGTGCACATACCCAGGGCTTCTCAGTGTTGACGTCAATTTGTAGGCTAGCTTGGGAAGCTATTTTGTTCCTTTGGGAGTTTATAATGGATTTTAAGCATACCAGTTTTTAATTTATGGGAAAAATAAGGTCTGTGGTTAACATTACTTGAAGATATAGTAATAGATGACACCTATTTATACAGCAAATGTGAATTTTGAAACGGTTTATGCTTTAAAAATGTAGATGCTAACAAGTACTACAGCTACCATAAGGATGGACGTGCTTGACCAAGTTAAAAAATGATATGATCAATAAGTTATGACAATTAACTCATCAAAATAAGTTAAGCAATTTTCAACTTAAAAAAAAAAAAAAAGTTATAGAAGATTCAACTAATTTTTTAAAAGTCAGTTTAATGTCATTTAATTTGAAATTACTTAAACATCCAAGTTGATTGTACTTAAAAATGTACAGTATACCAACTTTTTCTTGTTGAATTTTTTTGAAAAACAGTACTTTTATTGAGCGAGAATGCATTCATTTGATCAAAAGTGAGCGTAAGAACATTTATAATGTCACAAAAATTTCTATTTCAAAAAAATGCTATTCTTTTGAACTTTCTATTTAACAATATTTTCACAAAAAAATATTAAGCAGCACAACTGTTTTCAACATTGGAATGATTTCTGAAGGATCATGTGACACTGAAGACTGCTGAAAATACAGCTTTGTCATCAAAGGAATAAATTACATTTTAAAATATATTCGATTGTAATAATATTGAACTATTTTTGATCAAATAAATGGTGCGTATAAGAGTCTGACCCCAAACTTTTGAATAATTGTGTAAGCTGTAGAATAAAACAGGAAAGTTTCTTGAAGTAATGTTAACCACAGACTTATTTTCTTCTCCTAAGCTTATAAACTACAAACTGAACAGCTCTGTCGCCATGTATCGATAGTTACATCACCACTAAGTAAACATATTGTTAAGGAGTATAACTGAGTGAAACAAAAGTTTCTGACCTTGTTTCCTGTCCCCATAATAGTCAGATGTCTCTCAGCCATGTGCTACCGAAGGAAGAGCATCTATATCTTTATTTTCTTTCCCATCAGCACACATGAAAATTTGCAGGTTTTTTGGACTCGAGGGTGTATGAGACAGATTGTTCTTCATTTTTCAGCCTAACTGACTGCCAAGCCTGTCTTCTCCCTAAACTCCTTTCATATAAATAAACTAGATAGTATATTTTTTCAGGAAAACTTCATCTCCTGTCTAATGTATTTTTGTATAGATTTTGGCGTGGCCTTGTGATCCCATGGGCTCTTCGACATTATCACTTGATATACCATGTAGACTGCAGTACATGTCGCTTCTGAACATTCAGGTCGTTGTCAAGGTTTATTTGCACTCAATATTAAATATTAATTGATTCCAAACTATTTATGTATACATTCATGTTTTAAATAAAACTTGAAGTACTTTACCGTTATTTCTTTAAGAGGCTTTACACAAATTCACAACCAATGTTTGTTGCATGTGCTTTAGTATTTATTCTTGAAGCACTTATGAATGAGTTCACTTACTTACATTTTTTTAGTAAACCCGTTGCCTTCAAATTATAAAGTAAACAAACTTAATGGTTAATTGAAAAAAATTACGGTATTGGAACTCAACACTTCCACATTACTTTTTTTTTTTTTATAAAGCATGAAACAAGGCAACAGGTTTCCTCAATTTTTTTCAAGTTAAGTCAACTGATCACTTTTTACAGTGTAATAACAAAATATCTGACAATTTAAATAAGATGAATGGAACTTTCCATGATTTTTTTTTTCTTAATACACACTGAATGAGAAATCATCCAAGTAAGACTGCAGTGAGGTTTCCTACAAGAGGCTAAAATACATTTCTGATGGTTGTTTTGATACAAATATTTGGAAAGGTGTTTTGCACCATAATGAAACTATTGAGTAGGTTCTGTACAGTACAAGGTCCTTAGGAGTACTTTGCCTTTATCTGTGTCAAAGGGATTTATATGCAAACAGACAGTGATTTGTACTTTTTGTTGTCTCTTAGGATTGATGGGGTCAGAAAGTGATTCAAGGTCGTGGCTCCAGCTCTGCAGCAGATGAAAGTAAACGTCCTCCAGGGCGTTCAGCATGCTTCTCTTAGACAACCACCAGATGGGAGGAAGTCACATGACCTGACTGTTGTCTTGGCCTTCGCTCGCTCACTCTCACCCAGACCACATTGCAATTTGCAAACCTGTATGACAGATTTCTCAAGATTACTTTTTTTTTCTCCTTATATTTTTTGGATGTGTGTTTATTTTTGTCATGTCATGACTGTGTAGGCTATTATAGAATGGTTTTCATGGTTTGAATTTTATTCTCACTGGTAATATTTCTGAACAAATAAACAGTACTAAAAAGCGAAATTAAAAGTCTGTCGGGATGTAGGCTACAGATAGATAGATAGATAGATAGATAGATAGATAGATAGATAGATAGATAGATAGATTTATTAATTAATTATTTGATTAATTTAAATTTGGATTAAATTTAAAGACGTTATAAATTCAATTCCTTCTGAAAAAGACTGGTGGCACCAAAGTCTGAGCAAATCACGTCACAATGTTTTGGCTCGCTGTCGCCCCCGTTCGATGAGGTCACGCTATTACCACACTCTTGCACGTGCTTATGAATATTCACGCGGGAGTGGGATGGCTGTGGTGTCGAGTTTCAGTCAAGGAGGTTGAGAGCGTGTGTTGGAAGTGTGGATTCTGGAGTTGGATGCTGTTGCCGAGGCTGACGGACTGATTTCATCCTGTCTGCGGCGCTCAGTTCGGAGGACAGAGCCCTTTTGAACTGGTGCAGCGTATTCTGAGCTTGACAACAACAGGGGAAATACAAAAAACTGGAAATATACTAGTGGAAGTTATTGTGGCACGCGAAAGTTAACTTGTGGGAAGATGGATATAATCTAAAACGGATTTTTTTAAACGACATTTCATTTTTGGGTGGTTTTCCTGCAGTTGAACGTTGAAACAGACTGGATCTCTCTCATTGAAAAGCACGAACAGATGAGTGTAAGTGTTTAATTGACATTGAACTGAGATTTTATATACCATAATTAAGCGACAAAACTAAAACGCTTTCATCTTAGTCAACGCGCGCGCTTATGGCAAGCCGAATCAACATTTATTCCTTAAACTGAGAATCTATCTTGATCTTACTAATACTTATATTTTGTCTTGTAATAAATAGTCAAAATAAGCCAATAGCCTACTTACCCAATCTATCTAATAAGCCCATTCATTTGGACACTATTTGGACAATAGACTACTCGCTTAACTTGAACAGTTGGACTGTACCATAACTATTCCAGTTTTACTGTTACAAATAGTAGTAGCCTATTAAATAAAGCAACTGAGATAAAAAATAAACGATAAAAATGAGATAAACCCTAGTGTCTGATAGTGTAGAAGAGTAGGCCTTTGGATAACGAATAGATAGTCTAATTAAAGAACAAGACCTCCTGATTAGTTACTGGAAATAGGAAAGGTCCGGTCAACAATTGGAATATGTTATTAGTACAAAAATTACAAGATTTTTTGTGTGCAATTGGTATATTTACTATTTATTAAATTAATAGTAACTTAAAGATAGATACTAGAGTTTAAAGGAATACATGTTAACACAGCTTGCCATAGTCGCTTGCAGTGTATACTTTGTGGACTAGAATGGAAGCATAGCATAATGTCAAATTTAGTAGTTTTGCATGTTTGGGTCATATACATTAACAAAGATTTTTGATTTTTTCATTGCAATAGAGACATTTAAATCACTGCGGTTATTGAGCATTGTCGTAAGTTTAAAAGTCCATGGCCATGCATTCAGTTATACTGCAGTAGTGTTTCATGTGCAATCCAAAGCTTTGGTGAGACCATTGAGATGTCAAGAGAGAAGTTGTAATTCAGACTTGAGAAATTGTTTGTTTGAGTAGGCTAGCCTACATTGCATTTGTTTTGGGGCTTAATACATCTTCGGGTCATTGTTTGCATCTATATTTATGATGGTTATTATGGTGATTGTACATTTTATGGTGGTTTTTGTATGGTTATCGTAAATATGAACCGTATATGATGGTTATTGTAATCTTTCTGAAGTGGAAGTGCATGCATTGTTTTTGTTTCTTGTAGACGGGGTAGAAATGGAGGTTAGGCAACTCTAAAAAAATGTTTCTTGGAATGAATCAGACCTGCACCATACTGTTAGTAATTAATCAATGCATAATCTGACAATCTGTGATAATGCAGCTGATATTAATATCAATACTAAGTTAAGAGAGCTATTATATTTCTTAACCATGACTCACAATACACAGTAGAAGTCGGTAGGTTAAGATATTTTCTGTGGTTCACTGCTGCAGTATGACCACTGAGCTACAGTTATTTGTATATTCTGCACTGCTGTTTTTGATCAAGCCTAGTATTGGTGTAACCCATGTGCGGGCCGCAAAAGCCTCCCAAACGTTTCTTTTCATTGAGGGGGTGATTTGTATTGCATAACTTTAGTTCTTTGCTTTTGAGAATGAATTGGAGAATAGCCTACATAAAATGCCAGAGGAGCAGCTGTAGCAGCCTGTGAAAACCTTGAGGTGAACTTTATAAATCTCACCTCCAGTCCATAGAAAGCAGAAGGTTACTTATCAAACTAAAGAATTATCCCTACAAAATGTATGTATCTGATTTCAAATTCAACAAATAAAAGTGTTGCATCCATCCACTATATCCCATGCAACATTTTAAATTACAGTTTTAATGTATTTATTAATGTCACCCACATCCTGACTTCTCTTGGCCATTGTATCTCAGCTGATATTTTTGGCAATGTGTTGGACCTCAGAGGAAATCAGTTGCAGAATAACAGGGGCAGATGTCCAGTGGTCATTTATTTAACTTGGTTGACACGGCAGAGCATATAGATTTTCTCTCCTTGCGAGACATTCCTCTTAAATTGGTTGATCAGTGGAATTCTTTTGTTAGCCATAGAGAAGTGCTGTGCTTTTGTGTTGGTGACAGGCCGGGGTTCATCCAGACCGCATTCCAAATCTCCCTCTGAGGATGAGAATAATTCATATTCATCAAGATAATAAGGTTGTTTTCACTCATTCAGCTCAGTTGACTTCCATTTCTCTGGTTCGTTGGTTGCCAGTGCGATACTGCAGATATAAAGCTACTGTTTCCACCTCTCTCGTTGAATTTTGAGGCTATTAGATTTTATAACGCCCCGCCCATCACCATCCGTTTGCTAAACTCCACATGTTCGCAGTTCGCACTCACGGTTTTGGGATCTATCCATAAGATTAGTCAGTCACATCCCAAGCTAATTCATGTTTCAGTTTGTTCAGGTGAAGTCATGAGCTTGAAAATGAACCGTGTTCCTCACGCAAATAAGCAGACTGCATCAGGTCGTTTATAGTACTACAATGGTTTTTAAATAAGAACAACATGTTTGATTCAACAGCCACAATTAAACATTGTGAATCTAATAAATCAGAGATAAAACTAGAAGGCGACTGCGCTAGACAGGAAGTGTAGTTGATTCTGGAGCAAGCCGGGCTGAGGAAAGCTTTAGAGCTTGAACCATTTTTTATTAGTTTCTAGACTAAGTGAATGTATAAAGTTGGCTAAGAAAATAGCAGCAGAATTGATGTCTGACCCTCAGACAGAGCAGAACCAGATCGAATGCTGAAGGGCTTTCAAGACATTCCAGGGATTATGTCACCAGACTCTCGTCCCAATGGACGATCGGTTAATTTCTCCGTCCCTGACCTCGGACTGTCTTGGGTGAGCTGAGATCCATTCGGATGTTGGGGGGAAAAAAGCGGGGTCGTTGCGCAGTCACACACTCTTTACAACTTTACATCACTCTTGATCTCATCCTTTTGGCTCAGGAAAGGATTCTCTGATGATCAGACAGTTCCAGTACCTCTGCTGTGGTGTAGTTAAACCCATCCTTACAGGTCTCTGGTGGAGCTCTAAAACCGTAAGCAGTTGCAGCATCTGGTCTCCAGAGTGGTGTGCAGAGATTGCATGCCAGAGGGCTCTTGCCCCTCATCTGCATTTCTCATTAGGTTCTGAGTCTGTGTGTCTGTACACATGTCCTATAAAGCCATGTAGGGTCAGTTTGTGACCTCCTTGTGTTTACTGAAAAAATACCTTTGTGCCCTGCTGCTGGTTGTTTTTAAGGGGACTGCCACTGAAGTGTACAGTTTATGACAACTGTGATATGATAATGAACACCTGTTGCTGGGATTTTGCATAGTTACATGTTTGTTGCCCTTAGCATGCCTAATAATTATGGCATGAATTAAACATTAATTTAAACACAGAGATGGGAGATCATGCTGCGCACACACAAACATTCAAGAGCACAGAAACTTATCAACGCTGCCCTGCAACTTTTATTTAAGGTAGCCTATAGTTCACCCTAATATGAAAATATAGTTCACCCTAATATGAAAATTATGTCAGTCATTTACTCATTATTTTAAGTCATCATTTACTCATCCTGGTGTTGTTCTAATGCCTTATTTCTTGTCTTTTTCGGACTACAAAAGGAGAAAAAAAAATGTCTTGTTCTCGCTGGTACATATATTGGCAGTGAATTGTGACCAGCATGGCAGGATCAAGCTTTTAAAAAAAGATGCAAATTATCACAGAATAATCCCATGCGACATGTGCCAAATATTCCAAGTGTTCTGAGGGTATACGATAGTGTTTGGAGAAAAACAAATGGAAATTGAATGTATTATTTAACCAAAAATCCTGACCTTGGCCATTGGTGTTCTGTTCATGGCTATGCAACGTGTGCGTTCGTGAGACTCCACTAGAGCCGCAGTTCACTCCTTTTTGCCCAGAAAAAGCACACAAGTTGTGAGAAATCAAGACTAATAGATACATGACATAAAATGCAAGTATCCGTGTACTTTCTTTACTATCTCTAGACCGGAATTCCATTTGTCTGATGACAGTCTGTTCAGAATGACAGTTGACAGGTGTGAACAGAATGCAATAACTTCTTTTTACGACAAACACAAAGGATACGGGTACATGGACTGTGTTTCCTGTCGCGTGTTTGATAATCTTGATTTCTCACAACTTGTGTTTTGGACAAATTTTGCACAAAAGACCAACGGCCAAGGTCAGGAATTTCATTAAATAATACATAAAATTTATTTATTGTACAAAAAGTTACTTTTTCTCCAAACCATATCGTATACCCTCAGAACACTTGGAATATAGCATACGACGCGTGTCGCATGGGACCATTCTGTGATACTTGTGGGTCTTTTTTAAAAAGCTTGATGCTGGTTGCTATTTACTGCCATACTATGGATGAGTGTGAGCGATACATTTGAAAAAAAATTATCATTGTATGGTCCATAAAGGAAAGAAGGGCATATGCCAATATAACAACACCAGGGTGAGTAAATTATGACTTAAATTTTATTTTAGAAATATATAAGAAATATATCAGGTTTCGGAAGTAAAATGGTTTGTGAATGTTGTTTCGTGTTGATTTCTGTGGAATTCTTCAGATTTGCCCCCAAAATCGGTGCAAAAAAAAATCTGATGACAATGTATTTAGTAGCTGTCTTTCCAAGAGACTAAGACTTAGCCTAAGATAGTACATAAACATAAAATGGATAACTGTCAAAGTAGCATTTGTAATGGGCGTAACTTGAATCTCCTGAGGGACAGAGGAAGACAAAATATTGCGGCTATGGCTTGTACGTCTCAACCTGATATGGATTTGTTTGACTGTGGGTTCAACAACTCAAATATATATGGTTCTCCATATGGCAACAGGCATAACGGACACGATACCTCTCTTTGAAATGATCCGTAAATGGGATGGTACAGTCTGTGTTCAGTTAAAACTACACTCAGTAAATTTCATAAACTCTGTACTGAACTCATCCGCTTGCTGCAGCCAGATGTTTCCAATTTCGCACTGTAACCGAAGCTGTATCAGCTGGTGTCATGTTCAAAGGACCCAGCAGCACGTGTGGTTCTTTGTTTTCTTCAGCGCGCAGACCTCTTCCACAAACATTTCCACAAACACACTCAGCAGGTTGGAGGGTGTGGGAAAAAGATGGTCCCCTGAAGCCAGAACATCCTAAATGCTGGCCAAACCACGGCTGATAGGGCCTTGTTTTTTTCCCCCCATGGCTCAAGTGTATCTGATGTAGATTAGCAGTGCACGTATATGAGGCCTGCAGGTGGTTTTCTTCTTTCCCACCAGCTCCTGTGGTGCACATCTACCATGGCTTATGTTGGACTACTGTACTGAGAACGTGGGATCAGCTCAACTGTTGAGTAAAGGGATGGTGGCACAAAATGCAGTGTTTCCCATAGGATTTTGTGAATCTGTGGTGGGTGGACCTTGGTCCCTCTAGGGGGTCCGGGCGGGGGCATTTTTTGTAAATTTTAAAGTTTTTTTTTTTTTTACAAATGTTCATTCATCAATCGGGTGCACTTTGGTAGTTCAAAATTAAGAGCTCCAACCCATATTCAGTGTGCAAATCGAACAAAGAAAAAGTCATTTGACTTGTACCTGAACTTTAATGTCGACATGAAATCAAAATGGACCCTATTTACTTTGTTAGTCTTGTGGTGAACATTTAATCCGAGCAAGTTAATACACAGAAAAAAATAGTTTGCCGTGGTAATCTTTAATCAAAATTTAATAAGGTACTTCCGTTCTGGAATGCCATTCCTTTTCTGATGACGTCAGTTTGACGGCTTGGGTTGAAAACGCTTAACCACTACCCTCAAACCGTTACTCTGTTCAATATTCCGTTTCATTTGGAAATGCGTCACAACACTGGAGAAAAGTCGTTTGCAGCTTCCGGTTCACGGGGACTTTAAAGGAGTCTCAAACCTATTTTTAGTTGTGATATTGTATCAGTCTACATTACACTACAAAGGAATAATTTTATAACTTATTATCATTATTATGACAGTACGTAATAGCCATATATTGTAAAACAAATGCACTGAAAAATATTTCTATACTTGAAAGAGTTTAACGCGTAAGCTTTTATTTTAACGAAAACTGCCGTCAAAAGTCAAGCTTTTATTTTGACTGAACAAGTTTACAAACGCGTCTCATTACAAATCTAATGAAATACTGCAATCTTCAACTATGCAAGTTGGTGCCTGCTGCGTTTCCAAATGCACGCTAAACTCAGCACATGCACAGAGAGAGTTCACTGCATTCATTCACTGTGAACTTAGACGACGAGCTGATCACGTGCTGATCGGAATTAGAGTGTACTGGTTCTGCTGTATGTTTCTGGCTTCAACAAATAATCAACTCATTAGAATTACTTGTTTTTTAATCGGACTACACAGGTTGCGCTATTTGTATTTTATTAAATAAAAAAAAGAGTAATTTGTTCGGGAGTCGGTTCCTGCATTATTATTATCATTGTTTTATAAGGATCCGGTTCTGAATAAGAATCGGTTCTTGGTTCCCAACCCTAGTTATAGGCGCAGTGTGTGCGTGGGTGGTGTTTGCAGATCTTTAAGATACTCCATTATTGTAGATAAGTGCTTCAACATGAGGCTTCTCTTGCCAAGTCTCACTGGTTCTGAGTGATTTGCTCAAACACCCAGAAGTAGCATTGGAATTGATCACGATTGGCCAGGTTGGTTGTTTTCTTTGATTTCTTTTGATTATCTTGTAAAAGCAATAAAATATTAGGAAAATAATCCCAGTGTGACAGCATGTTTGCTTGAGATCAAATGATAGTCAACGTGAAGTTAATTTGGCCCAGCACTAAACATACTTTAAAATGGAAATATTTGAGTTGCCCAATGTTGAGATTGATGGTGTTACTTTATGGCTGCTTAGGGTTTCTTTTTTTTAGGTCTTTTTGGCTTTCAGGGCCTTTTCTCACTCATCATTTACACTGAAGGGGCCAATATACTGTATTGTCTTTACCTCATTCGCCCTCTCAATCTAACCAAAATGAACTTTAGAAAAAACATCATTCTTTAAAGCCGTGTTTGCAGTCATTACAGTCTTCCAGCGTGAGTGTTGTTTGAGGTGTCGTGAGCAACGTGGACGTCTTCCACTGGTTGGGAAAACGTTTTGGACATCGAGTGATAGATGATCAGTGTTGGTCTGGCCAGCTGTGGTTGTTTTCATCCCCAGCGTCTTGGCCAAAGTGGTTTCAGTGTTTAACAGAGCAGCTTCTTTGGGATTGTTTAACTCCAGTTTTCTGCTCTGTCAGATCTTTGGAACTGTTGTGTGGAATGAAAGTGTTGGCTAATGGAGGAAGGCTGCAACACTTGCTTAGAAATATTAGTGGTCTAGATACCCACAAATCTGCTATCTTCTCTTCTTTGGAATGGAAGATTATTATCATTTTTTTTTTAAGTACAAAACTGCAACCCACTTGGAAAAGGTGCTTGGAATCAGCAGGTGTGAACAGCTTGTAGACCATTATTAAATGTCATTGTGGGCATTGATTCTTTAAATTAGATAGGGCAGACTTGTTTTCACTTCATCTGTGTCAGATTTTGTCAAGAGATAGACTGCCTTGCACACAAAGTGTTTTCTTTTTTCTTCAAATGGGCCATTTTCTATAATTAAACCATGAGTCCTCTGTCATTTTAAGTGGTCTGGGTTAAACACATGACCCAGAGCGCTGGAAATATGCCCAAAGATGGAAAATTAGAAACAGTGATGTAACACCTCTAACATGCTATTATAAAAGTAGCAAAATATTAAGATATATGGCCAACGTCTTGAATGGTTTGATCTACCTACTATATAAATATAGTTTATGAATAATATGTTATAGTCAACTATTATATTTAGATTTATGAGGAGAGAGAAATACTCTTGGATTCAGAGGCATTCAATGCAAGAATAAGAAACTTTTGGACAGAATAGCAGTTGTCTAGGTTCGTTTGCTGTGGTACATGTCCAGCCCTTTGGAGGTCTGCTCCAGCCGTTAGTAAAAGTGGCAGTGTCCGTTGAACATATCTGTGTAACTTTCTTTCAGCCTTTGACAATGTTTTGGACATTGCCTCAATGTCTGGAGAACAAATCATAATCTTTTTGTTCACAGTCGAATTTTTAATTTTGAAACCAAAAAATGTCCACACAAGGACAGGGGTTTCGGATATTGCCATCTTTGTGGGGATATTTTGTCCCCATAATGTAGGGTTTACCCGGACCACACACACACATAGACTTATGGTCGTTGTATTCAGAGGTTTGGTGCACATAATCTACGTTGGAGGTATTGTGTGTGTGTGTGATTGCCTGTACTTTCTTAAACATATGAGAGTGTTCCTGCTCGTGTGTGTGTGTGTTTCTCAGTCCCTGTGATGCTGACAGACTGAAATTAGCTTTGGATTCCCATATGCACAGGGCAGGCTTCCAGCAGACCCCAATTACAATGCAGCAAAGCCAGAGAGGGTGCAGGGCAGACTGTGTGGAGCCCTCCTGGTCTGCTCCGTCGCTCAGGCACACACACACACTGTCACTACCACAGACTTGACAGACTACCGCAATGAGGCGCACAGCACGCACTGATCTGACTCACACACACTGGCGCTTACACGCACTTTTATATGGACACCTGCATCATCAGACTCATTCACACACATTTTAGATTAACCACATGTGCAGCTGTGTGCAAGATTCAACACCACCAGTTATTCTGAAGTTAATCAAGTTAAACCTACACACACATTGATACATACTTACCTACTTAAAACAAATACCCCGTGGGGTAGAAAGTGAAAAGAATTAGCATTAGAATTTTGCAGAAGGGAAAAAATACATAGCTGGAGTCCACCACCGGAGGGAGCCTCTCTGATTCCTACAGTATGACAGAGCAAAAGTATTTCCTGTGAATCTGTTTTTATTTACTTTATGAAAACATGTGAAATTGTATGTGGTTTATAGTAAAGAATTTGATTGTGAAGTTATTTTTCTTTTGCAGGGATTGAGAATGACATGATTATTTCCCTTGTCCTTAAATTTAATTTTGTGGCTTTTGATAGTAATGCAGATGGTGACAGGCTCATCTTAAAGTCGACATGAAATAAAAATTTACCCTATTTACTTTGTTAGCGCATATTACTAGTCTTTTGGTGAACAATTCATCCGTGCAAGTTAGTACAAAGATTAAAGAAATAAAATTGTTTGCCGTGGTAATCTTTAATCAAAGTCTGAAAAGTTACTTCCGGTCTGGAATGGCGTTCCTTTTCTGATGACGTAGGTTTGACGGCTTGGGTTGAAAATGCTTAACCACTCCCCTCAAACCGTAATAGTCTTCTATGAGTAAGAGATGGAGAGGAGGAGCGCTGAAGTGAAACCCTGCCCTCTGTTCAATATTCCGTTTCACTTGGAAATACGTCACAACACTGGAAAACTGTCGTTTGCAACTTCCGGTTCACGCAGACTTTAAAACTGTATGTATATGTATATACACATGAGGACAAAACAAAAACATGAGAAGTTTATATATATATATATATATATTAGGGATGTCCAGATCCGATCACATGATCGGAAATCGGGCCCGATCACGTGGTTTCAGACTCGATCGGAATCGGACGTTACCTCCCGATCAGGACTCGGATATATATGTATGTATATATATTCTCATTTTTTAACACATCTATAGTTATGCGATGGCACAGAGCTAGACCCTTTTGACTCCACACAGAAACAGCAATGCGTGCGGCATGACATCACTTTGTTGACATCACCAAAAGTGAAGAATTTATGTTATTTATTACTTGATTGTTTAAGCTACCTCACAGAAGTGCTCTGTTTGTTAACAGAGTTGTTGAATGTTAAAATAAGGTGAATTAAATAAAAAATAAGGAACATCCTGGATCTATTTTTTCGCTCTTCTTTATTCTTTTTTTATGTACGTATTATAGAAGTATCGGATCGGGACTCGGTATCGGTAGATACTCAAAATCAAATGACTCGGACTCGAGGGCAAAAAAAACTGATCGGGACATCCCTAATATATATATATATATATATATATATATGTATACAAACACACACATAGTAGCTTGAAATTATGCAGCTTTTGAAAACGAGTGTCCAAAATGTGTTTAAATCTAAAAGGCACTGGTAAACTCTGTCTAGCTTGCTTTTGAAAATAAAGGGGGTCAATGTGATTTTTAGTGTTGTTTCAAGAGATTTAGTCAAAGGCAGTCAAATATAGGCTTCAGTTGTACCTTTGGATGTGAATACAATTTTCCTGTAGTACTTTTATTCCACAAAAGGAACCAGAAAACCACTCAATTCATTATTCCTCGGATAATAAGCTCTCTCATAACTTTCGAAATGTCATCTCCTTTCTGCTTTGCAGATCCTTAATACTTGAAAAGCTGGCCTAGATGAGTCAAGTTCCTCTAACAAGCATACATATTTAAGATGTGTCTTACAGAATGTTTATAATTCATTTGGACCCAGAAAGATCCTACTCCAGGAATCATCTATAAAAGATTTTGTTTCATAATTTCAGCAATAAGGTCGTCGTAGTTTGCAGGTCCACAAGCTACAATTTTATGGATGAGGAATTGCTAATTTAAAAAGGAGCTGGAGGAACGCTCAGAGGAGACCTTTGTGGTTTTAATATATTAGAATTGGCCCACCAGCGTTTTTCTAGCTTCATTTTGTGCATTAGTGTTGGCATTAATATATGACAGGGTTAAAACTGAGTTGGCTTTAAAGGGTACTCTTGGCTCTCTTTTGCATCAATGTGGGTTGCAGTTGTATAGTTTTACTTAAAAAAGGGGGGCTCATGTTAGCCACAGTCTCTATTTTAAGCTCCTGTCCATCACTGCATTGATATTTTGCTGTAGGAGGACATTCCTTAAGTTTACACCCCAAAAGAAATGAGAGTTGATGTATTTAAATGAGGGTTTTAAGCTTGGATCTCTCTACCATACACGCCAAAATTGACTAAAATAATCAATATAACAGGGTGAAATATTGACTCATTCAAAGGACATGTTCATCAAAAGACACAAACTATAACTAAAACAATGAGACTTTGAATTTCTTTTCATTTTAGTACAGACTAGAAAAGCTTCTCACATAAGCTGTAGCAATAACGTCTTGACTTATTAGCTGACAGTAAAATGCAGGAACAATGTGTGTACATGGTGTACTGCTGCATTATTAAAAGAGAACCCATGCAACATGTGGAAAGCCACTTAAGCATTCCTGTCATAACTGTAACCGAGCCTGCTTGTGTAATCCATCTTTCTGTAATGCATGCTTCTTTTTTTTACAATGTTGGACTGTTTTCTCTCAGTTCACTTATGCTTGTTTCTCTAACTAATGTCATTTTCCATTTGTCCTGTCAGGTTTTTTAAGAAGAATTTTCAATGAAGAGAGAAGGAAGGACAATTATGGATCCATTGCATCAAAACAGGACTTTGAAGTGGTGGATATTGGTGATCCTCTATGTGATACTACACCTCATGACCATCCAATCATCTATGGTACCAGGAACATTGCAGCTCCAACTAGATGAGGAACAGCCTGCAGGAACTGTAGTAGGTGACATCAGTGCTGGCCTCCCACCTGACATGATTGCAAGCCACTATTTCATCTCAGATCATCAGGGTACAGGTGTTGGCACCGATCTGGATATCGACGAGAGTACAGGGATCATAAAAACAGCAAAGGTCTTGGACCGAGAAGTACGGGACCGTTATAGCTTCATAGCAGTCACCATGACCGGTATAACAGTAGAAGTCACCATCTTAGTCAATGACATCAATGATCACGCACCAGTGTTCCCCAGAAAAAGAGCCACGTTTAAAATCCCAGAGCAGACAACCATAGGCGCCAAGTTTCCTCTTGATCCGGCTGTGGATGCAGATGAGGACCAGCTCACTACGCAAGGTTACATCATAACGGATGGAAATGTAGGACAAGCTTTTCTTCTTGAAACCAAACGAGGATCCAACAAAGTCCTTTACTTGGATTTGGTGGTCAATGCGGTTTTGGACAGAGAGACAAGATCTTCGTATACTCTACTCCTGGAAGCATTTGATGGTGGTTCACCCAAGAGAACAGGACAGATGATCCTGGACGTGACTGTGCAGGACATCAATGACAACGCCCCAGTCTTCAACCAGAGTCGCTACCATGCAATGATCTCCGAGAACCTTCAACCTGGGAACAATATACTGCAGGTGTTTGCTTCAGATGCCGATGAAGGTGACAATGGGTTGGTTCTCTATGACATCAACAGAAGACAGAGTGATCCTGATCGCTACTTTGTCATTGACTCTCGAACTGGAGTTATCACTCTAAACAAGCCTTTGGATTTTGAGATGAGAAGAGTTCATGAGCTTGTGATACAGGCTCGGGACAATGCCAGTCAACCAGAGATCACCAACGCCTTTGTGACCATCCAGGTGCGAGACTACAACGACAACCAGCCCACCATGACCATCATCTTCCTCAGTGAGGATGGTTCTCCACACATCTCTGAAGGAGCACAGCCAGGCCAGTATGTGGCTAGGATTTCAGTCACAGACCCTGATTATGGAGAATATGCCAATGTGAATGTATCTTTGGAGGGGGGTGATGGAAAGTTTGCTTTGACCACTAAAGACAGCATAATTTATCTCATCTGCGTGGATAAGATACTTGATCGTGAGGAGCAAGACCACTATGCACTCCGAGTCATGGCAACAGATTCTGGCACCCCTCCGTTACGGGCAGAGTCTTCATTTACCATTCAGGTCACAGATGTTAATGATAACCCACCTTTGTTTGACCATCAGGAATACACCCAGGTTATTCCAGAGGTGGCCTTTCCGGGAAGTTTTGTTGTACAGGTTACAGCACGGGACAAAGACCAGGGACCCAACGGGGATGTTCAGTACAGCATCCTACAGACTGAAGGAACTCATTCAGATTGGTTCAGTGTTGACACAATTACTGGTATTGTCACCACCCTGACCCAGCTAGATTATGAAACTGACCCTATACCGAGTGTAACTGTTGTTGCCACTGACAGGGGTCGACCGCCACTGTCTTCTACAGCTGTGGTCAAAGTGATCCTACAGGATATTAATGATAACGAACCTGTGTTTGGCAGCAAGTTCTACAATGCATCCATCAAGGAGAACGCCGCAGCAGGGACCTGTTTCATGGAGGTAGGACTATAATTTCTTTGTCTTCAAATGCTGAATTTGAATTATACTGATTAATATGCAAAATTTTGGGGCTTTTTAAATAATGACCTGTGTGAAAACCCCAATGTGGAATGACTTGTGTATATTTAAGACATATTGCTAGAGTGCTTTTTTGAAGTGTGTAAAATGAGTAAATGGAAACAGTCGTTTTAGGAAATTGACTTGGAAACCAGCATGATGAATTGTAAGATATTGAAGAGTGAGCTTAAGTAAGCTTTGTTTGGGTTGGACTACTTCAGTAGGGAGTTACTCTCCTCGGGCTTTGGGAGATTGTTTTTTACTAGCTGTTCTTACTTGCACTTCTCAATGGTTTTCACTGTATTGCATAAGGTGGTTCAGCTATTTGTATTTACAAAGAACCGGTTCTAGATTCACAACCTAACTTTTCATGTGAAAATGACATTGGATAAAATGTGAGTGGTCAGTTGAGGTTTGTTTGGACCTTGTTCTCATCGGGCCAAGAATTCTTAGTCCCTGTTGTCTGCTTACTATAAAAGGCACATTCTGCGTTTTATCAATGTCTGTACAGGGACTTCAAAGTGTTTTTCTAATAAGTTTCTCCACAGGCAAATACAAAGCTCGTAATACATTTCCTAGTAAATCAAAACGTGTAATTTCACATGGTCACATATCAAGTGAAGGCACATTAATGCTTTCTCTGTGGTGGATTTGTGCTGGCGGGGGTTGAGACACACTCCAGCGAGCTGACAGAGGGCCCAGCAGACGGGAACTTGGCCCTGGGGTTTCTCCGGAGAGAGGGAGGATCGTGCCTGGGAGAGATTTTGGGACGGACTGACTGCTTTCTGGTACAGAGTGGGAATAGGAGCTGTATAGGGTCAAGTGGGAGGTCTGGGAGTAAAATTAGAAGTTTATAGTGGTATTACTTAAGTTCGGAATTAGCAATCGGATCAGCAGTACTCGGGTCTACAAATCAAGTGCAAATCAAATCTGATTGTGGCTCCTGTCTTGCTGTCAGTTTTCATCCTCATTCAATGAGTGCTAATGGTTCACAGACAGTTGCAAAAAAAAAGACTTGAGTTTTCAACGTAAGAACAATATAAGGAGTTACTAAGTCTATCCTTACAACCATCAAAGCAAACTTGCCAAGGACGAGGTCCAAACCAACTGTCTCTCAGGCTGTGGCACAAACGACTGCTGTAGATGGGAGCTGGCATGCCACTCAAGAGCAGTTGGGAGTTTGATGATGCACAGACTGCAGAAATCACTGCCAAATCCACATCCAAGCATCACAGCACGGCACTTGATGAGTTGCTTTTTTCCCTTCATCAGAGATCCCTGTGCGCAGAGTTCCCACCGCCTCCCTTTTTCTGAATCAAAGCTTCTGTCCAAATGCCATTACAATGGGTCTATTGTGATCATTCATTTAACATCTGAACCGGGCTTGATTTCATTTTTTCCAGTGTATCCCTCAACAGAGCGTGATTAGTTTAATGTGTACTGGCACTGGCGGTTTACTATATTTAAAATTTTTGTCACTTTGCTTGTGCGTCACTGCCGTTGGGCTGAGGAATAGTTAAATTGGTTTTATTTCTCTTTTGGTGAATTTCCACTCTTTGTAGTGTGAAAACTCTAGCTACTCTCTCCAGTTTTGTTTTAACCGCAAAGATAACACGCAAAAGACTTGTGGCATTGGAATCAAGGGTGTCTAAAATTATAAGACATGTTACTAAATTCTTTTAATGACCATAACCCTGCTTTCAATTATTACTCTATTATTTATAAGGCATAAAACTGAGTTGATAATCAGTGTTGGGTTGGGCAGGGATTTTATAGTTTATAATTTGAATTAATGTTTTTATCAAGTCAGTTTTAGTTCGTTTTATTTCATTTTATTTTATATTTGTCTTAAATTTACTTTTCATTAAAGTTACTTTTCATTAGTTTTCATGATATCATTGTTAGTTTTATAGTTGTATACTTTCATAATGTTTAGTATAGTTTCAGAATTTTAGGGCTGCCAAAGTTAATGTGCTATCATTCAAAATCTTTAAATTTCTCAGTACTTTCTAGTGTTATTTGTATCTAGTTGCATTTTCATGTTTAATGGAGGCACGTTATACATTTTTTATAAACTTTTTTTTCAACAGTAATTTCATCAATCGAGGTAATTTATTAATAACTAAATATTGATCCCATGCTGGTATCATTCCAAATCCCAAATCTTGGTAACTATCTATCCATCCCTTCTATTGTGTGATATTGTGAACCCTCTAACCGTTTGGAAAGTTTGGAGCTGTAATGGAGGACCCAGATGAAAGGCTTCTCTTTGGTATGCGTAAGAATGGCTTGAACTCAGCTGCTGTTTTGTCTCTTCTGCAAGGACACTTCACATTTTTAGGCTATTCACAACACACTCCAACTGCGGTCTTGGACATGTTCACCACCGGGATGACGACAGTTTTTCACTCTGTGTGAGGCAGCTGCATAATTGGTACATCTAGTCAAGTCTCCTTTTTCTTCATGATTTGAATTGAGAGAGCTGTGAAAAAGATGGAGTGTGGTTGCTCCACAGGTCTCAACAGCACAATAAGGCAGGAAAGGCCTTTGTCCCATTCAGATTCATTGAACGCCTTGAACAATCATCTGTTAGCATAGTCTTGTTAGCGCTGCATTTTATTTCTAAAGCCATTTTTCTCTTTTTTTTATTGAAACACTCATCTTTGTGCTTTTCTGTGATTGTATAATGGACCAAAGCAAACAGTACTGTTCACTTGCACAGTAGGGCTGGGAGATATATTGAATATTTATTTACAATATATAAGCAGTGATTTTGCAGGTGTTATACAATTCAACAATATTATGATTGCAATGCTTTTATTGCACTTTTTGTTTGGCCATTATTTTTCCTAAAGACCACTCAACCCTCTACGCACACATTGACGATAGATCCCCATTGGCTAGTACATTTTTTTGTTCACTCGCCAGACTTTAGTAATAACTTTAGTAAATAGAACTAAAACTTGGTAACCATGTATGCATATTTGTCATTTTAACTGAATTTAGGACTGGTAGTGGTGCTTGGATATATTGTTGGTCATTCAGTGTTTCTGTAAAAAAAAAAGATAATAGTAATAGATAATAGTTCATATTAAAAGATAATAATACTAATTCTACTAATAATAAGAACATATAATGAGCTGCCGGGTTCATTAATATTAATCAGTTGTCAGCGTTTGCTCGAACTGATTTGCTGAAATTAAAACATGGACTGTAGTATATGTGCGCCAGCCAATGAGATAGCCGTTTGCGCATTATTTCTGCTCACTACCGGCATTTATCCTGCTTGTTCTTAAAAGCTGAATAATTCCAAATGAATTCCATTATTTTGACAGGAATATACATCAAAGAATATCGTTTAGATGAAGCGTTGATTTCTGCGTGGTATATAAATCTCTATATCTCTCTCTCTTTGCGTGTGTGTGATGGCGCTTTCACACTAGCACTTTTGGTGCGCATCCGGGTTTCGAATGACGCATTCATAGCGGTTACCAAGCAACACGATTACGCGCCAACTGCAGCTTGATGACGCAAGCGCACCGCGGTTCGGACGGCAGTCAACACAGTCCATCGGGGGTAGGGGGAGGGGGGAGCAATCGAACTCGGGTTCGGAACAGCAAGGCAAGCAACACACAGCGCTCTCAGCAAAGCGACGGCGAGTAGTGCGCTTTCACACTAGAGTTTACGGTACGTCAAATTCTCTGCGCACAAGGGGGTAATCCATCAGCCGGAAACTGAAGCTTCATTGGGGGCCGCCATTGTAGCAGACCATCACCTGCTGTTAGCATTCCATTGACTCCCATTCATTTTGGCGTCACTTTGACAGCAAATAACTTTACATCTGAGGCGTTTAAAGACTCCATTTGTTCATATTTTTTTTTTTTTTTTTTTTTAACACGACAATGTATAAAAGACTCCAATACCTTGTATCTTACGTTATGGCCCCGTAGAAGCAGTTTTTGTAAAAATAGGCTAACGATTGCGTCATAACCACACAACTCTCTGTCGCACAGTAGAGAAATTACCATAAGACAGGCGGAGAAGCTCGCAAGCAATCGGGGGGACGTGGAGGCATAAAGTCAAGGGAGAAGCCCATAGAGAGTCATAAAGTTGCTCCTGCTGTTAGCTCATGGACAGCTAATACTCACACTCTCCGTCTCTGCGAGATTCGGAAGGGAATGATTCAGATTTCTCTCGGCACAGCTACTAGAAGACTTACATCTGTCAGACAGGTTGCTCACGTCACATCTACGTCGTCAAGCTCAGCTTGAACCTGCGCAGTACGGTCAGCCATCAGGAAGTGAGTGCTTCTAATTGACTTCACTTTTCTCCGTTAAAACGTATGGGGTCGTTGTGTCCATCTTATATACTGTCTATGTCTGCGCATCCATCGAGATGAATTGAATTACTACAGATCGCTTGACGGAGAGCAAAACTCTCAAGCACTCAGTCAGTGTTCAGCAAGTGAAAATATATCTATGCTAAACTTATACTTAGCCTCTAACACACACTGGTGAGTAAAATCTATGATTCCTCTGAGAAAAAAATGACAACATTACATGTCTAAAAGAGGCTAAAAAAGTATTGATTTGATTTTTGATTTCTCAGCCCTAGTCATCTAAAGAGTTGTAATGGCAAAAGTTAACTTGACTTTTAGGGATGTTCTTCCTTCCTCATGGGGAGCTGTGTGCCTCCACAGCTTCTTATCTGATCTAACTTCACAGCTCATTATGAGGGTGTCAGTACAACCACACCACCCCAAACCTTCTTAGAGAGATCTGTCAACACTGGAGGCTCTTTAAGAACTTGAGAGGAGTCCGAATATTTGAGCCAAACCAAAATATTTTGGCATTTGCCCGTTTCAGAGCTCTGAGTACAACTGCGTCTATCAGTTTTCCCTTTAGCCTCAAAGATGTTTCCTGTCTCAGTCGTTTCTTGGCAACTCTCTGCTGGAAGTGAACTCCAAGTCCTGCAATGTCCTTGAAAAGACATCACTGATATGGTTCCATTTATCTTCCACAGGCTTTGATTGCCCCCGTGCTTTAAAAAATACACTCGCAGAGCTTTCTTTGGTCAAGGGCAGCACTATATCTCTCTGCTTCATTGCCAAGGTGTATTCGTGTTCGGGACAGTTTGGGGCAAATTACTCATAACACAGCATCAGACAAGTGCACTCCAGCTGTGCCTTTCTTTCCTGCATCTTTAGACATTAAATCACCCAACTTGTTGAAATGTCAGAGGCAGGAGGTTTCCGAATACTGACAGCATCTGCCCCCAAAAACCTGATATTACCTGATACCTGATTATTTTACACACCAATTAGCGGAACACGGTGCAGATCCATAATGCATCCGGACAACGATACATAAGTACATTTATAAACAAACATATAAAGAGGACATAAAATAAGGCCTTTTTATTATCTATTTATCTATGTATGTACAGTATGTGTGTGTGTGTCTGTTTCTGAATCTTCGCAGTATCGGCCTTAAATTAATTTGACATATTGTGTTTAGGCACTCTAAATGAATACTCAGTACTCAAGACATGTATGCATTGGAGGAAATATGATCTAAAGTTGTTAAATGCTATACATATTTTATATATATTTTTTAATATAGATATTTTAAATGTAATCTATTTTGTTGTAGCAAAGATTTAAGCTTGTAGCAAATTTACGTTGATGTTACTGCTGTGCTTTTACTCACTGGCTCAGTTTTTCTTCTTTGAATGCGAGACTCAAAACATCAACAAGCGAAGCTCAGCAGGCCTTTGCATGGACCAGGTCCTGGTCTGAGGAGGAGTGGATGTCTGCATGCCTCATTAAGCTGCATACACACTACCATATGGCATTTTTCTCTTGATCAGATGTCCAGTTTTTTTTTGTTTCAGAATATGCCTCAGATGCTGCCTTTTTCCACTAGTCTCCAAAAGCCATTCTCCACTTTTCGAATGACTTGGTCACACTGCTTCAGTGCACACAAAAGGCGATCATTTCTCTTGTCTGGTTTGATGCCAGACAACTTTGCATAGGCTAGTTTGGGCTCTTTTTTCACAATGGCCTTCAATAAGAGAATCATAGCAACCGTATTTGTTAGTTTTTTTGGATATGATTTCTTTGGATTCTGAAGCAGAAACTGTGTAGAAAATGCCTGGGGAGCTCAACATGACCGCTTTTGGTTATAGAAGTTTACTATTTATAGAGTCGTTTTGTTAAGAATAAAGAAATTCATATTGAATTAACGCATTTGAATGCCGTTTATTTGCTTAAATGCTATAATAATGAATCCCAAAGCTCAACTAGTTGACAGACCAATTTATTTCTGAAATTAGTTTTTAAAAATTTGTATCTAATGTTTTGCTTTCTGTATTATGCTTTTTTGATTCAATATTTGTTGGATTGTTTATATTTTCAGGCTTTTTATATTATATTTATTGTGTGTATATAATGCTGCAATTTTGCACATAGCCTAGCTAAAATGCAGGTTAAACAAGACATTTTTTTAAACAATTACAAGTAGCCTCCAAATATTTGCACGTTTTGTAGATGCTTTTTCGTAAACAGAAAAAAAATGGCCCATCGAACAGTTCCAAGTGCTCTTCTTCATGTTGTTGAATGTTGCTTTGCTAATATTAACTTGTGAGCTCTCTGTTTAGTTGTTTGCACTTGTTTATAGCCATACCTTGCAATCAGTGTAACCAGCTAAGCAAATACAAGAAGAGGGAAAGCCAGTCAGACAGTCTTGGTGGCATACTTCGGTCCTCTCCCCTGCAGGAGCTCTATCGCTCTGGGCCAAGCCTCCGCTGTTTTTAGTTCTCCTCGGTGCTTCTCTTTCCTGCCGCTAACTGCCGTGCCCCTGCTACCCCGGCTCTGTGGTTTAGCACTGTATTTACACAGAGCAGCCAAATTGCAGGAAACGAGATGTACTACTTAATGTGTTTGCAAATATAATACTTCCTCGAGCACTTCGTTTGAGGCCAAGCGGGCGCACTGAAGCGAATATAAACATGGACGCACATCTGGACATTTTGTGGGTGTCCAGGTCAGAGTTGCTCCACTTGAGGCAACTGCCTATGTTTTTATAGCACGCAGAGCCCATCAATTCAAATCCAATGCATCTGTCCAACTGTAGCAGGGGGGGAAATGTGTGACTTACTAGGGTGTGAAGAAAAGTGCTCACAGTGCACTGCTTAACAGTGACAAATTTAGGATGTGTGTTTGTGGTAAGACAACAGCAAGAAAGAGGGAGAAGACAGACTTGTGGACTATGTGGTGGTTTTGGTATTAGCGATTTTTGAATAGTAACTTGGGGCGAGTTGATGAAAAATTAAGTCTTTCATGGTTTTGTGGTTTGTTCTGTGTTTTCATTATATCTGTTTGGTATTCACTGTCAGGCTTTAGGCCTTAGTCTGGGTAGACGCCATATTTAGTTTGACACGAATGAAAATGAGGCTGTGAGGGATAGGAGGTCTTATGGTTCTTTTTAACGTCTAGTTTTTACAGCCTATGTTTTTAATCCCTGGGAATTTAATGAAGATGAACATTTTCAATGTTTTTCAAAATGGACGGTGACCAATATTACAGTTAGGGATGCAGAATATATTGGTACCATATTGGTTAGCAGACAGAATTAGTGATTTTTCTTTTTAATTTTCCAGTTTTAGTTATTGTTCACACCATATTGTTCATGCTCATTTCCTCATTGCTATTTTCACATTCAAAGTATCTTTACCTAGCCTGGGAAAACCCAGACCACTTCCGGCAAATTTAGATTTGCTCTGCAAGTGGGTCTGGCAAAGAGCCCATTGAAACCCATTTCCAATCCGTCGAAATCGCGGCACCAATCAGAAACGTTGGGGCGGGCTTTACACAATGACGACAGAGCAGCGACGGTGACGCAGATTTTGTACATTACAGAGATGGATGCCGCTATCGCGTCTGTTTCAAGCGATTTAAAATGGTCATTTACAAAAACGGCAAAAGTCGTCAGAAGCCATTGCTACATCTTCCTGAAAAACACAAAAAGAGAATTGCTGAGGGTCTCAGATGTTTCTCCGTCGCTCTGATTGGTTTTAGATCTATCCAATTGCGCCCAGAGCCATTTGAGCGACGTCCGTTGGTGACGCCCCTGTGGAAATGAATTGTCTATGGAGCTTTGCCAGACCCTAACTCAGTTACAACTGAGAGTGGTCTGGGTTTTCCCAGGCTAATCTTTACCATCAATTAACTCAAAACTTAGTTCATATTTAAAAACTAATAATTTAATTTAATAGTGAGCAAATATCTAAATGAATATACTTTTTTTGTATATACCTACATTATAATGTTGTGATGCCTAAACTTACTTGTAGCATTTCAAACCATTATTTTTATTAGTACTCAGCCATAACATGAAAATAATTATCGGCCTGTCCGTATTGGCCAGGTGTTTTTTTTACAGCCATTGAACGAACTAGCCTATATTTATATCCCTCACAAACTTGTTGACATCAAGTTAAATATGCTGTCTACCCAGAGACTAAGGTCTACTGAGTACCACTAAACCTGATGCCAGTGTGAGTTGCAGTTGTTTTTCCTCTCATATCTGACTAAGTTTTCTTGAAATTATTTTTCTTGAAGCCTATGGCTGCTGAGGGACAGGATTTTACTAAGGTTTTGGGGGTCCAATGCTCACATCTGGAATCATAGTAGTGCTGTTTGGGTGGTGAGTGTCCGTCCTGCTTGAATTAGATGGCCTAGTGAGCAGGTGAGCAGAACCTCTGAAAATCACTGCCAAGTTTCTGTGAAAATAGTGATGGATGAGAGACAGAGAGATAGAAAAGAGGGAAAGGAAAATACAAGCATCATCTCTAGAGGGACAGTGGTGTCTGAGCAGTTGGAGGGAAGCCTCAAACCAGCAGCTGGAGTTGGCTGCAAACAGTTTCCCAACAATGTCTCTTCCTTTGTTAAATATCTGTGTGTCATCTAGTATGTTTCCTTTTTTCACTCACCAACTTTGTTTTCTCACAGGAAAAATATTTTTCTTAATCATCGTATTTTGGTCTTGTTTTTCATAAAAAAAATATCCAGCATTAAACAAGGTAAATTTACTTTGAGGAATTGTTAATGATGGATAATAGCCTACTTTTTTTATGGAAGCATGTTTCCACTTCAGAATAAAAAAAACCCGGTACTTAATCATTATTTTGACTTTTTTTATCTTATTTTATCTCATCAAAAAAAAAAAAAAAAAGATCTCACAATTATCTGTTTTATGTCTGAGGTGGAAATAGGCTTCCTTACATTTTAGGCACATTTTGTTGCACTGTAATTTTATGGAAGTACCCTCTCGTAATTCATCTTGTCTTTTTATATATATTCCGGCCTAAACATCATAACCGCTGAGCAAATTGTCTCCATATTCAGAGCATCGCTGCTTTAAAGAATGCATCCCTTATGTCTGCCAGCAACCTCAGGCCCCTGATTAAACTCTGCCAGTTGCAATAACGAGAATGCAATAATGCTACCAAGCAGGCGGCGCTCGGGAACTGAACCGAAGTCAGACGGTCCTGGTTCTCATTCTGAATAGGATTACTTTGAGTTTAGTGAGATGAGTAATTGTTAGTGTAAAGGTGAAAGAACATAATTTTGTTTGACTTTGCCTCGTTTATGAGTTAAGGTTGATGTCGAATAACGCTGAGAATAAGATGTTTGTAAATGTGTTGGTTACTTGGGCGAAGCACATCTGTAAATCTCAGCTGCAATGAAAAAGGTTTATTAGGGCCGATATACACATAGCAGAACACTCAAGATGTTCTGCGTCAGAACAGGAGGAAGGAGACGGGAAATTTGACATTTCAGTATTTTACACGTGATTTCTTTATGTATTTTAGAGGTTGTGAACTCACAGCTCGCATTGTTTTTTTGATTATATTAATAAAAATGTCTATCTGCTGCTGCAGAAACCAAATGGCTAGTGTCCTAGGATGTTTCTGACATAGGAGAAGTGAATCCATGAAGACCAAATATAATTGTGCTGTAAATCAAATGCATATAGTTTCACAGTAAATCAGAAGTGAAAAAACAAACATATTGTTGTGTTCTAAATCATCATTAGAAGATCTCTTAAGGGTCTCTTTGTAAGTGATTTGTATAATCGTAAGGGGTATAAAAGTGGGAAGAGGCATCGTAATCACTGCCCTAGATTCCTCCGTAGATTGACTCAAATGCACCTGTGGGACTCCAGGAGGAATCCAGCAGAGAACTGGATTTATGTAAGCAGGGAACCTCCTCAGATAGTCTGCAAGCTTGCAACTGAACTAGCGTCGAGCTTAGTGATCTTAGCCGCTCAGGTTTTTCTCTCTCGAAAGCGATGATACATCCGCCCTCCCTCACAGCTCATAAATACAAGGGGAATTAAACCGTCCCCCCTTGTGGTGGAAGGTTCTTTAGGACTTTTCACCGATCGAATGGAAAACCATTGACCTTCCGCTCATGAGATTTTACTAGGTGTTTGAGTAACTGTTTTCCCTCTTCCTTTTCTCGAGCAGGGCAGTGCAGTCAGCCTCGAAGGACTTCATGGTGCATTGCCCAGAAACGTGGTCTTCAATGACAGCACCTTCATCTTCCTTGAAGCCTCCTCGGTTCCATTAAAGGAAGCTGGAGGCGGTAGCCAAGAGCGCAGAGGGCTTGTCAATGATTCTGTAAAACAGGCGCAGTGTTGCTGAGAGGGTAGCAGGGGTTGGACGTATGTTTCCAGCTCCCAAACAACTCTCAGGTCAGAGTCCATTGGGGCTTTATGATGGAGTGCTGGAGAGAGTAGATGAACTGTCTAATGCAGTGCTTTTCAAACTTTTCCGCCTGTGATCAAATCAGAACTAGTGGTAAACCAATATGTATTTTTTGAATAACTAATATCTTAGAGAGCAGGGTGACCAATGGCCAATACATGAGATAGCAAACTATTTAATTTAATTGAGTAATTTAGTCACAATTTTCTGAAGAGACACCATCGCTTTATATGAAGAACAGATTTAATTTAGGCTTTTATTCATATATAAACATCCATCAACACATCAGATATGGTAAACGGAAGCTCAAGTATGCCTGCTTGACGTACGAGAACCAATCAGGTTCATTTTCATGTTACGCAGCACGTTTGAGCCTCTGGAAGAACCAATAATGTTAGTTCTTGTGTTTCGCAAAATGTTTGAGCTTCAGCAGGAACCAATTAGGTTTATTCCTGTGTTACGCAGCACGTTTGAGCTTCAGCAAGAACCAATAAAGTTCATTCTTGTGTTACGCAGCATGTTTGAGCTTCAGCAAGAACCAATAAAGTTCATTCTTGTGTTACGCAGCATGTTTGAGCTTCAGAAGGGACCAATGAGGTTCATTCTTGTGTTACGCAGCACGTTTGAGCTTCTGCAAAACCCATGGGTTTTGTTTGTTTTCGTACGTTAAGCAAGTATGGTTGAGCTTCTGTTTTTGTTCGCTGATCAATGTTTGTATGTGAATAAAACCTAAATTAAATCTGTTCATCATATAAAACGATCCAGTCTCTTTAGAAAATTTGGACTAAACTGCTCAAAATATATGGATTAGTTTTACGATCTCTTTATGAACTTTTTATTAACGACTAAGTGGTAGTTGCGTGGACCATCAGTGGAGGGACAGAAATATCTCAGATTTCATAAAAAATAGCTTCATTTGTGGTTCGAAGATGAACAAAAGTCTAACGGGTTTGGAATGACATGAGGCTGAGTAATGACAATTGTTAATTTTTTGGTTGAACTAACCCTTTAAAATTGCATATAATTATGAAATTAGAAATGTGTTTGAGAACACTCATGTATTTCCATCAGGTGCCCCACTGGAATCCAAAGACTAAAATCTTCGGTGCACTGTCATCTTCTGAAGCTTTTTCTTAGATTCTTTGATCAACCTAATTCTTTTAGTCAAATGTTTTTCTCACATCAGAGGTGTGAGGTATCCCACACAAAATGGTTAATGCATTGCTAATGGACTTTGTACATGGCACAGATTTTCAAATGTCTCTAATCAAATACATTAATGCTGTCAGAATACTGTTGTTTGACTCAGGGATGGAAATGCGGACTTACAGGGTTCTGATGTTATAGCGACTCTTCTTTCTGTTTGAAGTCTGGTTCAAGTGTAAACCTGACTGCTTTATCAAAGCCTTCCTTTTCTGTTTGAGAAGTGCTTCTGACATTTTTAGCAGCATCCTCAATGTTTTTAAGTCAAGACACGAACCTGATCACCTCATCTCCTGGATGACATCCAGAATCTCTCAACATGAAATCAAAACAGACCCTATTTACTTTCTTTATACACATTTCTGGTGTTTTTGTTTCACAATTCTTCATTTCAAAGAAAGAAAATATTTATCTTTGTAATCTTTCATCAAAATTTAATAACTAATAACTTTTTTTTTCTATTTACATCACATGAAAAGCCCAGCATGATATCTTTGGTTAAAGTGAACTCAAAGCCAAATAGATATTTAGACATTTTTTAAAGGGATAGTTCACCCCTCAAGTTGTTCCAAACTTGTATGAATTTCTTTCTTCTGCTGAACACAAAAGAAGATATTTTGATGAATTTCAGTTCCATAGCATTGACTTCCATAGTATTTTTTTGTTCCATACTATTGAAGTCAATTGGGGTCCATCAACTGTTTGGTTACCCATATTCTTCAAAATATCTTCTTTTTTTGACCAGCATAAGAAAGAAATTCATGCAGGTTTGAAACAACTTGAGCATTTACTAATACATTTTTACATTTTAAAGTTATTTCTCAACATTAGTTAGTGCACAATGAACTAACATGAATGATCAATGTATAAGTATTAATGTTTGAATATATGTAATATGAAAGTACAGTACATTTTCATGGTTTAGTATTGTTTTTAAATTTTTGTAATAAAGTTCAGCACTATTTTATGTTTTTTTAAAAATGTTATTCAGTATCCATAAAAAAAAAAAAAACTATCGGTTGATTAATGATGAATTCGTTATTGGACCATATTAATCCAGCGTGGGCCAACCTAGTTATTGTTATCAGTAAAATCCAACATCGGTCTACCTCTAGTAATTTTTCTTGTTTAATGTCTTGCTTCGGTCTGAAATGTCACATTATGAATGGTGTTTCATGTTGACTTTCAATATTTCAGATGCATTCAGTGCTGTGACTGTGCGGTAACATGCACCGCTTATAACAGTATTACAGTAAACACACCAGTCCAGTGTAACTCGAAAGCTTTGGACGCTTCGGCAGAGGGACCGGTTTTCTTTTCTATAAGTCAGTGTGGCATAAATCTGTACTGGTGTCACTGTCTATCAACTCTAACACTGCTAACCACCATCTATGCTTACTCAAAAATGTGATTATTTATGACCTCGTTCTCTGGCTTGCTCTCTCTCCTAGCTTTCCGAGTTCAGTATCCTGGAGGATCCATTACAGAGGCATTTATTTCTCATTTATTCTTTATCCAAGTATCATCCAGAAACTCCATGCATGCTTCCTTTCATTGCTGAGAAGGAAAATATGAACCTTGGGTCGCAATTCAAATGTCCAGATCAGTTGAACGACATTAGAAAAGGTTTGTTATAGTTGCTGATTTGCACGCACATAAATGTTCAAGCATACAGATTTTTTTTTTTTAAATGACGTTTCAGCCTTTATTCCCCTCTTAATTGAAGCTCTGTCAGCACGTCTTCTCGGAGAAGCACATTTAGCACGCCTGGAGGAAAAATGACCATTGGCGGCTGCTGAAAAGGTTTATGATTAAGTGAGAGGTGCCGCTGTGGGATGTTTGAATCTGGGCCTAATGACATGGGTTAAAAGAGAAGCTCATGGGTGTTTTTGCTGGTGTCTCACGATGGATTTTAACACAAGTAAAGGCTTTAAATATAACCATTAATCTGTGTTTTCCACCTATGAAATGAACTACAGCTATTCATCATGTGAAAAGGCACACGAGCACATGACGTACCTTGGCACTGGCAGTTCATGGAGTGGCCGCTGAAGGCAAAGAGAACAAAGAGAAAAATGGATGTCCGAAAATGTGAGCGAACAGAACAAAGAGCAGGAAGAAGGGAGATTGGCACACAGTCTCGAAGGCTCCAAAAAGACAAGATCAATACTGATTGATGGAGGCACAGATAGAGAATAGAAGAGAAAAGAAGGTAGAGGTACTTCTCACTGTGATGTGAAATCGCTATTTTAGGAATTGGGCTGCAATATTGGTTGCCATGACGATGAGAAGAGACTTTTTGTCTGTGTCTTCCGCTAACCAATTTATTCCTGTGGAGGTTTTTCTTTTTTAGCTTTCCTTTTTTGGCCGTTTTGCAACTTGTTTGCTACTTTACTGGAACTCGTTCTCTATTTGAATGTGTTTTTCACGCAGAAATCATTCATCATCATCTCTATCATTCAAAAGTTTGTGAAAGAAGATTCTGATTTCTGATTATGTGACACTGAAGACTGGTGTAATGATGCTGAAAATACAACTTCACAGGAATAAATTACATTTTAAAATATGTTAAAATAGGAAATGGGTTAGTTTATATTATAATAATAGTTTGCAATATTACAGTTTTTACTGTATTTTTTTAATCAAATAAATGCAGACCCACTGAGTGTGAATGATAGGGACTTAATTCTTAGTTTGAGAATGCCATTTCTTGTGATTTTGTTTCTTAGTTATGCTTCACTGTGGCTACTATCACTTTTAGACTTATTAGTTAAGAAAATATTGCATCTCATTTTGTGGAGTTTATCATTGTGCACTCAGCAAAGGTTGCTTAGCTATTAGTGGATTATGTCTCTAAGTGAGTGAGTTTATTCTACAGATAATCAATGAGCTGTTTAAGAGCACATGCGTTTGTTGAGTCTGTTGAAGGTTTGTCTGAAGGTTCGCCTGCTGCGTTTGGAGAGCCCTGTGTGTTTATCTAGTATGTGTGATGTATGCCTGGCCGACAGTGGCAGCACCAGGGCACGGGTCACTGAGAGCCAAACTCAAAGGACACACCGGCAGACTCATCCTCCCCCTCTCTTCCTCCTCTGCTTCTTTCTCCTCTTTGTTTCTGGTTTGTGTACATACGAGGCGACTTCCTTGTCTCGGCGGATCTGTCTCCCTGGGGTCCCGATAAGGGATCTGGGTGGTCTGATGAGGTGCCAGCGTGACTAGATTAAATTTATTATCCGTTTTCCGCCAGACATGGAATAAATGAGACACTATTGGAGCAGACAACACTTGTACGTTTGAAAGAGACTAATCTCACACCTAAATAATGTAGTCTCTCTTATTTGTGTCCACTGATGAGACACTGCCTGCTGTAGGGTTGGTGATGGGTCAAACAAAGTCATGACGCTTATTTTTTTTATATTTTTTTATATATATTGATATTTTTTACTTGATGGTTACACCACATTATTTTATTTTATTGCTAGCAAGATTTTAATTTTTTTTTGACATGTCATAGTGCAATACAAGTGGTATTTCATGCTTCTTGGTGGCAGATTCAATAGCACACCAAATTCTATATTGACTTGTTAGCTAGACCTTTGTTTTCCACCATAGCTTGCTTGCATTGAGTTATGCTTTTTCCTTGCTGCAAAATCTGCAGGATTTGGCCTGCACTTTGAGTTCATAAGTGAACATTGTCAAAAGATTGGCCAAAACACACAACCGGTGAGGACTTTTTGGCATGAAAAACACTTGACTAGAGTGTCAATCAAGGTGGCTATAGATTTGGCGACCGTTAGAAACACCTCACAATCCATCCTTTAACTCTCTGATTTTCTCCCTGGAGAGAAACCAGTGAAGCTTAAGTGATTTGATTATATGTCACCTTTTGTTAGTCAAGGACTTGAATACGGGCCTGAGACCCTGACAATATTCCTTAGTAAAGTTGAGCTCTCCGGTCCAATAAAGACAGAAGTCTCCAAAACAATCCATCCGACATCATCTCATGAACATTTTTCTTTTTGCACTGGACATTTAGAAGTAGAAAATAAACTTGCAGATCATCAGACAGACATCTGTTTTAATTTGTTCGGTGAAAGTGTTGATGATTGTAATCAGAGATGTTCTTAAATATTTATAGCACTTGGTAGCTAATAAATTACAAGCTACCTTTGATACAGGCAAATTGTTGTTTAGTAGAAGATTAGTTCTTGTCTTTTTTTGGCATGACCTGCAAGTAAAATGCAGACTGTTAATACCCGAGTAGATGCTTTTTCTGAGATTTTTCTTAAGAGCGTTAAAGTCAAACTTTCCCTAACAACCACAGATTTGCTAATTCATTCTTACTTACTTGAAGATGCCTACGTTTATTTCATTTACAGAAGCTGCCTCTTTGTTTCCTGCAAGCAGGTGATTTGAAGTACTATTGGTGAGCTAATGGTTTTTGAGATATAATAAGAAATGCAGTCCTGCTTTAGGAGCTTTTAAGAAAATGTCACTTTCTTTTTCCACTGTGTGTGCATATGCTCCCTGTTGAGTTCATTAGCCTCAGAGGCTTTAGTCGTGAGACTAGCACAGTTTTAATGAACACTTCATACTCCGCTTTCGCTGTCGGTGCTTTGATATGACTTGCGGTGGTGGTAGCGGCCGCTTTCTCCTGCTAAGCGCCTATCGTTTTTCCATATCACAGTCCATCGCTGGCTCAAATAATAGAGCTCATTAAATTCAACTGGTAGCTTAGATTCTGTAATGCTGGAGACACCAGGGTTTGGTGTGGTCTTTGAGAAAAGCTTGGGTGTGTGGTGACGGTATTATCGAAGTTACGTCAGAGGATCAACAATGGAAAGAATTGCGTTCTCGCTGTAGTAAGTATGACACTATTAGTGGCTACTCTTCATCTTCAAAGGACAAGCATCACAGTGGTAGGCACTGCAAGTGTTAGCACTTTTAATGGGGCATGTCACATAACAGAGTATATACTATATCAATTACTTTTAATTATTTGTATCAATTTGATCAGTATAGGGGATGAGTCAGGTTTTACATAGATTTGAAAAAGATTAAAGTATTGCTGGTATTAATTAGGCTATATATTTTGCACGACTTTATTTTATACTTCTTTTTTTTTTTGCTCAATACTTTATTTTTGTTTTGCAAAACTTTATTCTTTAGCAAATCTATGTGGCATGGTTCTGACTCCATATAGGAGAGACCAAGGATTGCTGTCACATAAGTTGTCAAGTCTAATTGGAGAAAAAAATATTTATGTTGGTTTCAAACGATTTTTTAATGGAATATTTTTTGGGCAATTTTGTCTTCAAAATTAATTTTATTTTCATTTATTTGCTATCGCTATATTGTATTATTTTTATATTAATACATATAAAATATATTTTATATTATGTTAATATTATAATATTTGTTTTCCAAAAAATAGGATTTTTTTGTACATTACAGCTTTTTATTTGCTTCTGTCGTGCATTTTTAATTTTTAATTAAAAAAGTTTCTCATTGTGACAACTTACTCCATATAATCCGACTACATACAATAAGCAATACTTGTTTTAAAAAATAACTTTTATGTAGACAAGACTTTATGGCATATGTCACACAGAAATGGTCTTTCAAACATAAACTCACCTTAACAGCAGTAAAAAGTGTGGCAACTAGCCCCAGTCTCTTCCTATATGTTTGTTGCATTTATTTTTCACTTGTTTTATTCGTGTGATGAAGATAGAACAATCAGCAAGTGTTTCTTACAACATAATTAATTAATTCAAATGAATTCAGCTGAACCCAAACCCCTTCTCTTTAGCTCCACTCTCAAAATCTCTCAGAGGTTGAGGTTACCATGGAGACTATTTTGATGAGGAGCAAACAACTACATTTCAATTGTTTGCATTGGTCTTTCCTCATGTATAAGCTCAGTGTTACTCTGCTAGTTGAATGCAAGTGAGCATTGGGGAGTAATATTCTTGCATTATTTACCATGGCTGTGTAGATTAATCAGTTGCAAATCATTATTCAGAGGTTGTCAGATACATTATGAATCAGATAAATTCCTTATTCACTACATAAAGGTACACTACCTTTCAAAAGTTTGGGTTTGATGATATCAGTGTCACATGATCCTTCAGAAATCATTCTGATATGCTGATTTGCGGATCAAGAAACATCCCTTAATATTTTTTTTCAGGATTCTTTAGTGAATAGAAGGCTTAAAAAAAGCATTTATTTTAAATAGATTTTTTTGTAACCATGTAAAAGTATTTACTTTTCTTTTTTAATGATCCATCCTTGCTAAACAGTTGTATTAATTTCTTTAAAAAAAAAAAAAAGCAGAACTTTTGAACGGTAGTGTAAATTGTGTGAATATGTCTCTCAAGCTACAGCAAGAAGATCTCAAGATCTTACATTCTTTGATTTGAGCTCATTAGTTTGCTGCTTTTGATATGAGACCATTTCATAAATAATTTCAAATAAAACTCCAAAGATTTTAGATTTCTGCCGATTGGACCTTTTTTTTTTTTTTTTTACTTCCAATGCTCCCTGTTGAGCCTCACGAGTATGACCCTTCACTCTGTTGCAAACACTGATAACTTAAAATCCTGAGCTGTATGTTACGTGTACATGATCCTTTAAACACACAATACTAATTCTAAGACTTCATTGGCACAAAGAGCATGCTGTGACAAATCCACTTCTACAAAAAGTTGATTTGACCTGCAAATGCCTGAAATTTACCTCAACAAATTTTGGCAAAATGTATAATTTCACAAATTATGACATGAGCAACTCTGAAATCATTTGAAGTGCGGTAAATCTCTTGTTTAGACCTTTATATTTGAACCACTAACGCCAGGTTGTCTCTGTCTCCCAGGCGAATGGGTGTAAGACAGCCATATTGTGATGGTAAACATCCCGTCTGAAAGCAGAGGGACCCCCAACTGGGGTCATACACATAACCGCATTGTACGTGAATTGACTCCTCATGTTGGATTAGCTGGTTAAATACAGTGATCCTTTCCCTCAGACGCACAATTGTGACATTTAACGCATTTGAATGCGGGTCTCAAAAAAGGCCACCACGGTCCTTTCAGTATCCGCCAGCTCAGTTTCCCCGCACCATTCACTGCGACTATCACAACGGCGTGCTTGGCAACCCTGAAAGCGTACACTTAAAATGCCACATGCGGAAGTATCGAGACATCCCTCGTTTGGTGAATGCACACCATTGTGGAGCATAGATGTCGAGAAAGACCGACTGAAAAGTCATCAGCGCATGCAGTGCGACAGAACTCGGTGTAATGTATTTACTCAGCTACAGCGGCCAAGATAGTTTGAGAGAAAGTTTGGCAAGGAAAATAAATACTTGCTAAAATGTATTGGGATCCAGAAACCAATTTTTTTTTCCAGCATTTTCCAGAGACTGAATCCCAACTCACGAGATCAGGATAAAGAGGAGTGAGAGAGCTAGAATGTTGTGAGAACTGAAGAACGGGGGGTAAAAGTGGAAAATTGAGGGGTATGGGGTCTGATAGCAACTGAAATAAAAATAGACTCTGGATGGAGATGGTGTCTTGATGAGGGCCGCCCGCTAACCTCTCAGGCGCCACACTCCCCGTCTCAGGCGGGCCCCAGGAGCGGGAGGGGCCAGACCACAAAACCATCTGGTGGCTGAGGCTGTTGTACTTCTCCATTTGGGGGTCTACAACTACTGAAGAGGGGTATTTTGCTTGCGTTACACCCAATAGATAGCACTACACTGCACTCCTAAAAATAAAGATTCTATGATTCCATGAAGATTTGTTTACATCAATAGAACCCTTCCAGGTTCTTTATAGTGGAAAAGGTTTTTCAGAATATTAAAATGTTCTTTATACTAGGGGAAACAAATTTATTTAAAAAACTGTTCACTGAAAAGTTCTTTGGGGAGCCCAAAATGGTGGTTTTTCGCAGGGATGCTATAGAAGAGTTGGGTTCCTAGTTTATTTGTTCTTAGTGTGAAGAACATTTTAATAATTGGAAGAATCTTTTTCCACCATAAAGAAAAAGCTGGAAAGGTTCCATTTATATAAAAGGATCTTCATGGAACCATAGGTGGCAATAAAGAAACTTTATTTTTAAGGGTGTAGTGTCGTATCTAATCTAATACTTTTTAAAAAGGACTTCTGTAAATGACTAAGATAGCAGAAGAGCAGAAAGTCTTCCTAGCCCGGGTTCAGAGAGACGTCACAGAGGAACGCTCCAACATTTGATTAAAGAGTCTCTACCCAGCAGGCTGTGAATGGATAAAATGAGTCAGACTGATACTCATGGCTCTTTAAGCAGACAAAAAAAAAAAAAAGCTCAGCGTAGCATCAGTTTCTGTACTGAGGGGCCTGTTCCACCTGACACAACCCAGCGGGGATGCGGTGACCCTTCAGCTGATGACTTCATCACTTACAACATTGCTTTTAGGTTCTTCTCATAGGAAACAGCTGAAGAAAAGCATCATTTGATTTGAATTAAGGAAAACGTCATATTAGATAAGCTTTCAATCAGAAAAGAAAGGTTTTTGTGTATGAGAGAATCTTTCACTTAGATTTGAGCGGCTTGAGTCACTTGTTTACTCCATTAGGGCATGCCAGGTAGCATTAGAGAATTTTAGCCATGAACTTCAATGCAGCAGGGAAATGCAACAGAACTGTATATGCCTCCTCATATGGAATGCATTTAAAGGAAAAATATTTTCATAACAGTTGGAAATTTTAGATTTTAAGTGGATTAAGGAGGCTGTATGCCGTTTTTCTCTCCTCTTTTCCAAGGGACATCTGGATCCCGTTAGCTCTTTATGGACAATATGTCATTTCTCTCCGTATGTCATCTTGACACTGCTTTTTTGATTGTATGTGTTTAAAGGACTGCTGGGTTTTTACAACATGTGTTTGTGAAACACAAGGATTTTTTTCTGAAAGAAAGAGAAGTATAAACTGAAGAATTATTTAACTTTAAAACACACTATGCAACAAAATGCTTGAAAATGTAAATTTCCGGTTGTTATCAAAAGTAATATTACTCTTTGTTTCATAAGCTAAACATCAAAAAGTAACCCAAAAACATTGCTCTTGTTTACGATCTGACCTAAAAACTGTAGATTTCGTCAGTTAATCACATTTTGTGCAGTCCTATGAACAGTTGGATCTCATTACGTAGATAATGGTTTAGAGTATCTGCCTTTTTGTGTCTTTCTTTGATTTGCTGTGGTGTTTTTCCTCTGTGGGTCGTTTGATTCATGTGGATAGTTTTGGTTGTTTCAGATACTCCAAAAAGCACTTACTTCGTTTTACTTTATAACCCCTGGCCAGTATCCTCTCTTACACTGTTGGTCTAGTTCTGGAATATCTGTCACCATCTTCATTCTTCTGACACCTCTCTTATTGACTTCTCCAACTCAAACAGTGAACTGTTTTCACTGTCTTTCTGTTTTCTCCTTAACACCTTCCTAAAAATCCTCTCAAGCCGCAGGTTGGTAGTCCATTTCAGTATTGCAAATTTTTGAATGAGCTTTATGAATATTTAGCATGCTATTCCAGTCAAGTATATGCTGTAAAGGCTGCCACATAATGTGTTTCCCTGGAATCCTGTATGAGTTTGTGGACTAGACGTGGCTCCACCAAAATGGGGGTTTTGTTTGCCTACATTTTTCATTACTAAAGCGAGCCCTCAGTTCTGAGTCGGGACACCATTCATTTTGATATTTGAGAGTTGAGTGTACCATCTCTTGAAGGAAAGCAGGGGGCCGATGACTTTATCTCCAGGCAGAAGTTAAGACCCTCTCATCTGGTAGCAATCTTTCCGTGAGCCCGCTTCAGCCAACCACAGTCCAATTCATCAGAAACTGTCATCTGCCCGTGGAATAGTGAAAAAAGCCAATGGATGGGGGCAGGACGTTGAGTGTAAGCGTGGGGAGAAATAGATGATCTTTTAAAATGGAAAAACACCAACTCAGCTTTGCCATTTGCATGTAATTGCTTTAGGATGAAGCAGATGCAGGTCTGGATTTGTAAATGCAGTGTGTTTATTTTAAGACGAACTCGACCTCTTTAATGCGACATGCAACCTCTGGTCAGCAGTAACTGTCTGCTCATTATTCTTAAGAAAACAATGGATTGTGAGGGTAATGAGTCTAATTTAGTCCTGCACTGAGCGTGGAGTTGATTGGGTCGGCCTTTTTATGTTGGACAGGCTGTCACCGTGCTCTGTTTGGTTAGAGTAGAATTAAATTGCCCACGGATTGCAGCGGCTCCTGAGAAAATAGTGTGAATAGGTGCAAGCCGTGATGAATGGCATACAGAAGATCAAAGATGGGATCCTTATTTAGAGACCCTAGTCAGTATTGCTCTTTAGCTGTACTGAGTTTTTAGTTTTTTATCTACTAGTGTCTCTAAGCCATAATCACTATAATATAGACTATAATTTATAATGCCAAAGCCAATAAATGGATGATAATTCTTCTGTGGAACACAAAATATGTTTTGTAGAATGTTCAAACTATTTTTTTCTTGTCGATATAATGAATGTCCGAGGGCTACAAGACAACATCGGACCCTGCTGACATTGTATGGATGACAAAAACAACAACAATAACAAAAAAAAAAGAATATTTTTTTGTTTAAATAGTAAATGTTTAAATAGAAGCCGAATGTCTGTGAATATCTTAAATATGGATGTTTTTAAAGATAACGTTTTATAGAATCAATAGTACGCTAGCTTTAAAATAAAACACAATAACTGACATCAAAGTGATGCATTAGCATCGAAATTCCAATGCAGCCAAACCGGAGGAAGAAAGTTTAACATCTTATAGTTTGAATTTATCTGGGTCAAAACTAATGCCACAAAGGATTGTGGAAGTTTAAAATGGACTGTAGCTATCTAAAAGATATGAGCCAATCATATCCGCTTAGCCCGAAAGACCTAAAGCACCAGGATCCCAAGTAATATTAACGGGTCTTGTGTGAAGATAAAACGCCCATCTCTGAACTTAATATCTGTCTGAGACACTCACAAATACATCCGATGTGAGCCATTCGAAAGTTTCTCATCAAGGAGAACGGGGGAAGTTTAGTGCAGTCCTGCCCCTGGGGTTTGTGGGATACTGGACGTCTGCTCTTAGTTGTGCACTTGGGAGGAAATTAAGAGTCTCTTCGCAAAGCCGCCCAAAATGAGTTGGGCAAAGCGAGCATGCAAGGGCTCTCCTCGCCAAAGCTCTGGGAGTCAATAGGCCAGAGATGGTCCTCTGAGATTAGTTAGAGAGCATAGAGCCATGTCAGAAACTCAGCTGCCTGGCATGGAAACTAGAGATGGTGCACAGATTTCCCCTCCCTTATTAAATATCTCCTGGGGAAAGCCAGGCAGTGCCAGAGGTTAATATACTTCGCTAAAGGCCTTGACCTCCAAGTGACAGACATCATGTGAGATGGCACCAATGTGTACCACAAAAATCTCCCTCTGGTTTATAATATCTGTGTGCTTCCACATTCCTCCATGGATTGAGGAACTGTTCTTTATACGGTTTCTTATACAGGGTGATACTCAACCCTCTGAGAACTTTCCAGATCGTACAGCGTCAAGAAGGCCACTTTCACCCAGCTTTGAGTGGTTCTGCTGTCATGAATAATTATGGATGAAGGAGGTTCAAAATTCTTCCATGGAAGCTGTGAACTTCCTTTAGACAGGGGTCAGGTTTTTCAGTGGTGAGTGCACATGTTCTTACCTTTCTCTAAAGCAAAAGAATCACACGTTTCATGTTACAGTGTAGAGTTATGTGCCATTCAAAATAGAATTGAGAATTCCAACTGAATTGAATTTAGGCAGCAAACAGCATGCATAATTGCAGTTCTTTTCACAACAAGTTTAGTGACCTTACCGTAGCACTTTCTAGATGGTTGCTAAGAGTTTTTGTGTGTGTGATTAAGACGGAACTTATATGTCTTTTTATATAAGTAATTACATATTTTCTTACATATTGTGACGTCAAACAGAGTGTAATGGATTATCCAAATTATGTAGGATGTGGACATTGTGTTTAAAATATTACGAGGTCAAAGAAAATGTTAAAATATGAAACATAAACATGAGTGAATCGTTCACAATTTGTATTTCATGTAGACTGTGTGTTCTGGTGATTACCAGTGCATTGCCAGGATGTTGCTATTTGGTTTCTAGGGATTTTGTGAGGTTGCACTTGCTAGGGCATTTATAGTATTTTTTTTTTGTGACCAGTAGGTTTTCAGAAAAGAAAGAATAATTGCGCTTAGAATTATTTAAGATTTTTTTGTTGTTGTTGTCATCCATACAATGTCAGCGGGGTCCGTTGTTGTCTTGTAGCCCTCGGACATTCATTATAGCGATAAGAAAAAAAAAGTTTGAACATTCTACAAAACATCTTCTTTTGTGTTCCACAGAAGAAAGTAAGTCATACAGATATGGAACGGCATGAGGGTGTGTTAAATGATGACAGTATTTACATTTTTGAATGGACTATCCCTTTAACTAGATAACACCTCAACCACATACTTTACTTGTCAACCTCAAGAGTGTTGACCTCTTTTTCATTTTGTTTGTTCAGGGGAAAGGTTAGCATAACTCTCTGCGATTGCACGGAAACACAGTCTGAGCGTCCGAAGGCTTTTCGAGGCCAGCTGTCCTGACTCTTACTCCCCCAGCAGGCATGTGTTTTCCCCTCAGCTCAGATTTTTAATATGAGTCTCATCACGCAGTGCTTGGCCTGCTCATGCAGTTGTGTCTGGTCGTCTGAGCTCAGCCTGGTGGGATGTGTGCGCTATTATGTAGCGCAGATCATTTGCCACACCCAAACAAAGGCGCACACATGCCGTAGCCGATATGACCACACACAGCGGCACATTTGGTCGGCTTCACACATCCCCAGACACATACACACACACTTCAGTCACACCTTTGCTAAGCTGCTTACAAATGAGTGTGTTAACGAGTGTGCAAACATATCAGTCAACACCTTGAGTGTATAGATTGAATGGGAATTGTTTGAATTTTCTTTGCATTTCATGCCTAACAAAGAGAGATTGTTGTTGGGTTTCAAACTCTTGGGTCGCTGGGTCTTGAGAACCGTGCTGCCCTCCCGTTCTTAGTCTTCATTCATCTACGGTGTCATTCACCTCCCAACCCCCACATCCTGAATCACACTTCTTGAGCTTGTTTATGAAATGCTAGGAGAGCACGACTCCCAGAGGATTGAAATGGAGAGGAGGGATGTCTGCGACCCACAACTATCATCCCACAGGTTCAAATTGTGGTCTGGCTGGGGTAGCGGATGAACGGGGATATAAGCGGCGAATGTCAGAGTGAGTTAGTCCAGTTGCCTGTTGTGGTCTGACTAGACCGGGGAACAATATTTTTCTAAGATTGTCCGACAGGTTCAGTTGGTCTGTTAGCTTCCTCACATTCCTATAAATCGTGTCCAAATCCAGCGACACGCTGGAGGCGCTCCGCAGGGCTTGGATTCTGCTGATTTTAATCTTTTCACTCTCACTGCTTGGCAGTTGCGTCCGTCTTTCTCAAACACTTCGGTTTAGAGCCACACAGAGGGCTTCCCATGACCCAGACTGAACTTTGGATTACAAAATAGAAATACTATTGAATGTGTGTATTCAAAATTAAAATCAAGCACATTTTTCGCCATCAAGATACTTTTGCAAATGTCTTGTTTCTGCTTTCTCTCAGCTCGTTTACAAATTATTCAGTTGTAACTGGTATCTTCAGGATACACCAGTCTGATAAAGTGAGTGTGTGTGGGAGGTTTTTCAGTGCAGCCACTGCAATAACTTCAAGCCTTATCTAAGAAGTCTTTGACTTCTGCTGCTTTATTCGTTTTAGTACATTGTAGTTGTCCTCACAAATCTTAATTCACTTTGTCAAGGCGTCACCTTTTTGCCCAGTGCACCATTATTTGTTGGTGCTTGCTACAGTGAGCATCACTATTATTCAAATTATTTAAATATTACATTTCAGCATGCAACTCTCCCACAATGAGATGAATGATACCTTAAATTATGCTGCTTTTGATTTGGTCCGGTAAGCAACCACAACACTGTTGCAATTGCACAGCAACTTGCTAAAAACACCTTTTGCACCCACATAGCAATGCCCTTGTAACCACCTGGAATAATTTGCAAAACAACATGATACAAAATCATTCAGAACACCTTAGTGACCATGTCCAACCATCCAGAACCTTCTTGCAACCACATAGATCAACTTATTAAATTGATCTGGGTGTTTTTAGCAACCACTGATCTTAACTACTTGCATTCCCTCTAGTAAATGTAACAGGCTGGTTGTTATTTGAACTCAAATAAAAGTTTTGAATGAAATTCCTCCTGTAGATGTCTGCAGAGAAATAAATAAGATCATCAGTATTCCCAGTAACAGTAATAATTAGATTTCTAAAATAACAGACTGATGCAATTTCTCAGCTCACTGATTTGGGCCTTGTTTGCTCTCAAACAAAATCCTTTGAGCTTCACGTGTTGACTGCCAAATCCCGATATTCTTTTGCTTTGTTAATAAATCACAGAATCTGATTCATCTACTCGCCCAAGTCAAACCTAATTTTGCGGCCTTTGGAAAGAAGCACCTGGCCTTGAATGCCACGACACTTGTTGAGTAACACAAATTATTCAGTTCCTGGAAGGAATTGTGTGGTTGTGCCTGCCAGTTAGCATTGTTGTTAGCTTGGCAGTCACGCAATCAGACCCAGCTGCCTGCATATTCTGGTCCAGATTGGCGGATCCGTCAAGCCCTTTGCACGAAGTTGGGAGTGCATCACACTGTAATGCCAGCTTTAGCGGTGATGCTAGTTTTTAGCAAGATTTCCATCAATGCCTTGTATGTTTCAATGCATTGCTCCAGTCTGGAGGTTTTATGTGAATCAGTGATCAACTAATTGAACGCTATTTATTATCCTGGTTCTGTTAGTTTGTCTGTGAGATTTAAACAGGTTTAAATCTAGAATCTCCTACTGTAATTGTGTTGATTGGAAATGTATTTATTGTTCATGCAAAAGTGAAGTAATATGGTATTGGCCCAGTCTGATTGATACAATATAGTGACTAAGTGTTTTACCTAACGTCTTTCCAAAAAAAAAGTGGGCTTTACTCCAAAAGTTATCTTCTGTTTCCACAGCCTTTGTAAATAGAGTCTCGTTAGCCAGCCAAAAAAGGACTTTTGGGACATTCATGATGACTAGTTCCTTGTTTCAAAAGTAGTAGACATTGAAGCATCATTTTCATTGGCAGATTTCAGTTTTCCATCATTTTCAATCAATTCATTCAATGTATTATATTGACTCTGCAGATGAGTTATTGCCTTGGAGGCAAACGTCAGCCTGACCCCGGCTGACCTCTGCACAATATAAAGAAACCAAGAGTGGTTTGTGTGACTCATACTGGAGCTCTTTTTCTTCCACATCCCAAAAAGTATTTGGACACTAAAGCGCCACTTAAAACTGCATGAATGCCTTTTCATTACAAGTAATATAATATTAAATATACAAAATATGCATTTTGCGTAATCCAGTGAGATTCGGGTATTGTTAAGTAGAGCTGCACGATTTGTGGGGGAAAAAATCAATTTCTGAAATCCTTGACCTTGTGGGAATAAGGAAAACAGCTTATAATTCATACTAAGTGATGTTTCTTGAAAATATAAAAATGCAGAACGTTTTCTGGGATGGATAGGTTTAGGGTTAGGGGATAGAATATACAGTTTAAATTATACATATAACATATACAGTATAAAAATGATTGTCTATGCAAAGTCCCCATAAAACATGAAAATCCAATGTGTGTGTTTAAGCTCCAGGTTTGCTGTAACTGATGCAATGCTGTAATTTGTTAAAACATTTTATTACTACTAAAATATTACAAATAATAACAAATATTACTATTGTGATATTTAATAGATTTTTTTTTTTTTTTTTTTGAGTAATTACGCATCCCTATTGTTAATTGTGGCTTAAGTGACCAAATGTGTTTTGTGGCCACTGTATTTCCTCTCCAGTGCTCTCTCATTCTGTCCAAATCTCATTTATTCTCTCATTTTGAAGACTGCATTGTTGTGTGTCTGCGTCTCCTGGGCCGCCAGCCCACCGGGCTAATTCAGACAGCCCCCTGTAACCGTGAGAACAGTTTTAGCGTGCTATTGGATTAGCCTTTGAGCACTACGTGGGCTAATTGATGAAAATGACCCCGGTGCGGAGAGCAGAGCCATTGTCTCCGCTGTCACAAAGTCTCAAGCCATCAACAGAGAGCCTAACAGGATTTCTGCACACACGCCATCCATCCCTAATTTGTTGGCCCGGGTAACTGTCAAAGTCCGCTGGAAGCAAGCTCGGAAGCGGGCTGTTTGTTCTGGTTTTACTGTGGTAGATTAATCAGCCGCTGCCAACCTCGAAAAGCTAAGTGTAAATGTAATGAAAGGAAAGTTGACTTATGTGATTGAAAACAAATGGGACTTGTGATTTGGACTGGTGCTGTTACTTCTATATGGTCTCTTTGAGCCTTTGATTTAATAATGTCATGATTATTTAACAACCCCCAAGGTTTCTGATCACACCAATTATTCACACGCATACAATGGGTTCTCTGATGTCGTTTTATTAATTAAAAGAGCTGATTTGCCAGCTAGACATGTTGACGTATTTGCAATATAGATGATGTTTTTCTGTTCTTTCATTTTCTCTCTTGCTCTCCCACTCAACACTACCACACACACACTTTCTAGAGCTCTACGTGTGAGAATGGAGCCCTAAAGAGTTCTTCTGACCTGAGAATAATGGCTTGCTTGGTTTCCAGAGTGTTGCATTCATCTCGGTGGAATGCTGTAACCATAGATTACCTGACAATTAAACCCACTCATCTCACCACAAACCCTGCAGTAAGAGCAACTAAATATGCAAGGCTGTCAGGTAAGGCGTTGATAAACAACATTGGTTCAGAAATAGCTCACAATGTTACCCAACACATGCTATTAGATGATTACACAACAGTTTACATATGAGGATGTTTATAGGCTGGATTAGCTTTGTGTGCTGTTTTTTTAAAATTAATAGTTCAGCTTGGATGCATTAAATTGGTCAAAAGTGACAGTAAAGACATTTATATTTATGTTACAAAATATATTTATTAAAAAAAATAATAATAAAAAATGTATCGTGGTTTACACAAAAATATGAACTCATTTCAACATTTAAAAATAATGATATTAAGAAATGTTCCTTGAGCATCAAATCAGCATATTATAATTATTTCTAAAGAATCATGTGACACTGAGGACAGAGTAATGATGCTAAAAATACAGCTTTGTCGTCACAGGAATAAAATATATTAAAATAGAAAACATATTGAAGAAATATTTCTGTTTTTAGAATTTTAAAATCATTAAAATTATGGGATGAAAAGCCATGGCTGTACTAAATATAATGGATTTAATCTATATCAAATGCTTTCGGATTTTTTTTAGATGATCTATTTTGTTATTTAGGGGCTGTGCAAATATGGGTTTGAATTTTGACACGGTTATTCTGAAAATCTTTTAATTGTGATAAAATGGACATCGCTGTGGTGATTTATGGGGTTAAATTACTCCGTTTACATGTCCATCAAGATGATATCCATTCTCTAAGAGGAATTCTTGGAATCTGCGTTGTTCATTGAAGTGATTGCAAAAAAAGGTGCTTTTGTGTGCGTTCATCATCATGGTTCACTGGTTTGGGCAGACCTGCCTGTTTCCTCTGCATGACAACCCATCGCCCTGGCAACTGTTGACAGATTACCACAGCAACTCACTGCTGATGTCACAAAACCTGCAGGCATTCACATTTATACCTTTTTACATTTGTCTCCTTCTTTTACAATGGTCCATTTCATCCATTTCACTTTGGTCGCTGCCGGTAGATACAAGACTTTTATCACTTTATCATGTTGCGTCTGGTAAGGACACTTTGTTACCCTGTGTTTCTTTGTTCCTTTTGAGACACACTTAAGTTTATTTAAAAACACACAAAATAAACCAGACTGATTGGATTAAATTTCCCCTGCCTCCTCCTGCTGGTTGATGCAACACAGTTGTGAGTCGCTTCAAACCGACACTAGGCTACATTACATCCAAAGATTTCCCATGAGTCCCATAAACACACAAGAAACTACCACAGATGCGAGACACTTGAGCAGACTCTTGTTTAACCAGTTGAAGGAACTTTTCTAACTTCATATTTAGACATTCAGGCATGTAGATACTTGTGACATGAAACCATTTTGTAGTGCTTTAACTTCTGAGGGTCAGATTCTGATGTTAATCTTTATTTGACATTTATTTCGACAAGTGCAACCCCATTTTCAGTGCAAGTCTCTGTGAAGTTGTTCAACATTCTCCTGTAGTTTGATACTTGGACTTAATCTGCCTTGTTTTTTTATATATTTCTAAATGACTTCAAATCAAGGTCTTTCCTCAGGCATTTTAATTAGTTCTTCTAAGATAATCCTCCCATTTGAGATTATAATTGCATAAAGCGCTTTCACGCTTCCAGAATGTATTGCGGTTATAGGGTTTCATTGCTGTTTCTCAGAACACAGATTAATGACATTTCAAAATGGTTACTAAACACTTCAGGAATGAATATTGTATTGTTTGGGATAAGCTTCTCTTTGGCATTGATAGTGTAAAAATGACTGCTATAAAGAGGCCATACACAGCTAATGTAGTGTTTGATGCATTCAGGACACAAAATATGAAATATAAGAGCATTTGTGAGGTAAGATGAGTACCTAACCTTTGGTAGAATAAAGAGTGTACTTTCTTATATGTAACCATTGAAAGAAAGCTTTTTGAAGTTTGTTGTTGTTGTTGTTCTGACAAGAGCTATTATGGCCTTTATAAATGATTTAAGGATCAAATACATACTTGGTTGTTGCACATTGTAATGCATTAATTTCGACTGCACCGTAAATAATCCCTCAGTTTGTAAAAACAAACAAACCAACGTGTTGACAGAAATCCATTTACAATGGAAGTCTTTGTGGCTGTTGAACATTTGCCCCATAGACTTCCATTGTAACCACGTAACTGTCAACACATTATTTTGTTTGTTTTTTCCAAACTGAGAGACAGTTTGAAATGATTGGTTGATAGAGCTTAACTCAAATATAACCTAGAGTATTCATGAAGAATCAATCCAACTGCATTAGATTACACTAACAAAAGTCATGGGTCAGATTGGTTCAAAATGGCCCTTTAAAGGTCACAACTACACTTTTTTCACTTTTTACAGTGTCACGAAATGAGGGTCCTAAGTGTTACATATACGTCGGGCAGTTTGCCACGAGTTCACAGCGCTCTGCTAAGAGAGTCAACAATAAGCAGATGAGTAGGTCTTGTTTGTGTGTGCGTGTGTGAGTAGGACAGAGATATGAAGGAAAATACAGACATTGTAGAGTGCATCAAAAGAATTTGGTGTAATGCTACAGTAGATATCAGCCTTTTCTGAAGGCCGTTTCCCAGGGTTTGGAGAAAGACAGAGGAGTTTCTGTTCTCTTAAACAGTCCCTTGTGTACGTTAGCTTGAGAGTTGGCTTCAAAGGGCCTTGCTTTAACATTCAGTTCATATGCAAATGTATATGAATTGATGCACGCCAGTGTAGGTGTAAGTTAGCACCAAAGTGCCAGTGCTTTCTTAGAAATACGTTTTTGGCTTGCATGTTATTAAAACCCATCACTTGGAGAGGTTGCATGAGGTCAATATTGTTATGCCCTTAGATGCTTCTTACTTTAAATTCTGAAGATTTTCGTTCAGGACCAACAAATCCATTCTATATGTAACATCTGGAGAATCAATGAAGCCAAAGACATCTGGAGCCCCTCTTCCTGTACACGGCCATCAAGGATACTGGAGTTCAAAGACTGGTCAGTCAGCTGTAATTTTTAACCTAATTCGGTCTTTACAGTATAGGAGAACTATGGTGTAATTTTCGGCATCACCACCAAAGTTTTATGACTACGTGGTTTCACGCATGATCACACTTTGGATTGACCATTCTTAAATTTAACTTCTGAAATTATGTTTCCTACTGTTTCCTTAAACTGTTATACTCAGTCATTCCAAACCTGTTGGGCATTCTTAGTAGAACACAAAAGAATATACACTATCGTTCAAAAGTTTGGGGTTGGTACGATTTTTTAAATATTTTCGTCTCTTATGTTCTATTAAGTCCATTATGCTAACCAAGGTAGCATTTATTAAGTTGGCCAGAGAAAGTAAAGTTACCGAAATGCTACAGTATTTAAACTTAGATGTTCTTCTTCTGAGTCAAAAATGTCTGACTCCTCCTAGATCTTTAACTCTCATACCTCCAAACTCGGCTCAGACCTTCAAACTGTTCTGATCTTTTCTAACTGATCCGACTTACGTTTTTCCTAAAAATGATTTACTTTTTTCCTAAAAATTTTAATCTAATATTTATTTGTCTGTCTGTCCGTCCGTCCATCAAACTCTACTTCAAACTATTTCAAACTGAAAACCAAAGCTTTTAAAACTTCTTCAAACTTTCTGGTCAGGCTTTCTCAAGCCAACTTCAAAGTTTGTCTCTCTTTTGTCACTTTGTTATCTAGTTTGATCTAAAATACAGTAAAAACAGTAATTTTGTGAAGTATTATTATTACAACTTAAAATAGGCTAATTGTTTTATATGTGAATATATTTTACAAGTAATTTAGTGATGATAAAGCTGAATTTTCAGCATCATTACTCCAGTCTTCAGGGTCACATGATCCTTCATAAATTATTCTGATATGCTCATTTGCTGCTCAAGAAGCATTTCTTATTAATGCCAAGTTTGAGAATTGTTTAATGTACTGCACAGAAAGGTCAAAAGAACATTCAGGTTTGTTACGGCTTGTCGTGGATGCATGTGTACCGCAGATGAAACTTCGCTATTTAGTTACTTAAAAGCTGAATTTATCTTCATGATACTGTCCCTTTTACTCCCCCAAGCTTCAGTTACCTCCCGTTTCACCTCCAGGATCTTTGGGAGTACAGACAAACAGTGTCTCAAGTACACTTGGGACCATATTTCCATTCACATTGACCTTATTTTACATGTGGATTATTTACAATGCAAGACTCCCTGAACCCAGAGTGAACCCAATCTTGGATCACCGTGTTCATGGAGTTGTCCCAAGTCTTTATGAAAGGCATATGCTTGCATATGCCTTAATACAAAATATAGCATAGATCTTCATTCTGCACGTCACTGATTACAGTTAAGTGAACATTAGTCACATTCCTGTTAGAAAGGTTGCAAGAGGTCATGTTGTCTTCGGAGGGGAAGTTGTTTAGAGAATATACTTGGCTTGATAGTTCAGGAAAGGTTACGCTGGGTTTATTGTGGTTTTGTTTGTAAAGATTACCTCATGCACTTTCAATAGCTTGAGTACATACCATACAGATTTAGAAACGTGTAGGAGCTGATGTAAATACTCATTTATCATTCGTAAGGGCTATTTAATATCTAATTTGTACCACATTCAGGTTATAGTCGCTCATGTTTCAGGTTCAAGGGTTTCAATAAATTGTGGTTAGTTCATATTCCTGAGATGTTATGACATGTTTTGCATCATTTGTATTAGGTTTGTTTCCCAGTAGATATATCTCGCCTGTCATAACATATCTACACAGGCTTTTATTAGTGTACCTGCAACTCTTTTCGTTTGTCACCGATACGCTCTTGCCAAATCTCTTGTTGGTTTTCACTGACCGCTGTACCCAGCGCTCTCTGCCAATTTGTGATTTCATCTGCTGCTCAAAAGCCCGTTTAATAAGGAGTTTGATCTTGAACAACACCGTGTTGCTTTAGAAAACATGATAAAAGCATATGAAGATTGCACAAGACAGACTGCAAAAGCCATGAAGGAAGAATGATGATTATATAAATGTTTACAGGTGAGAAGATTTTTGTCAGGTTAGTTTTAGCTGACAAATGCTGTATATATTTAAAATTTTCTTTTTGAATGCAGCAAAAATATAAATAAAAATGTCTAAAATATTTACTGTCTATTTGAACCGTTTTAATCAAATTACACAATTGCGGCATTTTCACATCAATATTGACTTGATGTGAAAATGCCGCAATGAAGATAATTCATAGATATTGTGGCAGACTTGAGTTTGCATTTTGTTCAGCATCATTTTAGGACGTCAAATTAAAAATATGAAAGGAACATTTCCCAATAGGATGCATATTTTTTATTATTATTATTTGTACAGTTAAATGTACAATGCACAACAGATTCATTGTAAATGGATCTAGTGTTACATAAACAATGTTTCTCTCTGAATGTCTGGTATAGGCAGTTTCAAATTACAAGAAAACGGTATTATGTGCCAAATGGTGTTGATTTTTAAAAAAATATATATTTCATGTAAAACCAGAGAACTTTGAACATGGAACAAGAAGAGGGGATAAACTGTACTGTTTTCTATGGGAAACGTGGTTAACTCTGCACTTGTGGATATTGTGCAGTCCAAGGAATTTCCTTTTTTTTTTTTTTTTTTGGCCATCGCGTACAAAAGATTTGTTTGAGGACTGCTAGCACAGTTGCATATGTCCTGCCTCCTTAAATGTGTAGTTAAACGTGAGATATAGGCTGTCAGAAATAGTCTCTGTAAGCAGCGATAAATCAGGACAAGTGCTTTTTTCCGTGACTTTGTCAAGAAAAGGCGAAGGAACAGAACTAAAGTGATTTCCCTACCTTAGCGGTTTCTATTCACATTATGTTCCGTTCCTTGCGTTCCGTTAGACCTCTTTGTGGATGTGTTCGTGAATGGCCAAAAGTGTGGTGTCAGCAGTGTTCATGATTGATGAGGAGAAAAAAATGTAAGAAACATTCCATCCACACCACCCACAAAATCTTTTCATGTTTGCATCATGTTGAAAAAACATCTTGAGAAAGAACTGTATATTCGGTTTAAAAATAAGGCAACTCGTATTTAAGGTGTAAGAAGTCTTGATATTGTCATTCCGCTTTGAATATGTGTTATACACACTGCTAAAAGTACAGCAGATGCATTCAAACAGTACTTTCACACTTCTACTGGCTCTAAAGGCCTTTATGTCTTCAAAAACAAAAAGCTAGCTCTCGGGACACAGATAATTGATGGGATACAAAGCGTATGGCAATTGCAGATCGTCAAAAGCTGAATTTATTTTAAATTCAAATGTAACTTTTTGTCTTTATGCCATTATGAAAAATAAAACCTCGCTGTAGCTTATGAAACGTCCCAGTTGGAATTTAAATAGTGCGGTTTTGATTGTGAAGGCTCAAAAGGTTGGTCTTATGTCAGCTCAACCCATCTTTAATGCAACCAGACCGCCGGGATGACAGCAGTTGCCCTCCATTCTGTCTTCATGTATTATAAAAGTGGAGCCTCAACTCTTTAGCTCCTCGTAGCCTTTATCTGGTGGTGTCATGCTGCCTGTAGCCCTTCGCCATGTACTAGAAATGAGACGTAATCCTCTTGGTTAGTCATTGATTGGACCCCGTTTTCCTCTCCATACCCTTTACACACTTTCTGCATTTTTTTCCACCTGAAGAACTTTGGCTATCATGTGAGACCTGATTCTTTAACCCATCAAATGAGCTTAGGTTTTACTAGTGAGGCAAAGTCCGCTAGATCCCATGATTCATTATAAATCCGCCTTTCCTTTAGTTTTCTTCATCCCTCTCTCTCTTGCTCTCTCTCTCGCTCGCTCTTTCGCTCACAAGTACAATAAATGTTTTTGAGCAAGTTCAGCTTTTCTACTTAACACTTCCCCTGTCCCCTTCCAAACACACTTTGCATCTAGCTGAAAGAAAGAGCTTTTTTTTTACTTTAAAAAGCTAGTCTAATCGATTGGAATATGCTTCCAGAGAGCATAAGTTAAATAGGGATTTTGACATTACCTCCATAACCTTTGACCCCCTCCAGTGTCGTTCCAAAAAACTGACTTTGGAATAGCATATATTGATAATAATCGTACTAAATATTTTATATTGCCTTATCTTTATATGGCAGTGGTAGTAAGAGTATGCTATTCCAAATTCAGCCCTATAGTGAGCTGCCAACTTAGACATAATTTAAAGGGATAGTTCACCCAAAAATTAAACTGTGCTGTTAATTTACTCACCCTTGGGCCATCCAAGATGTAGGTGTCTTTTATTTCTTCAGTAATACAGTAAAGAAGATTTTTAGCTGAAACGATAGTCCTTGGTGATTCATATAATGCAAGTCAACGGCTACCGTCACTTTGAGAGTCAAAAAAACATAGGCATGCAAAATAAAAAGAAAACCTGCGGCTCCTGAAGAATCTTATGAATTCATTTTGTTTTGCCGGTATATGTTTTTTTTTACTCTCAAAGTGACGGTATACCATTGACTTGCATTATATGAATCAACAAGGAGCAGATTTTTGGCTAAAAATCTTCTTTACTGCTAGTGAAGAAAATAGACTGAGAGTGAGTAAATTAACAGCAACTTTTCATTTTTGGGTGAACTATCCCTTTAAGGCATCATCAGAAGCAATCCTAATGCGAAGGCTGTTCCTGAAGAAACCACCTTTTGGCAAATATCTAAAACAGAATTGCATGTTTTTTGCTGACAAAACAATCCCAGAATGCACTGTAACGAGATCAGTAAAGAGAAGTATTGATGTTTAAATATATATATATATATATATATATATCTTGTTATTAAAGACAGACCTGGACCTCCCAGGTTCACTGATCTGCCATGTTTTATAGGTGGTGGTTAGTGACCTATGATGATTATCACTGCTAAAGATGCAATTAAATGCAGCGTAATGCGTACAGTAGTCTACGTAAACGGTTCTTACTCTCTCTTTTTTGGAAAATGCAATGCTGTAGATTTGCAATTTCTGCTAAATTATTAAAGTGAACCTCAACCTAATATTGGCTCCATGTAATTTAGGGTCACATACTTACGTTTTTATGTGGTTTAGTGCCTGTAACTAGTGGCTTTTCTCTGCCCCATCAGCAGATTTCCCCAGTAAGCCTGAAAAATAGAAAAAAAAAACATAATTCCCCTAAAGTGTAGCAGAGCTTCTGTAGATTTCAGTCCAACACTCTCAAATCTTCCCTTAAGAACGACAATGTCTGCAATGCCAAGTGGAAGTTGGAACCTTTCTTCCTTTTATTGTTTCATATTTTCGAGTTTGTCTACTGTTTGTTGAAATTACACTGATCTACCAAAAAGAAACTTATGCTTATGCATTGTTTAAAATAATAATTTAAATTATATTATAAAAAGTATTTCAATTATATATGCTTTTATTTCAAAACAAAACAAATGTCTTCATCCTTTTCTCTCTCTCATCTGTCTCTGCTTATTGATGGTTTGGGTCGGTAAACCTTTGAATATTGCACTATAGCAAGGCTGCATCCGGGCTGAGGAAGCATATTGACAGTTTTATACTGAGCGGCCTGCTTTGGAAAGAGGCTTGAGAAGCTGCCCCTACAAAGCCAGAGCAAAACACACGCGAATGTGGACGCCTTTCATGTTACAGGTGCTTTAGAAATCTAGCCTGTTTACCGCTACTGATATGAAGACCATATGTGGCCTCACGTGGATGTCCGTATAGAGGTGTATTACAGACGGCATAAATCTTCCTGTCTTGAGACCACGTTCTCTGTTATGCACATTCATGCTTGCGCTTGAAGTCTTAAAATGCAATTCACAGTATTGCGTAACCCGAGAACAGAGGGATGGATGTCAGGATGAAAGGGAAAGAGGAAGCAAAAAGGATGATCTTGTAGGAATGTGGTCTTAGCTGAACCTACTGACCCCTCAAAGTTGAGAAAAGAAAGCAAATAAATTCATTTGAAAATTGCACTTATTTTATTTTAACATATATAATAATAATAATAATAATATAGTATATATATATTTTTTATTTATTTTTTTAATGAAAAATTCTTCAATAAAAAATGTATTTTTAAATTAAATGTATTTTCACCTGAAATCCATTGGTGTTAAAATGTAATCTTCATAGATTATTTTAGCAAAATAATTGATTTTACATTGTAATATATACATATTCATGTGGTTAGAAATAAGATGATTTAAATAAGTTGAACAGAGACTAAAAATATCTCAAAGATTTTGAGATGGACAGGGAAAATAAAGTGTTGAGGTAGATATGGAGCACGTCAACAGAAGCGGCACTTTTGCCACTTTATTTCCTTTTTTTATGTCTACTTGTAGTATGCTGTGCACGTTTGGTGAAGACTTGGCATTAAAGACAACATGAAATCAAAATTGTGAATATTGTAAATTAAATACAAATGCTTATTTTCTTTCATCAAAGTGTAATAACTTTCTCTGAAGCCATTTTTTTCTTGTTGACGTAATCAAGGTCATGCGAAATATTTTTAACCAATAACCATTTTCCACCAACAATCGTAGCCTATAAATCCAATTTCAATGAAATCCCAGTGAATAAGTCTTTATAACTTTACTCATCACTGATTATTTCATTTCATTTGTAAATGCATCTCATTATCCAAATTAAATTACATTTCCTGTTGTCTTTATGATGTAAGACAAGGATTTCTTGTGATTCAGCATTATACTTTCATATATAAAGCTTCTCTGAAGCAAACACAAGGTATTTATTGTGGTCTTAGTCAGCATAAACCTCATGGACATGTTGTCATCATTGGATCTCGACTCAATTAAACAGAAGTGGAATAGGCCACTAAGTCAAGTTACAGGTCAAGTCCCTGGAGAGCTGCGAGCCGGCTGTCAGCGAGCTTTTGAACATGTGTGTATGGATTGGGTGTGTGTGTGTATGTGTGTGTGTGTCAACCGGTAGAGATTTTACGTTTATGCATTTCCATACACTCTTAAAAAAATAAAGGTTCCAAAGGGTGGTCAGTAACGTCACAAGATAACCATATTTTGTGCCCCAAAGAACCTTTCAGTGAACAGTCCTTAAGGATAAGGACATGCAGTCTCATGAATAATTATGAGACACAGTTGAGTCATCGATATACTATGGTACAAGAAGACGTCACATCCTATGACGTTAGCACAAAGACAAATTTAAACCCGTAAGATGAAAATAGCGCAAAAATGCTTAAAATAAACTAGTTTTGAACTTAAAGGGTTAGTTCACCCAAAAAGGAAAATTCTGTCAGTAATGACTCGCCCTCATGTTGTTCCAACTTCGTAAGACTTTCGTTCATCTTTGGAACACAAATGAAGATATTTTTGATGAAATCTGAGAGCTGGCTCACTCCCTCATGGGCTTCTGGGTAATTTAATCTGCCAGCCCAGAAAAGTTTGTAAAGACATCGTTAAAATAGTCCAAGTGAATACAGTGGCTCAACCTTAAGTTTATCAAGCGACGAGAATACCTTTTGTGCGAAAATATTTCTTTATTCAACTATTAATTTTCTTCCGCTGGGCCTTTGACGTGAGTTCACGAGAGCGCCACGACGGTTCCCCACCATTGACGGAATTTTCCGGCAATCCATGTTATACGGTTGTGGGTTTAATTTTGCTGCTTCTGAAAGAATAGAGAATCTCAGGGTCAAAACACAGGCGGAAAAGAAGCAGAAACAAGTGATAGATGCATTGCTTAGGCACATGTTGTAGTCTGACAAAAATGCGATTCTCAGCTTTTTGTTCAAAATGTTGCTTTTTTCTATCAAGCCTTCCCACAGTCAAGTATTGATAAAAAAATTATGGATGATGAAATTAGAATAAATATTCATACATACAAATATTTTGGGGGCCTTGAATATGTTGTGAAAGTTATCAAAAATGCTGGTGGTGGCTGGCACTTTAAAGAAAATGTTGGCAGGGAAAGAGTCAATTAATTAAATTGGTCATTGAGGTTGTGTGTATATGCAAGTGTGTGTTGTGCATGTTTATTTCCCTTGTACATGTAGTGCTTGAGTGTTTTGTGACAGATATGGTCGTAAAGACAAATTGCTCATCCGTCCTCTCTTAAATGCTACGGGTCACTGCGTGCACACTGTCAACATTGAAAATCAAACACACGCGTCCTGACTTGATTTTTATGGTCATCTCTTTCATATGCCTAAGCTGCTGCATTTAATATTTTCCTGGAGATAACAATATATGCCCTGACATTAAAAGGCCCAGATGTCTTTAATCAAAACTGTGACTTGCCTAAAGTCATTTGAGTGACGGATCACTCATAACAATAGAGCAGGCTGTGACAGAGACTTTGATTTATGAGAAACACAAGGCTCATTGAAAAAGAAATGCTTTTAGACTGAAAAAAGCCACTTCAGAAAAATGGCACAGCAACAGTTGAATCTCATCCCAGCCTGGGATGGGGTTGTGTGGTTCAGACAATCCTCAAGGATTCTGAATTCGTTCTGATGGTTCCACCATAGGATTAGGCTTTAAACGGCACTGTCTCATATTAAGGCTGAAAAATTATATTTGTGCTCGCTGAAAACTTTCCATTGCCGGGTCTCTCCTTTAGTACGGTAATGAAGATCATTTGCTTTATTTAGAGGCATGAGATATTACACCCAGTTACAGAGGCAGATGCAAATAATAAGGTTGTGAAAATAGCATTTGAATTTAAAAAAAATTAAAGTTTGATAAAATAAATCATTATATGATCATGCATTTCATGGAAGAACATTTGATTCGGAAAAATCATAAAATGGGTAGTGTATACTCAGTACAAATCCACAAGCTGAGCCCTATTTAATTTTTTCCAAATCAAATATAGTTTATAAAAAAAAATAAAAAATAAAAAAAAAATTCACAATATTACTTTATTGTGTGTTACCTTCATTTGTATAAACTGATCTAGACGGCTCAACTATCCCATCTCAATGTAGGTATAGGCGCCCACATGTGGTACATGCTTGGGTCACACATAAAAGACAGAATGGATAGTGTTGAGGTGAAAGGTCATGGGGGGCAGGTGGCCGTTTAGGTGACCTTTGATCCCAGACCTCACATGGCAGTCACACCCACTGACTGATCAGATTAGACTTCATTTACCCCGCTTATGCGTCTGTGTAGAAAATCTGCCACGAGGAGGGAATATAAAACATAACTGTGAGCACTTAGCCTTAGCATTGTGGCAGCGAAATAGTTTTATATCACTAAATGGGTTCATTATTCAGTTCCCTGACATGCCTTATCTGTTAAAAAAATAACAAATGGTCAAAAACGCTGTCACGTAATATTTATGATGAGTATTAGATGAGATTGTGGTTTGTGTGGGTTAGTGTTATATGATAATAGTTATGATTTTATATATATATATATATTCTATCAATTGTGATTGAAAATGATAATATATATTACTATTTAGTAACACAGTCACCTTGATATTTATGAGCCAATCTGATAACTCACAGATCGTCCCTGTTCTTCCGTCTGCACGTATAACCAGAAACATTTTTAGTGACGTATCTCTCTATCTTGGGAATGTGTGATATCACAATCCCCACTTGTGTCCGACACATTCTCTGGCCATGTGCGATCAGATAAATGTTAAATCATTCGATCTGTGATAAATTAGGTTTGACTGTGTGGACGCCCTGGTGTGCCTCAGTTTGTTTACCATAGGGAATTTGTTATCGCCCCTTGTATATACCATTAAGCAACCTAATAAATGATGCAGAGCGCACAGACTGCTTATTAAATAAACTTACGCTGAAGGTTTGTTACATCTCTCACTGCGGGCAGCTCTGAACCTCAGAGGAAGCAGTGTTAAAGCGTACAGTGTGTGACGTTCCTCGAAAACACACAGCAGAAAACACTATAGATAAGCTTATGTTTGTAACATGAATCCCGAAAGCTTGTAAGTGTCAAAGGTTTCCTCTGAGAAGGATACTGTAATGATCTGCTTCTCAGACTTTTCTCATCAAGAAAGGGGATATTTAAGCTTAATTTGAAATTTTTATTGAATTTTAAAGAAATGGCAAAAGTGTTACAATTATTAGTGTTTATGTAAATGAAACAAACTACTTTTATTAAAGCTGACAGAAAGTATAAAAGTATATTCATTCATTCATTCATTCATTCATTCATTCATTGAGTCAGTCAGTCATTTATTCATTCATTTTCTTTGTGAACCTTAACTCTCAAATGAAATAAGGATTTTTTTTTTCTTTTAATTGTTTTTGCAGCTAAATAAATAATCTTTAAGACATCTCCTGGATATTGCAGAGACAGACCCATAATAACGGTCATATCCTTTTACAGTTGAACTCCAAAGTATTTATTGCCATCGTGTACTCATGGCTGACCCTCGGGTTAAGTGCATTTGGCTTCGTTTTTGAAAGACTAGCAGGCAGTTTGTATGTACAAATTCCATATCCACAAGAATCATGAATCAGAATCAGATCTGTTTATTTGAGTATAAGTAGGCCTATACATCACATGTGGGTCGATGCTTAGATACTCATCAGTATCAATGGAAGAAAAGCATGCTTGTTACTGTGTGTCATCTATATACAGGCAGAAAACATAAGACAGTGCTACAGAGAGAGAAAAAATATTTCCGTCTAAGTGTAAAATATATGTTAGTGATACTTTTTCATATTTAGAAAATCCCCCTGGAGTGAGAACGTGATGGAATGGGAGGATGCTGAAGATTTGAGGATGTTTTATGTAGATCTGGACCAGGATGGGAGAGATTATTCTTTTTTTTAAATGCCTCAAGATGTGCATCATCTCAGTGTCTCAACTATAACTGTGCTGTAAATTAACGGGGGGTGAATTAAGTGATGTAGAGAGTTGATAGAAGTGCATGCTTTGGCTAACAGCATTCTCCACCAGTTTGCTCTGTGAACAAAATAAGATGTGTGAAAGGCAAGCAGTCCTGAAAGGGTTCAAGTGGTCAAAATCAGCACCAGTATTATTTTAGTATCAATGTGGTTTTATTTGTAGTTTTAGCGAACTAAAATAACCCTGATCAGCACGAACGTGGCTGAAAGTGATTTATCAGGTAGGGCTTTTTGTATGACACACAAAAGAGAATATTTTGAAAAATATCCATCCAGTAAAAGCCAATGGGGACCAATGTTTTTTATTTTTTTTCTGGATCCCAACAGTCTTTAGTGTTCCACAGAAGAAAGACCGTCCAGTTTAAAAGATGTTATAATTTTATATTTGTATGTATCTTTATAAGAAAGACCTGTCTTCATACTATGAATGAAATCCCCCATGGCAAACATCCCCATAACATAGAAAACCATTTCCGGGTTTCCAGGATTTCACCGTCCAAAGTCTCCTCCATTGCTTTTGTATTTATTCAAGGTAAGATATATATATATTCCCCAGTATAAACATAAGTGTAAAGCTGGCAGGAAGAGTCAAAGGTTGTGCAAAAGATGTTTAAATGTTTCAGATCTGGAGCGCAGTGGCTGGAAATAGCAGTTATATCTGGGCACCAGCTGTTGTTTCGTAAGAAAACACACTGCATTTCTTTTTTGTTTTCTCACTGAGGAGGCTGTTGTGATCTGCCTGAAGGCTTGTTCTGTACATCAAAAAAACTGAATATTTGGTTTATTCATTTCATCACACCACTAAACATTTAGTTTTCCTCACCAGTGATGTAATGTTGACATCTTTAACCAGCAAGTGCACCTTAACGTCACATGACACATGCTTAACCAAACATAAGATGGTTTGTTTGCTCTGGTTTAAGCTGGTCTAGGTGGTCCTCGGGCCTTGCAGGCTGGTTTTTAGCTGGTTGGTCAGATCGTCTCCCAGCATGACCATCAGCTGGCGATTTGTCCAGGACCAGAACAAAACCTGGACCAGAACTGAGAGACCATCTTAGACCGCCAAGCCTGCTTAGGCTGTTTTTTTTAGCAGAAGATTGAATAATTTGCAGATGATGGAGCAAAAACTCTGTAGGAGTTGAGCCTTGGAGCTTTTGGAGCTCTTCCTGAGTGTTAAAAATAGCATTTTGGTTGCAAAACCAGAAGTTAACACATAGCAGAGGCCGTAACTCTTTCCACCTGTCAATACAGTGAGACTTAGTAACATGAATGACTAAAACATGATCTTAAATAAGAGAGAAGGCATCAAACTGCACAGTTGTTGATGGGCTACATCCGCTTTAATGGATTTATTTGTCAAGAGAATGATTTATTTGTCTCCTCTCAATGCTATATACTGTATATGATGTGTAGCTTATTTTAATAATACCATTATGCAGTTAACTAAATTTTTTAGGTAAAATACTACAGTATACTGAAAGATGTGTGCCTGTATTAAGAGTGACTGTTACATAAATTACAAACATCATAATAAATTAGGCTTCAGATAAATATTTCACAATGCAAACATACATGCAAAAGTTCATAAATGGGTCCATTGATGCAGACGGTTTAATTATTTTATATCTGAGAAGCGAGGTTTCATTTTTTTTTAAGCTTTCGAACGCATTTGCAGCTGTGCTCGCCTTGTACATACAAATGTGCATTAGTCACCTCATCTATCATAACGTTCACCACCCAGATTCGTGTCACACCTTATAATATGCCAAACATTAATACTTTCCAAGCTCTAAGAAACTGGGAATCTGTTACATGTTTTTTTATTACAGGATGTCTACCGACTGTAATCCTTTTGGCCCAAACAGATTCTGTTTTTCTGTTTCGCTTTTAAAAGCAAGTCCACTGTCATTTTTCACAGAGGTCATTATTCCTCTAGCGACAGTGTGTAGGCTGCTAAATGAATTGCCTGTTTACTTGCGCAAACAAGTGCCAGCGAAACCGAAGAAATTGATCTAAACACTCTCTGGCCTGTGCCGTCTCCTTCACTAAACTGTGTGTTTTTCTACACTCGACCCCGGCTTGAACCGGAGGAGGAATGACCTCCGCCGGGACCGTCCCACTGCTCTAAAAACAGACGTCTGAGGGCTGCGGCCCAGAGCGTCGTAGCACGGTTTGGCACACGCCGGTAACCAGCCCCAGCGGGCCTCACAGAAAGCCGTGTTTATCGGCCAGTGGCACGGGCCCATGTGTGTTTATAGGGACGGCTCCAGAGAGCTGATATTAACTGTGTGACCTAAACAGTTATTTTAAACCGATAGCGTCCAGCCACGCCACACACAATATATTGAATGTTGCTGGTTCAACTCTTAAACTGTTTAGGGGTCGTCCTACACTGTAATCCAACATATATTATTTTTGAGATAAAAAGATGTGGGGGGAAAAATTATGGACAGGCAGGATAAAAGAACTGTAGAATAATGAGAACTTTTCATAATGTAGGACAAGAAATGCCAGACATTATGTGAGACTTTTAAAGCTTATTTAAAGAATATGGTACTTCATTTATTATATATATATATATATTATTATTATTTTTATATTTTTTATATTTACTTATATTTTAACATATATTATTATTTTTTATTTCAATTAAGCAGAATGTTTTAATACTTGTATTTTTTGTTAACAATGATCTCTGATGTGTTCGGTATGAATATATTGAATATATTACATTTCATAATTTGGATTGTTGTTACCCGTTGGTACTTATTTTAGCTTTCATGCTCAATTTATATACTGCACACATTGATTTCTCATGCCATGTTAACGGTGTGACTTTCTTTTTCTGTAAAACCCAAAAGAATATATTAACAGAATGTTTCAACTGTTTTTGTCCATGTTATCAAAGTCAGTTAAAAAACATTGGACTCTATAGTATGGATAAAAAAACAGACATTTTTCAAAGAGTCTTCTTTTGGGTTTCACAGAAGACAGAAACCAAAACCAAATGGGCTTTTAAACAGAAATGCTGTGTAAATAGAAGTTTCCATTCCCATACTATGCAGCAAATATGAACTCGGTGTGCCAGCTTGTGATGAGCTTGAGGCAAGCAAGCACTTTGCTCTCTAGCAGAGACTGTGATTAAAGCCTAGTGAAATTAAAGAGCATGTTTGTGAAGTGTCTCCTGGGTCCCTGCGCAACAGTAAAGCACCTTTCCATTGTCATCTGTATCTGGACCATGAAGTGCCTGCAGCCACACACACACACAGAGAGAGAGAGAACGAACGTTTACTGTGTTCCATTTTGGGAGCTTGTTGGACACTCTTTTAGTGTCATGTACAAACAATGGAATTACACTGAGATCATTCTGACATTGTGATGAGATCTTGTGGATTTTTATGATCTGAATATTTCTATTCAGTCAGAAGAGAATAGATGCACACAGTATTTTGACCTTAGAGGTTTGTGCATGTGGAATGTTCATCTTGTCATTTGTCTGATCTACTCCTTGTTTCATGTCTCCCCTCTCACTGTTTCTAGCAATAAAGTGGCAAAAAGTTCAATCAACAGGTATTTCAAACTACATTATTACATTTGTCTGTAGAAAATGTGATTTGTGCTTGCCCAAAACTTGCGAACACAATTACAGTATAAGACTTTCTGTGAGGTTTTTACTGTGTTGTTATGCAGTTTCTTGGGAGTTCTGGGTGGTTGCTAGGTACCAAATCTAGGAGCTTAGTGCCAACTTTCATCTCACAATGTGGGACGAATTATAATAAACGGTTTAATGGTTATAGGTTTGTTCAAAAGTAAGAGCAATAGTGATGCTCACCATAGTGATGCCATGTATTATGTGTTTGATGACAGCTGTAAAGTCAAACCAACAGATCTTTTATAGAAGATCTTTTTTTGATTGAATCGTTTAAATGCATACTTTACTTGGCATGTTTATGGTTTCCTTTAAACTCATAATAGCAGTTGTTCAATGAATATAAGATCCATACCACAGAGGCTTGGGCCTAATTGTTGTGGGCATTGTTGATTTTGTTTGTTTTCTCATAAATATATGCTTTGTTTGAACATTGATTTACAAATTGGAAACAACCATGAACAAATCAAAGACATCTGGCCGCGAAAACAACACAGCATCTATGCTTCTTTAGGAGGGGAACACAATCATGATAGCTATAACTCAAAAACACACTCAAAACATATGCATATGAAGTAGGTAACATTATAATGGAATTGCATAATGGAAGCAGATGAGTGGCAGAATGTTTAAAATAAATCAGTGCAGATTATTTATTTGGTGTATTTATTTACCTTATCAAAATATTAACACTATAGTGTTGTATATAAATAAAAAAGTAATTATAAAATATTATTACAATATAAAATAACTGTTTTCTATTTTAATATTAAGAATGTAATTTATTCCCAAGCTGAACTTTCAGCATCATTACTCCAGTCTTCAGTGTCACATGATACTTCAGAAATCATTCTATGCTGATTTTGTGCTCGAGTAATAATAATAATAATGTTTAAAGCAGTTTTTGCAGCTTTTTTGGTGGGGGGGAAACTGTGATACACTACCATTCAAAAGTCTGTGGTAAGTAATATTAAAATAATAATTATAATAGTTTTATTCAGAAAGGACATGTTAAATTGATCAAAAGTGACAGTCAAGACATTAATGTTCCAAAAGATTTATATTTTAAATAAATGCTTTGTTTGTTTGTTTGTTTGTTTGTTTGTTTGTTTGTTTTTACGAACAAATAGTTAATAATGTAACCATTATTAATAGTTAAGCAACAATAATAATTGATAATAACTGGGCATTAAATCAGCGTATTATGATTTCTGAAGGATCATGTGAAACTGAAGAATTGAGTAATGATGCTGAAAATTCAGCTATCCCATCAGGAATAAAATAATTAAAATAGAAAACAGATATTTTTGATTTTGTATATGTATTTATGTATTTAATGTTTGTATGTGTAAATTATATTGGTCAATATATATATATATATATATATATATATATATATATATATATGTGTGTGTGCAATTTTGAATTATGTTGTCGAAATGTACACGGTCACCAACATTAAAAATAAAATAAAACATTTCCAATGGGTTTGCTCATTAAAGAAATTCCATTTGTTTAAATTGTTCAGCGTTTAAGGAGAAGAGGGAAAAGGGAATAGTAAAAAACTACCTTCCTTTCCATTTAATGCAATTCCAGTATCTCCAGGCTAGGAATATGCTAATTATTAGGCTGTCGGTAGCCACTCACAGATGACTGTGGAACGACAGTAGAAAGTAGACAACCTGATCTGGCTCCCTCTGCTGAGCTATGCAGCATTAAAAGACTGAGTGCAGGAGAATGGCTATTAGCTTTTGCCTTGAGGACATTTATGAGTGATGTGGCCACTGACTCCTACTGACCACGTCTAAAATGACATTTCACTGAAAGCAATATATCTAGCAGTCAAATGATGTGGACATATTGTCAAGTCCACTTACATTCCATGTATTTTCATGTAGGCCACAGAAGTTTTTACCACATTCATACTTTAAAACACTGACCATACTACATTTTAACCCATATAAAAGCCGTGCTATCTGACTTTTGCAAGGAGACCATGCAAAGGCCACAATGCATCGGAAAAACCCCGGTGTTCTCTGCAGCTGGCCTTTCAACAACCCATCCGACACTGGTGCCAGGCGGCAGGGCTGCGGGTGGAATTTGCTACCGTGTGCGTGTTGTGTTTGTGCATGCAGTCCTGCGAGGGAGTTATTGACCAGCAGAGCGGTGCCATAAGCCACATCAGTACCGTTAGATCCCGTAGCGGGCATGGTTTGCATTATTCCGTCTCTGCTGACGTCCCTTCAGCATCCCACTAAACTCTCAATGCAATTCATCTGGGTTCATTCAAGTTCCCGAAAAGCGGAGCTGGTTTACAGCTTCAAATGCAATTATGGGCACCAATATGCCGGAAATAAATAAGCTATTTGTTTCAAAATTTGGCCCATTTTTCCAAATGAGTGTGGTCAAAAAACCCACTTTTTTTAATGTTTTTATTTTGTATTATTTATTATAGTTTATTCTGGGCACGTATTATAACATCAATGTCCACATCCGCTTTTAAGTTGTCCAAAATAATCACCTTCTAATATTCTCATATGGTTTTGCCATTTCCTTTTCTGTATGAAAAATATCATGGGGGGTTTTGTGTGAAAGCATAAAAGAGCCATACCGCTTACTGTATGTGGCATTTCAAAAATAACCAGAGATGGCATTGAATTGACAGTGATTGGGACTCCAGCATAGAGCTTCTTCTGTAAGGCGTGATGGGGTCAGTGCAAAGGGTCACCAGGCTTACATTTCCAGAGGTGCTTTTGGCATGTTTATTGTTCCTGTTAAAATGACCACTGGAAACGCTTGGGCTTTAAATTCTCATGGGTAAAATTTGTCAGACGTGGCACGAGTCTTAGTTTTGTTAGATTGGCTTCCTGTTCACTCTGAGCTTCAGTAGACCTTAGGGGTCACTGGTAAACACAGTCCGCTCTTAAAAACATTGTATACAAGTGGATGACCTGCCTGTAAAGATTTTAATCAAAAGCAATGATCTCTGCTATATGCGTACTAAAGCATTGAGCCCAAGATGAGAGATGCAACGTTTGGTTCTTGTGCTATATTTGGGTTTTGACTGGTCATATTAAATGTATATATCTTACATTTACCCATATGCACATCACCCATATGGACTATTTTTATGAACCTAATGGACATGGCTCATTATGGATTGTCATTGTATAGAAAGAGCTCGATGTTCCACGGAAAAAATAACCGCCTCCGGGTTTGGGACATCCTGAGGGAGAGTAATTACTGACAGAATCTTCATTTTCAAGTCTTTAATTTCATCTCTTGACTAAACTGGAGATTGTCAACACATCAATGTTTATTCAAATGCATTTTCAAACATTTATTTGACTGTCGAGTTCTCTGAAAGCGTATCAAGTTATTATTACCCAGAGTCCATTTTGAGCCCATTACTCCTCTTTCAGCCATTAACCCCTCTGTCTCTGCTTCTCCTCGCTGAGATCCCCAATCTATCACTTTTCGCTGTACATATTTTGATGCCTTAATCACCTCCAGCTGTGAGGGCCAGATGAAAGACAAGCACTCACAGTTATGGAGAGATGAGAGAAAAAGGGGAAACCATACTCTATAGTCCCTTCGCACCAGTCCTCCTGGTGTCATTAGTCCTCTTTATGCTGAATTGGCCGTCCTGTGATCTCCTGCCAAAAATCTGCACCTTACCCCAGCCGAAAGTACCTGCTGCTACGCCTCCCCGTCACCGTCAAGGCCAGAGATGAAAAGCTCAAAGCTGTGTTATTTTAGAAACCAACACCTTTCAATAGTCTTCCAACCCCAATATTTACATCCAAAACTCAGGCCTTTACACCATACCTGACATAAATTGTGGTTGACTACCAGAATCAAGTCTGCATCTGATAAAAACGTGAAACAAGACCAGTCGGTGTCGATCCAAGACTTTTTGACCCTTTCTGGACATTTCCTGATGACAGTGTCCTGGCGGGCGGCTCATACCGACACGGCTCCTAGGATGAAGCCAAGCTTCCTTGCATGAAGAAATAATTAGGGTGCTCAGTGATCTTGACATGTATATGATGTTTTACAGGCATCCCATTATACTGCAGATCCCTTTTAATGGACATCTGGAGAGTGCCGCGTACTTCACAGATCTGGAGGAGCGCTCCTCCAATGATGTCATGCTGATCCATTACTCAAAGGAAATATGTACAAGAGATGTTTGCTAATACGATACCGCCATATTGCGGCCATTGACAGTTTGTTCTTTGGTGTAAAGTTGCAGTAGATGCAGGTCACGGTGACCTTTGGGGTTTCTGCCAGCCACTTGAAAGGGCGTCATAAAAAACATTTAGTACGTAGGGAATGCATCTGGTATGTTTCATAACACGTGTCTGTGTTGTGTTATTAGCTGTTTTTGTCCAAATGGACATCCATTGGTGATATTTGAGCAATGCAATGAGTGAATGCAGTGAATGTGTTATGTTTTATGATTTTGACAGCATATTGGAAGATGTGATTGTGAAAAACTGTGATAAACAAGTATTTAAAGGGATTGTTCACCCAAAAATTAAATGCTGTCATAATTTATTCACCTTCATGTCATTTTAAACCAATATGTATTTCTGGAACATAAAATAAGATAATTCAGAGAACATCTGTGAATTTAATAAAATGGTCTATCCATCCATCCATCCAGTGGTAATTTTGGGGATGGAAACGCTGCTTTTGTAAATATTTTAGCGATATTCTAATTTTTCACATAAAATAAATTTGCAACTTGGAAGAAAAAATAGCTAGTAGATTTGTGTTTCTAGTCTCGGTCTTGAACAGGCAGGACATGTTACATGTCAAATGCTTCAGCTCTGTAGCTGTAATGAGCCGGAGGGATGTGCGGCTTTTACTCGACCGCCGGTCAAGAGGGCCAGAAAGTAGTAGGAGGTATCCAGTTTCCTCCTCTTCCTCAGCTCTCTGAAGTGATGCCAAGAAGAGAAAGAAAGAGAGCGATCTCTCAATAAACAGCTGTAATAACTCATAGCATGTCCTTCAATATATCAGTCCATGTCTTTCTGTCACCTTTTACCGCTGTCTGTCAGTTGCACACATCTCTTTACACTTCCATCCATCCATATTTTCACTCAATGCCTGCTTTCATATTTGTATTTATCCATCAGTCAGTGTTTGTGCGTGTCCTCCCATGGGTTTGGGAATCGTCCATCAGTGTGCTGTTTTTGTCTGTCTGAAGTCATGTGATGTGAATGATAGCCTCAATAAAATGCTGTATTGAAATTATTGGGAGCATAGTATGTTTATGGTGTGCTTGGCTTTGTCTGTAAGTATCCTTCTGAGAAAAGAATGTGCTGTTTTCTGTTTGATCTCTTATCTCCCCCGCTATGGAATGAAATGAGATATAGCACCAGATTGAAAATATGAAAGCCATATTGTGGATTATACTGAGAGACTAGATTTTATACACAGGAGTTGTATACTGTATTTAAACACTTTTGAACTAGATGCCTTGGTTGGTTAGTTAGTTTACCCCCAAATTTAAACCCTGTCATTTCATTTCCCTGTCACTTCCATGAAAAAAAGGAAATATTTTGCATTTGCTCTTTTATAGTTCCCAAATAATCCATTGCTCCCATATGTGGAACTTGTTGCAAGTTTCTGCAACATTGAAACATTGCTTTCGGTCAAAACTCTGAACATTAGCTGCAAAGAAGATGCTTGAAGCTGAGCTTCTCTTTTGCGTGAGATCATGCTGTTTCAGTTGGATCACTCTGTAGGTTTCTTGTTATTTAAGTAAAGTCCCCACTGTACTCTCTCCATGTCATGTTTGTGTTAGAGACGCCGCTCCAGATGACCCCAGCGCCAAGTTACACCAACTTGCTGCCTTGTACTGCTGTTATTTGGGGATTTTGTCTGTTTTCGGGTGATGTAATTTGTGATATCTTTGGTTTTATGTTTATTGATGTCTTCACTGAGAAGATCAGTTGTACAGAACGGGTCTTACAAAAGTGTTTGTCAAACAGACTCTGATTGGCTTGTTAGCAAGTTCACAAACTGTTCTGTCGGCTGCGATGTTTAGTTTGGCTACGAAAGCTTCCTGATCAGATGGTTTGGTCTTGAATTCTGTAAGATGGTTTGTTTGACTAGGAACGTGCCACAGATTTAAATGGAGCGTTTCTGAATACTAAATGAACTACACTTAGCAAATCTACACATCTTGCATTGTTGTTGGATCATAGATCTTAGACATAATTTGCATGGAAATTGTCCCACGGAACAGTTTCAAAGTCCTCTATCAATCACTGTTCCATGCAATACTGCGATCATATGACCAACTTACAGGTAACCTTGAGTCAGTGGTTTGTCGACAGACATTTTACAGACATCCAAGTAAAAGTTGTGCATGTTCATTCCAAGGTGGTCAATTAACAAATCGAAAACTTCATTATCATACACAGCATTTCCTTTTGGGAAAGCATCAGCCAGGTCGCTTACCCACTAAATGAGCTGTGTAGCCTTGAGGAAACCCAATGCAGTGAAACCAGATCCATTGCATTAGCAAAAACTAACGAGAACTGGACAAGCTTATTCTTTCTCCCTATTAATCTTGTATTCGCTTACTTGAATGTTTCTTTTTCTCCCCTAAAAAAGGAGTCAAGAGGAATGGTGGGTGAACCACAAAACTCCACAAGTTAGCATTGGATTCCTTTGGCTTGTTCTGCAGTTACAGTTCGCCCAGCCAAAGTCTCGCTTGGCTCGTTCAGGACGGTTCGCATCTTTCGCTCACACATGGAGAGAGAGACGAGGGATCTGTAAGAGCTGCAGAACGTGTCCAATATTCTCACTCTTGTCTCACTTTCACACTCTGAGAATAAATTATGTATGACGATTAAATCACTCTCAAAATAAACACCAAACCTCTGTTTGTTTGAGCATCCCCGACAATGGGCTCAACCAATAGTGTGAGTTTTGGGGCGGCACTGTCTGTTTGTCCAACCAATTGCATATGTTTGAATGTTTGTAATTCACTTTCGTGGTTCACATTTTAACTTTTTAGACAACTGTGATGCAATACATGTAGCTTTTGAGATGATTTGAGAAATTTATTAGGTGAAATTCAGTTTTTGAGGTCATCTCGTGCATTGTGCACAGTTGGCGTGTCTTGAGTCTGCGTGTCTCCATGAGTTACGGTGAGGAAAAGCACAGAGGATTTAGCAGAGATTTTGAGAAAGCAGCTCAAGCACACTTTGACCCACTTATGATTCAGTCAAGATTGAGATTCCACTAAACTTCTTATGAACTGTTATTGTACTGGCAAAGGCAACCCCTTCTTAAACAGTACATCTCCAAATCCCTCGGCTCCTGTGTGTGCGTGTGTGTGTGTGAACATGCATGTTTTTGTGTATGCATGCACTTTAGGTGCCCCCTTTAGGACCCGAAAATACAATCATTCAATCAGTCATCATGATTACTGGCATCTCACCACATATTCAAACACACTCTAGAAATTATGAGCTTGGGTTTCTCCCCATTTTTGAGAAGCCACTTTATTTAAATCCTTTTTTGTTGGAGAGATGGAAAAAGAAACTCAATCCCACTTCTGGTTTCAGTCTTCTACCTTTGAAGGGTTTACATGCTTAATACGGATTGTTTTCTGCCGTCTTATTACATGTACCATGCCATATAGTCAACCTGAGAGATGTTTGATTAAAAATACATAGGCTAACTTCTTATTGTGACCAACTTACTTCCTTTTCTCATACATCGTCCATTCAATAGCTGATTCAAACAGCGCAACGACCGAGAGGAAATATTTATCTTACAGTGCTGCTTTGGAGCTCTTTATTTAAACTATATTGAGACCCACAAGTCCCCCAGACATTTCCCTGCTTTCTCTGCTCAAGCCAGGCTTTCATGGAAAATGGCTTTGTCCACGAAGCAGATCCTTGGTCAAACCGCCCTTCCACGGTTTGTTACCTCAAACTCTCGCTGTTCAGGCCTCAGGCGTCCAACTTCTGTCAAGCTATCGTGAAGGGAATAAGCATAGGTAGTGTGGTGTTTATGAATATCATGCCCCCCCCTCCTGCTCGGTTGTAAAATGTCAGGGTTTGCTTCAGGGTCTTGGATGGTTAAAAGGTGGAACATCTCTCCGCTGTGGGCTGGAACTTCTTGTATTCATGATGATTATTTTTCCTACACTTGCTCCACAGCCTCTGCCAGGACTCGTTCTCAGACTCGGTTTCCCTCTCAATGTCATTAGAATCTGTTACAGCCGTCATCCACTCCAGGCGGCTCATGGTTGAGGTGTAATGTTGTTTGAGAGTACATTTCAGAAGCTGAAGCAGTATTTTTACTTTTATTTGATGAATAAGAAGCTGGATAGAAAGTAATTTCGCCCTCCGTGTTTGCATTGAATGGCAATTCATTTTCTCCCAGATAGTCATACAAGTCTATTTCTGTCTGTCTCTCTTTCTCTTTATTTGTTTATCTGTCTGTCGTTCTCTTCTGAGCTGTTTGCTGTAGCTGGGAAAGTCTTTATGTCTGCAAGCTGCCAGTAGCTTCCCTCCTCTTGGCTTGGTTGATCAAACCCAACTGTAGCCGAAGAGCTCTCCATGTGCTCTCTTAGTTTACCGCAGTATACCTGCTGCAGAGCACCAGAGCAGTGTTAGAGTGCCAAGGGCTGTGAACCAAGTCAGATAAATGTGTTGTGGTAGGCTATTGCTCAGTGGAGTCTCAGGTTTATTTGTGACAGGAAACTGCTGAGTCTTGGAATATGAACATTTAAATTAAAACTAGGCTAGAGCTGGGGAGTATATTGTATAGTCACAATATGAATTAATATTAATTTTATAATTAAAATATATAATTAAAAATAAGTATATATTTTAATGACTATGATTATATATTTATAATGAAAATAATTGTATAGGTATAATTGTATAATTTTCTTCATTCAACATTGAGTATTGAAATAATGTTAATGCACTTTTTATTTGGACATTGTGTTTCCTGTTTATCACATCATTTGATGTTTTACAATCTTTCTCTGGCTTGCAATTTTCGAATATGACAGCATTTAAGACTGATGTTTTAATATATAATTTTATAATTTTCTGCTAATCAGCTGATTTTAAATTAATCAGATTCAATTATTTGTTTGGGTTTGTACTGTCTCTTTGAGACACTTTATGTACCTAAATGTTTTAATTAAAACTTTATATAGGTAAACTTTGATGTTAATGTTCAAACTATTATCATATTGGAGGATTTAAATGAAAATGATTTAATATAATTTTCCCTTGTTTTTTTCTTGTTGAAAAACAGTAAACATGACTTATTTGTTATTTTAAAGTAGATATTTCTTAACTATGCTTTACTCTATTTACATTTGTAATTGAATTGGTGGCAGTTTGTTAAAAAAATATTGTTCACATAAAGTATCACCCTTTTCAATGATTTCAGAGCAAGTATTTATATCAGATACCATCAAAGGGCTGCAAATATTGAGATTTTATTTTTTCCCCTACCACCAAAAAAGGGATATTGATCCTTATATAATTATTCCTACTGAGATTAGAAACAATTACTGGTTAAAATGAACACAAATCTGGACCTGTGATTAAATCCCATTGAACCATGGTCCCAAACACTAAAAGTGTCTGGCTTCTCTGCTTAAGCTTTTTGTTACATTTGGCTGAACTTTAATCTAATGTGTTCTCTCTTCTTCCAGGTTACGGCTACTGATGCTGATGGTGGGTCTTTTGGCTCCATCTCCTACTCTCTGGGATCTGGTCCAGGCTCCGTAACCCCGTCTCAGTTCACCGTTGGCAAGCACAATGGACAGATCTGTACTACCACCAGCCTGGATCGTGACCAGGGTCCAGCCAACTACGACTTCACCGTTACAGCTGTGGATGGGGTGAGTGTCTCAGCAGCCACATCCCTCACCAATACAATTGTGACATCAAATGTGACTGGATTGTTTTTAGAGGTGCAGCAAATTATTTCCATTTTGGCAGCAAGTGAAAAAAATTGCATGCATAGTAATTCTTCAGTAGTGGTTTAACATCCTGTGCCTAAGTAATACTTTAAAGCATACTTAAATACTTTAAAAGACATTTCAGCAGACACATTAAAGCGCTCTGAGGCAGCTGGGCCCTAAAGAGCACCATCTTGTAATATTTAATAAGTTGGGGCTTTTTCCTGACATGCCATTTGCTCCATATGGGATGCCTGGCAAGCAAGATGTTTAGCGACAAGAACCGTATCCCATGTGTACATTGTCCCCTCGGCAGATTGCAGTTCTCAACAGGGAATATAAGCAATCTACTGGCTCCCCTCGCAAATGTTACCTCCGTAATTTTTTGACTTGTACGGATATTCTAGGGAATGTTTTCTGTTTCTTAAGATTTTTTTAAGCCTGTTATGTAGCCAGCCTCCATCAGTTGGTTGTTTAATTTATTATCTAGTTAGATTTGATTGTATATTCTTCCAACAGACCTTTATTGACCATTAAAGCAAGTGTTAACCGATTTATTCTAGGGTGGACTAAGTTCAGTGGCATACGTGCGGGTGGACCTGATAGACATAAATGACAATCGACCAGCGTTCTACCCTCTGAGCTATGCAGTGAGCCTGAGTACGCAGAGCACCCCAGGGACCTCCGTCCTGAAGGTGACTGCTCATGACCCAGATGCTGGGGAGAACGGCAGAGTGACGTACCGTACTGTACCTGGAGGGAGCTCACCTTTCTTCACCCTCAATAAAGATACTGGTGAGAAGATTAGATCTACCCTCTTTTAAAGTTCAAAGTACAAGTTCAAAGACCATAATCAGTGCACTTCAACATTAGCCACATTTTAAAACCATATAAGTATATTTTAAGGTCAGTAATTTTTTTTTTTTTTTTTTAAAGAAGTCTCTTACGCTTACCCAGGCTTCGTTTATTTGATCAATTGGACTCCTTTTCAGGAGACTCCTTTTCTTTGTTTATTAGAAAGTTCAACAGAACAGCATCTATTTTAAATATTGTAACAATAAAATGCCTTTACTGTCTCTGTAATGTGTCATTGCAGAATAAAAGTATTCATTTCTTTAAAAATAAAATGATCCCAAACTTTTGAATCGTATGGGTTTCAGGCTATTCACTATGGCTTGATGTATTCTGATACCGTTCAACTTAAAATAAACAATATTAATATTTAATTTGGTTGTGCATTTCCCAGGAGTGATTTCACTGTCACGCGCTCTACATGGAAAGGCAAACTCAGTCATTACGATGGTGGTCTCAGCCCAAGATGGTGGGGGCCTTACCGCTCCAATCAATGCCAGGGTCAACATCAGCATAGTGGCAGGACTGGTTGCACCTCCTGTGTTTGAACAAGCTCAATACTTTTTCTTGGTCTCTGAGGATGCCCTTCGTGGAACACAAGTTGGAGTTGTGCGGGCCAGCACTAAGAATGGTGGGTGAGCTAATCTCAGAGGTTTTTCAGGCCCCCTCTTAGGTCATAAAAATCCCAATTCAACATGTTTAAACACACAAAATAGACTTCAATGCATACCCACATTTATCAGTCACGTTGGACTGTGTTCAAGTGTGCTGACAGATGTCTTCTGGCTTTTTTCTCCATGGTGCACCACTTGTACAAATAGGCATGGCACCACTGTACATACCTCATTTACAATCAACATTAATCATTGATTCTGTTTCACTGATTTTTTTTTTTTTTCAACAATTTGCTTTGGATATTTGAGGCACTAAATTCTCGTCTCATGTGTTGAAAAATAACTCTTTGTCTTGTTTTCTTGCTACACTGTGAATTGATGTGTCTCTGGCCATTTGCCTCTTGGTTCTCAGGTGTCTCGAAGGATATCTCCTACACTATTAGCTCTGGTGACCCAATGGGCTACTTCACCGTGGATTCAGAGACTGGGGCCTTGAGAACAAGCTTGCCTCTGGATCATGAAGCCCAACCCAGCTTGAATCTGGAAGTCCAGGCGCAATGTGGTAACCCCCCGGCCTTTGGCCAGACTAGGGTACGAATTACAGTGTCTGACGTCAATGACAATGCGCCCGTCTTTTTGCCCTCATCCTCCGAGTCATTGATTTTACCTGAAGACACACGGATGGGTACAGTAGTGTACAAGGTCCAAGCAGAAGACCGCGATTCTGGACCCAATGGTCTTCTGAGTTTTGACATTTTTAGTGGCAGTGCCCAGAGAACCTTCAGCATTGATCGCAACAGCGGGCACATCCGCCTTATTGGTGGTTTGTCGTACGAGACCATACCCCGCTATGACCTGCAGGTGATTGCCAAAGATAGCGGCGCACCTCAGTTAAGTTCTACCTTCACCCTGGTCATCCACGTACAAGCCGAGAACGGCCAAGGTCCCATGTTCGATAGCCTCACGTACCGAGTAGAGCTGAAGGAAAGCACACCTATCAACACACGATTCCTGCAAGTACGTGCAGTAAACCGAGATGGCGGCATCACCGCTGGACCATCTTCTACGTCTTCCACCCCACTAGCCTACCACCTGCACCCAGACGGTGATGCTGCAGGGTTTGGCATTGTGTCCGACAGCGGCTGGCTGTTTGTGAAAAGTGCTTTGGATAGAGAAGCCAAGGAGATGTACCTGCTCACTGTACTGGCTACGTCAGGCAACGGACAGCTGAAGAAGACGGGTAGTGCCACAGTGCGTGTGTCAGTGATGGATGAAAACGACAACACCCCACGATTTACCCAAGAGAGAGCATTCTTGGCACTGCGCGAGAACCTGCCGGCAGGCACTGGTTTTGGCCGAGTGTCTGCTAGCGATCGAGATGCTGGTCTCAATGGTCGGTTGAGCTACCGCCTGCTCCATCTGGATCGCCACTTCCAGATCAACTCCCACACAGGTGAGAATCAAATATGGCAGACAGTTCAACAGACCAAAACGACTTTGCGTGACAAGGTCAACTTGGCACCTACACAAGTTCTCTAGTGGTTTGTGGTATCATGTTTGTCTGTATTGAGTAATTATGTCCAAAACTACATGTGAGTTGTTTATGAATTAGTCAGCTAATTTGGTTTTGAGGAAGGACTATATAATTTGGCTGGTTTAGGGTCATGTCGATTAGTATTTTTAAAAGTTAAGTAACCGCTTTCTAAAGAGACTTTTAGCATGCTGACAGTTACTGAAAGTTAGCATGCTGACTGACAAATATTTAGCTAATAAATAGGTAAAAAAATGACTATAACCTTAAATGTCAGAAAGCTATAGATCACAATCCTCACAAAAACAGTTATTTTACTGATTGTTAGCATGCTATCTTAGAAGTTTTACAGCTGCTAACATAAAGCTAAAACAAGAAAATCTATATAAACTAGCCAACCTCAGTAATCCATCCAACTGCTAGTTGACTATTCTGACCCATCCTTAATGTGGAGCTGTTGAGCATACTGGACATCACACAGCTCCAGACTTCTGGCAGCTTGCTAACTGTGGGGGTTCCTCTTGTTGATGTCAGGATGTGCCATCTGTGCCTTCTGCCACTGACATTTTCCTCTGCAGTGAAATAGTTTCTCACCCTTTTTCTGTGTTTTCCATCTGTCCTGCTCTTTTAAAGGTGAGATAAGCACAAAGCTTTCCATGGACCGTGAACTTCAGTCCAGCTACCAGCTCATTGTGGTGGCTCAGGATGGTGGGACCCCTGCACGCAGCGCTACAGGCACTGCTTTCATCACGGTTCTGGATGAGAATGATAATGCGCCCTCCTTCAGCCATGCTCAGACAGGAAGAGAGCTCTTGCTGCAGGTATGAGAGCTAATATTAGCTTCATAATCCTCAGAGCTACATCTTAATAGAAAAACTGTACATTATAATGTGTACTGCATATGCTCTACATGTTCACTGTGTCAACTTTTAGGAGTTTGCTAGCATGTAGATGCCTTAAAGCCAATAAACATGGACTAATAGCAATAAAACTTTAATTTGACATGATTTTTGAGATATTTTATCTTGCTAAGCTGATGAGATTTCTTGAAACAAGGCAAATATGTTAAAAATAACTTTACTGTTAAAAAGTTTGGCGTCAGTAAGAAAACAAATGAAAACCTTTTTTTTCAGCAAGGATGCATTCAATTGTTTAAAAGTGACAGTAAAGGCATTTATAATGTTACAAAAGATTTCTTTCAATTCATCGAAGAATCCTGAAAAATAAAATCATGGTTTCCACAACAATATTAAGCAGTACAACTGTCTCCATCATTGATATTTATAAGAAATGTTTCTTGCGCACCAAATCAGCATATTAAAATTATTTTTGAAGGATCATGTGATGCTGAAAACTGGAGTAATGGCTGCTGAAAATTCAGCTCTCATCACAGGAAAATTACATTTTAAATTTGTTAAAACGGTTGAAATGAAATGAAAACGGTTATTTGAAATAGTAGTAATATTTTTTTATCAACTAGATGCTGACTGGGTGAATATAAGAAAAAAAATTCAAATAAATTATTTAAAAAATCTTACTATCCCCAAAGCTTTGAATATATATATATAGTGTACTATATGTCCTAACATTTCTACACAGACTACTACATTGGGAAAATTATACAGAGATTTCATAAATAGTAGTGAGCTGCATTGATTAAAAAAGTTGAAACTGAAATCTCTGTACAGGCGCTAGAAGGTCAACCATCTGGATTTCTACTGGGAACCATTCATGCGAAAGACCCTGATGAAGGAGAAAATGGAACTATTTTCTATTCTATGTCTGGTAAGAACGATGCATAAGTGAATAAATCAATTTATAAAAAAAAAATCTTGTTACCACATGCAAAGTTTACAACGATAAGCATTTTGTCTTGACTACTGAGCATGAAACTGCTATGCAATATGACACAGTCCCAGCTAATCAAAGGATATTTAATAGTAAATGCAGCTGATTTAATTTTAAAAATACAGTTTTAGTTTGTTGTTAAGATTGCACTGCATACTGATACTTTAAAAGTATGCTGGTACCAAAAATACATCATACCTGACCCATGCGATGATATTCTGCTATTTATCAGTTTAGGCAGCGTGACGTGAAGTGTAGAAGGTAATGTGTTGATGCGTGAGATCATTAAATATGTTTTATAGCAGATTTACTGAATTTGACACATGACTATTTCATTCTGTATTAATCAAATCCAGATGGGATCTCTAACAACACTGAAGTCATATGCAGCCCTTGTACAGTAGAGTAATGGTCTATCCAATCATTCTCTATCTGTTAGGACCAGTGTTGGGGGTAATGCATTAAAAGTAATGCGAGTTACGTAATCAGATTACTATTTTTAAGTAACTAGTAAAGTAACACATTACTTTTAAATTTGCAATAATATATCTGAGTTAATTTTTCAAATAAGCAACGTTTTGTTTTCCCATGTTTTGACTGACAGCTCTCCGTTCCCCATGTTGAGAGAAATCGGGAGTGAGATGCAGAGGCATTGTGTGTGAACATGATGCTTATTGTAGCTCTAGACTGAATGTGAGCATTTACTCATCTCACTTGAACAAAAATAGATTCCGTATTCCTCAAAATTAATAAAAACAGTGAAATGCAAACTCAGAATATTACACATACCTGCTATAATTAAATATAACACAAATATACTTTATGTATTTAATCTCACTTTATTTACCATTATGGCCAAATTCAACCATATGAATAGGCAAAAATGATTTTTAGATAAACATCATATTTGTGTTTAATTTTTTTTTATGTAACAGATTACTTTCCGTAAAAAGTAATTAAGTAACACAATTAGTTACTTTTTTAGGGAGTAAAACACTATTGTAATGCTTACTTTTTAAAGTAACTTTTCCCCACACTGGTTAGGACTCACAGTGATGCACACTAACTTGTCTTTTATTGCCCGTTCCATCCTGTCTGTGCCGTAGGTCCTAGAGCTGAACGTTTCACTCTGAACCCAAACACCGGAGAGCTGCGGTCCTCTTCCCCTTTGAGTCATTCTGAGCGGCCTGAGTACAGTTTCAACGTTCTGGCCTCGGACCGAGGTTCACCCCCTCAGAGCTCCACCATAACACTGAAAATACAGGTCAGTCTCCCTCCAGGAATCAGATGGGACAACAGTGGCTAGGTTAAGATACACCTAGAGTCTGTGAACCAATCGAAATCATGCAAATGTAATCCACTGGATGACAGATGGATTAAACATCCCCTCTGGACCCTCATTCTTTGGCAGGGTTTCCTGACAAATTTCCTAACAATGTATATTGTGCCTTGATTAGTTATGGCTATAAACCTTCAAAAATGGAAGTTAATACAAGTGTCTTTGGTCATATCAGAGATTGGCTTCATCGTAAGTTAAAAATAACACCTTCCGCCACATGGATCTACTCATCACCTTTTCATAACATGCTAAATTATTTATTTAACACTGTTATATGAAAATATGAACTTGTAGATTATTCTCTACAGGAATGGATCCGTTTACATCCACTCTCAGGTTAAACGGCATGTGAAGGAAATATGGAATGATCAAGTTGGCCTAATCAAAGCTTACATTCTTGCATTGCAAATTTCCATAGCAAGCTCATCTCTTCTAGTCCAAGTCTTGTAACCTTCCCCAAGCAATGCCGGGAAAAATACTCTCAGCTGGCTAATTTTAGGTGCTCATAGATGAATTTCTTAGCCTTGACTTTTTTCCCCTCTCCCTCTAGCCGTTGTTGTCTGCAACATTTTAAGCGTGATATTACGGTGTAAAACGTTCAAAGTAGGAGTGACCGTCTCCCAGCTGCACCGATACAAGTGCCAGCTGTGCTTTCTGCTATGCGGTGTCAAAGTCTTGTAATACAGTTCAGTAGCCCTTTGAAGAACAGAAAAGCTCCTTGTGAAATACCCCAGTGATCAAATTAATATTTCTCCAGCTAGTCAACAGAGTGGAAACAGACACGACGGACATCAACGGTAGTAAATTCCAACATGCAAATGCCTGGAAAACACATTTATGCTGTGTAACCATTTAATATTGTTATGTATGTGCCAATACAAATAATGAAGTTTATAATTTATATCTAATTAGAATAAAAAGAGCTCTGGCAGGGTATTGATACTTCTAGAAATCAACAGTTTGATTTAAAAGCAGCTGTGCGGAAAAAAAGTTGATCTTTTGTTGGAACGTGCTTTGACGTGTCATTTACCACTTAATGTGGGATTAATTTCTCCTCTGTCCTATTATGTTTCATTAGAAGACTTGGCCTCAAGAATCTCTTTATTGCCAATATACTAATCACACTGCTGCGTAATGATGATTTAGTCATAGTAAAAAATTAATTGGTTATTCATGAGCACCTGTATTGCAGTGCATACTTTTAACACAGCTTCTAAGGATAAGTAACTTGCATGCCTCTGAGTTTGTATATGTTTTTCCTCATCTAAATGTTTGTTTCCATCTCTCTGTATCTGTCTTTCTTTCTTTCTGTGCACATACACACATACACAGTCTCTAGTAACTATCAAAACAATGTCTCATCTGTGAAAAGAAACCGTGCTGGCTTCCTTATTAGGAAGTGAGGTTCTTTTGCTTTGAAGTGAGTCATCTATGAGGATTCTGTATTTTTATTAAGAATATTTGCACATTTGAATGTTCAAACAGTTTCCTATTCTGATTATGTTTACTTTAATCCAGTATTATTTTTCCTGGCAGGCACAGACCCATCAAATTAACTCTGATTAATGCTAGCAGGTTTGTTGTTTGAGCTTGTAACAACCCCAACAAAAAAAAAACTTTTTATTTTTCATTCTCTGTAAAAAGAATAGAAAATGTGGAATATGTTCCTGTTTTGTTGGATTTGTAGTCAACTGGCAGGACTAATGGGTTGTGGGTCTGTTCTGATATGTAGTTAAAATAACTCAAAATCAAAATCAAATAATAAACCAAAAGTCCTAATGTTTGATCTTTTGTGGTTTAAAGTAATAAAAAAGAATATGGGAATTTTTTTTTTACTTTCATTCCTATTTGGCTTGTTTGTCAGTTTTGCATAGTATCAGTCCTGTGTGGTTTAGGCAAGTCAACAAAATACCTTTTTGTATTTGTACTATAAACAGTGTTGGTACTGTGATTAGTTTGAATTATTTTAGTACTTGTAATGCAAAAATGTTGCCTTGTCATCGAGCTGAAATTAAATAGTTTTTTACTGTAAACATTTTTTTAAATGTTTTATTTTATTTCAGTTTGTTTTATTTTAAGCAGTGACATTTTTTATTGTTTTAGTTAATGATGATAACTGAAGGAAAAAGTACAAATATACATATAGTAAAATATATAAAAAAATTATTTTTACTTTTATTGACAGCCGCATAGGACTAACATGATGCGAAACTGACAAATAAGCTAAATAGGATATATACAGTAGGTATATATTTTTTTTTTCTTTTACAGTTGTAAAGATGAATCTAGTTTAATCCAATGAGCTCCATTCCTGTTGTAGAATTAACATGCCGTACTTTAGCAATGCTTTGCATTCATCATTTCAGCCTCTAATCTAATACACACATGTCTTTCTTTACAGGTTCTGAGCTCAAGTAAAGGATCGGCCACCGCTAACTCCCAACCATTAACGCTAAATTCTGTGGAGGGAGCTAAACCCGGCTCTATCTTGGGGTCTGTACGTTCACCTGATTCTCAGAGCCTTCCTGAAGCAGGCCAGGTCACGTACACCGTGGTGGGAGGAACCGACTTTGACGGCACCTTTGTGGTAGAACGCCAGACGGGTGACGTTTACCTGGCCCGTGAGCTTGACTTTGAAAAAGCTCCTCGATACACTCTCCAGGTTGAGGTGGATGACTTCTCCATGCCCCTCCCTAAAAGTCACATTGTGACATTGGTAATTGATGTCCAGGACAGCAACGATCATGCTCCCGAGTTTCCCGAAGACCCCGTTATCATAGTCGTCCCTGAGAGCGCGGATCCTGGGTCGACTATCTACACCTTCCAGGCCATTGATAAAGACGGAAGTGGACCCAACAGTGAAGTACACTATTCCATCCTTCAACAGTGGCCAAACGTCCCAGATCTCCTGTTCCTGGATCCAACTACAGGAGTTCTCTCTCTGGGAATGATGCTGGATCATGAGAGGACCTCTTCACTACTCTTGGTGGTTCAGGCGACTGATTCGGCCACCGATGTCAGTCAGCGGCGCCGTGGGACTGTCACAGCCCGCATATTTGTCACTGACGTGAATGATAACGGCCCTGTGTTCATCTCACCGTCTGTGGTGAGCGTGATGGAGGACCAGCCTGTGGGCTTTGTCGTGGTCTATGTCATGGCTGTAGATGCAGACCAAGGAGAGAACGGACGAGTGACATACCGTATCCAGAGCGGCAACACCGGAGCAAAGTTCAGCCTTAACCCAGATACAGGTAAACCAATCAGCAACTCAGTCTGAATGAAATGCGTGATGTTCACTGTATATTTTTGTTCCCTCCTTACATCAATTTGAAGATTCTTAAAAATTGCATTTAGTTTATTTATTTAGAAAAAAATAATTTTTTACTGCAGCCCTGGTGAAGCTTTTTTGACAAAACATAATATTGTTCAAAGTTTGGGGTCGGTAATATTTTTTAAAGATGTTTCTTATGCTCTCCAAGGCTGCATTTATTTGATCAAAATACAGTAAAATCTGATATATTACGGTTTTAAATCATTGTTTTCTAGTTTAAAATATATAAAAATTTAATATATTCCTGTGATTCATTTTCAGCATTATTATTTATATGAGATACAAATCTTTTATATCATTATTACTAGGGGTGTAAATCGGACAGTTCATAACGATGCGATGCGATATCGATTCTCTCAGCCAGCGATACGATATTTGCAGATACCTCAAAAAATAACGATTCGATTCAGGGCTATATCGATCGATTTATCGATATTTAGACATTATGTGCCAAATTTACACAATGCATATCAATGCACGATCCATATCGATGTATTGTTACACCCCTAATTATTACTGTCACTTCAATTTAATGAGTCCTTGCTGTATAAAAGTATAAAAAAATTTACAGACCCCTTTTTGAACGTAGTGTATATATTGAAAAATATTTAACAATACAAAATTATAACAGATTTTAAGCTAATTTTAACTCTAATTTATAAAACAATGGTAAACACCACAAAGATGCTGTGATGGGTATGTAAAATGATAAGAAAGGTTAGCACTAATGCAACCATAATTGTGCATATAGTTTGTTTATCTTTTGAAACCTTGAAGTGTCTTGCATTTTGAGTGATTTTCAAATGCTGTGGCCAATTACTCAACCTGGCAGTAACATTAGGACATGCAGCAGTGATTAAATTGATGTGTGAACAGGACATTAAGGGATTAGTTTTCTGTCATCATTTCCTCACCCTGATGTCGTTCCAGACTTCCATGGAAAATTGCATCGCATGCAAAATGCACCTTCATGTTGATTCTGCATTTCTGCTTGACTCGCATCTTTCCTCTCCTCCCAAGTCAGAATTCTCTAAATGCCCTTTAGTTCTCTTAATCCTAAAAACTGCCAGCTCAACATCTCATCCATTCTGAGAAATGCTGTCCTGTGCTGTGAGTTTCTCTCATCTCTGTGTGTGTGTGTTTGTGCATTAGTACATGATTCATGACATAAAGCAGGAGTGTAAGACAGTACACACCACTCTGCTGGTAGCTATTCACAGCATGTTCTGCCATTAACAGAAAGATCAGGTTGTGTTTCTCTGTTCCATATAGCTTTGTTGTGGACCTTGATATGCTTGATATACCACACTCGATATTAAGGATCCGAAATGTATTGAACTAGATCAAGTCTGTACTTTAGCTTGTGGTCACAGTGCTTGAACCTGTTGTACTGGTGATTGCAATAACAGACTACAGAAATAATTATGCAATCAAATATTTAAAAATGAGTTTGAAATATAGGCAAATATTATATAAGCTTAAAGTGATCTTAAGTGAGATCGAACCTCTTTTCTATGCAGTGAAAGTACAGTAAATGGTCACCAGAGGCTGTCAAGCTGCACCTGGTTTCACAGAAAAGGCTTAAACTAGTCCCAGACTAAAATGCAGAATGTAACTTGCACTGGCATATCTTAAAATATGTCAGTGCCATTGTTTTGTCTCAAGATGCACACCAGTAATGTTTTTTTCTTCTTCTAAGGAACATTCATAAGCTACTTAAATGTCCTAATTGAACTAAGGCATAATCCTTGTTTAACAAGCCCTGTCTTTGAAACCAGGCCAAAAACACCATCAAATTAGTCCATAATACTAGTGTATTGTATTTTAAAATATTTTGAAGTCATATGTTGGTTTGTGTGAGAAACGGAGTGATATTACAGTCATTATTCTCTTCTGAGAGTTTTGAGATCATCAGATATGAGAATAAATGGCAGGCATCATTGCAGTCAAGACACGTGAATGATATTCGAGAGCTGCTGCAGATGAAAAGATTTTTAGTGAATAACTACTGATTTTTTACAACTTTTTTAAACAATCATATGGCTTCTGAAGACCATTTATGATAGACTAACTTTATTATACTTTTGTGGTTCTTTATCACATTTTTGTAGCTTTGAAAGCTGTTTGTCTGCATTCACTGTCATTGTATAGAAAAGATCTGCATCAACTTTTCATCAAACTTTTGTAATCCATGAAAGCAAAAAAAAAGCGTACGTGTTTGGAACGACACACGGTTGAGTAAATGATGATAGGATGTTAATTTTGGGGAGAGCAGTCTCTTTAAAATAACATGTGTCTGCTTTGTGAATGACAAACCCTCTGTGCAAACTATTTCACTTACTTTGGAAGCTCCTTATTAATCCTCTCAGCTATTAACATGAGAATAGAAAAGCAAAACATCTCCATTCTTCCTCTTGGTTTCTCCTTACGTTATCGTAGCACAAATGTTGAGGAGTCAAATTGTCTGAAAACATTCAAGCTGGTAATACTAACCAGATTAAAGCCTCAGAGGCATGTTAGCTCAGCGTTATGGAGATAGAAGAGAGGGAAAAATAAATCAAGACAGAACGAAAACACCCTCTAGTGTCCTAGTTCCCATCATGCCTTTACAGCCTGCTTTGAATCACTTCGTCTGGTTCTTTAAAAGCATGAAATTGAGATTGGATCAATAGGAGCACCGCTCGCTTGTGGTAGGCTAACGACAGGGGCGCTGGCACCCCCAAATTTGAGCAGGGCACGGCAGGCAGGGCCGTTGCGTGTCTAGGGTGCTTGTTTGTGCGCTCTTTGTGTTTGCTGTGGAAAAAACTCATAAACTGCGGCCAGATAGTTGAGCTGTTACAGTGGCTCAGTGAGTGTTCAGGTAGGGAGGGCTCCGCATGGGAAAAAATTTATTATTTAAATACGTCGCATGACTTACACTCATTTGTAACACAGCAGAAAGGCGTCAACTCTTCGTGCTGTGATGTTGCTTATGCAAGATCAAAGTGTGCTACAAGATGGAAATCATTCGTCGTGCGAGCGTGTGAATGAGGCTTTGCTTAAGCGCGAGTGGTTTTGTTTTAAACAATTTACATCATAGCTTCATTACTGTGTAATTGTTTAAATGCAGTTCAGCAGGCGATCACTCACAAGAAATACCAGACACAAAGCTTAGTACATTCATCATATGGTAGCCTTACACTTTTGCTTATTTCCTCTTTAGGTTCTTTGTCTATTCTTAGACCAATTGACCGTGAAGAGCAAGACCTCTACAACTTGACCATAGTGGCAGAAGACCACGGTTTACAACAGCACAGCAGCTCCCAGTTACTGTCGATCCAGGTGATTGACGTAAACGACGAGGCGCCGTACTTTGAGGAAAGTGAATATGAAGCTTTTATTGCAGAGAATCAGCCTGCAGGAACCACTGTGCTGGCCGTTTCAGCTTCTGATATGGACCAAGGTAAAATATACTCCTTTATGTCACATCTCGCGCCATGAGTGCCACATTTATAAGACTGACAAAAACATGAAGTTGGTACTTTAATCTTGAATTAGTCTGATGATAGGAAAATTCCTTATTACAGAATGTACATATTAGTCAGGAGCATGATTAATTACGGTAATTTTGTATCCCGTTATGGTCTTTTTTTAATCACACTTAATTACATGTTAAATTAATGATAATATTACATTTAGTTTACATGTAATCTCTGCCACACAACAACTCAGATATACTTGTCTGATATTACACGGTACTGTCTGTCTCCACCTCGTGAGATTAGTGACTGTCACACCACTCTCTTTAAAAGTGACACGAATGTTTGTTTACGGTTAACATTTCCCTAAAAACACTGGATACCACAGCCAAACCCATCACAAATAAAAGTGTGTGGTTTTAATTGGTGCCAGCCAGGGGGTGGTGGAAGGGGAGTGCTGCATTCTCTTGGACTTACTCAGGGGCAAATAAAACAGAAGGATCATAAACTTTCTCTCCATGAACAATTAGCGAGGTAAACAGGTGACACTCTGCCAGATTGCTCGCCTTTTGCACGCGATCTGCCATGCAAGTACCAGGGGGAGGGCGATTGAGACCGACTGCTTAGACAGCGGAATTAACTACAAACAAATAAAAACAGGGTGTGCTGCCGTGTTTATTCATTCCGTGAGAAAAGTCTATTGTAAGAAGTGAACACAGCCTCTTAAGAATGATGGCTTTTTTTTTTCCTCAGACGTGATCATTTGAACTTGCATTTGGGGAAACTGTGCAGATTATCTAATGTCATGTCTTTATGCTTTTTCCATAGGGACTAATGGGATCGTGATGTACGGAAGCATTGTAGGAGATGATTTCAGTATTCATCCGGTGACAGGAGTCATAACCACCTCCAAAGCTTTAGACAGGGAGGCCCAAGGGGTGTATGCTGTGACAGGTACTAAATCCAATGCTCAATTGCAACAGAGAATTTATTCTCGGATGTGCTTTTATAGCAAATGTTTTTGTGTTCTTCTGCCAATGTCATGTCACGGTTGGGCACGCGTTTGTTTAGCCAGTTTATAACCTCTTTCTCATAAACAGTTTATGCCAGAGATGGTGGTTCTCCTCCCAATTTCGCCAAGACCACAGTGCGCGTCACAGTGCTGGATGAGAATGACAACAGGCCGGCTTTTGGGAGAGTCTACTACAGTCTGGAGGTGCCTGAGAACCAGGAGCCTGTGACGCTCTTCACAATTAGAGCCACAGATCAAGACTCCGGGGACAGTGGGGTGGTGCACTACAGAATCACTGGTATTAATGCCATGAGCAATATTATTGTTGTTGTATATGTTAAATATTATTATATATTTTATACAAACAGCTAATTGTTCACACGTTTTGTAATGCCCAAAGTCATTTTCAGTTCTGCAAATACCCATTAATCCTTCCCCCAATGTAGCAATATTTGGTACAACCTCATCAGAACTCTGTCTAGACAACAACATTGACTATCTTAGTATTGCTTAAATGGAAGTGAATGATCTAGGATGCATTTATTTGATCAAAAATACAGTGAAAACCGCAAATATTTATTTGATAAAAAAAGGTGAAAACTGCAAATATTATTACAATTTTAAATAATAATTTTCCATTTGAATATTTATGTAAATGTAATGTATTTCCTGTGATGGCATCATGGCAAAGCTGAAGTTTTCAGCAGTCTTTCCTCAAGTCTACAGAAATCACTCTAATATTCTGATGTAGTGCTTGAGTAACATTTTTATTACTATTGTTGAAACCACTTGTGTTGCTTAATTTTTTGAGAAAACTTACGGTTCTTTGATAAAGGGTTAAAAGAATATAATTTATTTGAAATTGCAGAATAAAAGTATTCTTTCCACAAACAACCCCAACTTTTTAAATGGAAATGTACTTTTAGTCACTTGGTTAAATATCTTGCGTATCATTTTGCAGAAAATATTCATTATTCCACAAAAAGCTAATCAAATATTGTGAACTATCTGAACTATAAATAAGTTTATTTATTTATTTATCCATTCCATTACATTACAGGATATAGTAGTTATGAATTAAGAGATAATGAGAATACGAGATTATGCAATATATATTGAACACTTCACAGATCAGTGTTGAGGAATTGAACAGGCCAGGCGACAACATTATTTTTTATCTTTCTTTTCTCAGATGGAGACCATTTTGGTGATTTCCACCTGGACAGGAAATCAGGTGTGCTGTCCACCTCTAGGCCTTTGGATCGAGAGTCCAAAGCAAAGTACACCCTCACCGTGGAGGCACAAGATCAGGGTATACCGCCCCTCACCAGCACTGTCACTTTGGACATCAATGTGCTGGACCTGAATGACAACAGCCCAGTGTTTCCCAGCAGCAGCTACTCTGTGGAGGTATCAGAGGATGCTTCAGAAGGGTCTCTTGTTCTAGAGGTTACAGCCTCTGACAAAGACGAAGGGTCCAACAGCCAGGTGGTCTACTTCCTGAGCCGCGAATCCAGAGGTATGTTCATTGTGGACCAACACACAGGTCGCATTATTACAGCGGCAGCTCTCGACCGAGAAAAAGTGTCCTCCTACAGCTTCCAAGTCTACGCCATGGACTCCTCAGCAGCCAATCCCCGTAACACTTCCGCTGAAGTGACCGTCCAGGTCTTAGATGTAAACGACAATGCTCCCTTCTTCATCACAGACCCGCTCATCATCAATGTCTCCAGCAGTAGTCTCTCCAACCGTAAACTGCTTGCCACCATGAGAGCTGAAGATAAGGACTTCGGTGCAAATGGATCTGTATTTTATCGGTTTGCGAATCCTGTCAAAGGCTTCACCATAAACTCCTTGACGGGGGACATCCAGGCCACTGAGAAGCTCAATGCGCTTACCCAGAGCCAGCGGACCCTCATTGTGGAGGCCATGGATCAGGGTAACCCATCACAGTCCTCTCTGGGAGTGGTGGTCGTGTACATCCGAGAGCAGAGTTACCAGGGCATCCGCTTCTCACGCAACACTAGGGATGTGAGTCTGCAGGAGAATGCCGCTAAAGGTACGATAATGTCTAATTGCTGTTCATCTGTGATTTCCAGCTGTAGCTCAAACTGTATAGCTTGAGGCTAGCAACACCAAGGTCATAAGTTTGATTCCCAGCTGATAAAATTTATATTTTGCATTCAAGTCATAATGCCAGTGTAATATAAAAACGTGAGAAATTAGTTGCACGGCTAAATATCCAATGTTTATATATATGATATATAAAAACTTGCAATATTGGATGACACCCTTTATGGTATTAATATTGTGCGTCACTACAATCTCTCATACATGCCAGGTTGATGGAAAATGTCCTATAATCATCAAAGGTCTTGTCTTTTTTCATAGGTACAGCAGTGGTTCAGATACAGGCTCACTATCCTGATGGATCTAACCGTGGCATCAACTACAGCATTTTCAGTGGCAACAAGCTGCAGTCCTTTAGCATCAGCCCCCACACAGGTATGATAGTAAATCTAAGTCTTTGCATCAATGTTGTTGTGATAGTAGTCTTTATATTGGGAAGGATGTTTCACTATTAATCATAATAAATTAATTATTTTAGGTGAGATTTGGGTGGAAAGCTCCACGAGTCTGGACTTTGAGGACACCCCACGACTCCGCCTGGTGGTCAAGGCTGAAACCGCATCTTCCAGCTCCTTCATGGCAGTCAACCTTCTTCTACAGGATATCAATGACAACTTACCACGCTTTCAACTTCACAATTACGTTGCTTATGTTCGTGAGGCCCAGGGTTATGATCATCCTATCATTCAGGTGCAGTAATCTCCCGTCTTTTTTCTGAATGGCAGAGTGTTCATAAAAGTGTAAAGTTGTGGAGTACAACATCCCTTGGCCTAAATACAGCATATTTTCAGTGCAAGCTAGAAGAGTTTCCTTTGCGTTTCCACAGTGTTTTCATTGTCCATGGTGAGAATATAGGCTTAGCTGTCCAACATAGCCACAACCAATTCCCCTTTTCAACTTTTTTTTTTTAAATAATTTGAGTTCCAAAGCCAACATTGCTTAGAGGGTTATGTTACGTTCGAGCAGCTGTTGCAAATCTGCCTGTGCTTTTATTGCCAATTTCACCGGTAATTTCCTTAGGTGTTGGCAAATGACCTGGACCAGGGTCAGAATGGGCAGGTGACCTACTCCATAAGGTCATCATCCATGAGTGGCCTCTTCAAGATCGATCCTGTCACAGGCAGTATATCCACTGCTGCCATCATGGACAGAGAGATCTGGACACAGACTAAGTACTAAGTTCTTCCTTCCATGTTTATGTTGTTTCCTTTTAACAAAGAACAAATATATAGTTATATATATATATATATATATATATATATTGAATAGCTAAGAAAAAAAAGCCATGCTCATGTATTTCTTGACAGAATGACAGAAGACTCTTCTGTAGAGGCAGATTCACTGATGTGGCTTAAACCTTGATAACATTTTTTTATCTTTGTTTTAATTATTTTTAGAATTTGCATTTAAAACATCTTACATTTCTTTTCCATCAAGATGTCTGTGAGAATGCCCAGACTCTGACACTAATTGTATTGTTGTGTCTCCAGCCTGGTTATTATGGCAACGGACAGAGGAAGTCCTCGGTTAGCAGGTTCTGCCACTCTCACAGTGATCATTGTAGACCTGAATGACAACAGTCCCACCATCCCTGTTCCACATGAAGTCCGGATCCCTGAGAGTAAGTTGACTGCTGTTTGAACTCAATATCATTGCTGTAATCAATGAACAAAATTTCCTATTTTTTCTGGCAGACAAACAATGAGGCACACCGTGCTGAAAGATTGACTCAATTACTAGGCGTTTTTCTCGCCAAAGTCCTCAATGGTTATTTCCTGTCACTGATGTTGTACAATGTGTCCAATAATGATTGCCGTTGTCCTGCAAAACGTAATAATTTTGAGAGGTGTAACCACAAGTGGAAACAAGTTACACAGCATTACATATTACACAAGGTTATCAAGATTGTCTATTTCTTTTTCTAGATACTTTGGTTGGAACCGTGATCACTCAGGTCACAGGGAATGACGTGGACTCTGGGCCTGCTCTCTCCTATTCCCTTCTTCTGGACTCAGACACTCAAGGGAAGTTTGGTATACACCGCTTTGGAGGAGGTGTGTCCTTGACCGCCTCTCTGGACTTTGAAGAGAGAACATGGTACATGCTGACCGTCAGCTCCTCAGACACCAAGCAACAGAGTTACGCAAATCTGACCGTGCTTGTGGAGGATGTGAATGATAATGCTCCCGTCTTCTCCCAGGACCTTTACGAGGTTAGTAGAGATCTCAGGTTTAGGATGAAAATTAAAAGAAAAGGTCAATTTCTGTAGTTTACTTTGAATAATATAAAGTAAACAGTTATTTGTTAATCAGAATTAGGTACTCCAGAGTAATATTAATAACAGATTACATAAACTTTGATACTCTATTATCTGTTTAATAATCAGTTCCTCTGGTTAACATCCTTAAAAGCACTTGCAATTTATTTAAATGTCAATGAGACATATTTGTATTCAGAAAATTTAGCTTGTGAGCACCACATTTGAAAAATATTTCTTGGAAGTTAAAAGAAATATAAATTGATGCTATGTTCTGCTCAAAGCAGTCAGTGTTAAGGCCGATTTATGTATTTGGCAGGTGACTCTAGCAGAACACTCGCCAGCAGGAAGCTCAGTTATCACAGTAACTGCTACAGATAAGGACTCTGGAGAGAACGGAAGGATAACATACAGGGTCGTGTCAACAAAGGACATGTTCTACATTGACCCAAGCAATGGTAATTTATCCTTTTGTTCCTGTTGTTATCCTTTTGTGTTTATTGTTCTTCATCCAAATCATTGTCAGATGTCTTGTAGAATTTATTTGTAAGGAACAAGACAGTTGATGCAGTGGTTCTCAGATGTTTTTTTTCTTCAGGGCCCACATTGTAGGAAGACAAGTGGCACTCCAACACTATATCAATTTTATTAGTCAAACAAAAACACTGAATGAATAGAAGAAAAAAAATCACTGGAAATGTAGTAAATTATAAACAACAGAAGTAGTGTGATTTACTAGCCTAATGCATTCAACAAACACTACACCAAATAGTATGTTGCTATTACCCATATTACCAAGGACAGATACATTTTTGCCTAAAGACTCTAGACATAGATGCATGACAGTCCAGGACCCCTTTCATTATTATTATTGGGTTGTCACCCGCCAGTTAAGAACCACTGTTTTGAGGCATATAACAAAAGCCCTGTTCTTACCTTTAATCTTATCCTGCAATTTCTTTACATAGGTACTCTGTTCATCAAGCAGAAGGTTGAGTTTGACTCGCAGCGCCCTTCCATTCTGGTGGTGATTGAAGCCAGTGATAGTGGAACACCACCGTTGAGCACCCTTAGCACAGTTCAGGTGCATGTGTCTGATGTCAATGACAATGCCCCTGTATTCCACCAGACTGAGTACAGGGCATCTGTATCTGAAGACGAAGTTCCTGGTTCGACCATTCTGACCCTGGAAGCGGTGGATGGGGACTTATCTAGGGACAACTGTGGCTTTGATTTTGCCATCGCCAGTGGGAACATCGGTAATGCCTTCCAAATTGAGAGCAGTGTTCGCTTCCTTGAGGGCCATGGATTTCAGACAGTTGGAATGCTGATATTAGTTGATAAGCTTGACTTTGAGATTGTGAATGGCTACAATCTTACTATTGTGGTCTCAGATCGTGGCATTCCACAACAAAGCTCAAATGTTCCAGTTTTAATCACTGTAATGGACACCAATGATAACCCACCATCCTTCAGTAGGGCGGAATACAAAGTTGTTGTCAATGAAAGGGCAGAAACGGGAACAGAAATACTTCAACTTTTTGCTGTGGACCCCGACTCGACACCTAATGGAGAGGTTCAGTATTCAATCAGTTCTGGTGATGAATCTGAGCTCTTTTCTGTTGATCAGTGGACTGGGTCCCTTCGTCTGCGGAGGTCTCTTGATAGTGAGGAACAGTCTTCTTACATGTTCATTATTCAGGCCTCGGATGGTCAGGGCCACTTTGCTCTTGCTCCTGTTACTGTCGAGGTCAAGGACATCAATAATAACCGGCCTTACTTTCCTCTTAAATCACTTACAGCAAGCATTCGTGAAAACCAGCCCCAGAATGCTCTAGTAACCATATTACATGCCATTGATCATGACATAGGAGCATACGGAGAACTGAGATATTTCCTGATGTATAATTCCGGCAATGGTAAAGACTCCTTTCTAGTGAACCAAACCTCCGGTGAGGTGCGAACCCGCTTTACATTCGACTTTGAGAAGATAAACACTTTCAATTTTATTGCCATGGCAATGGATGCAGGCAACTACTCTTCTACAGTCACAGTGCAAGTTTTTGTGACTGGTGAAGATGAGTATGACCCCATTTTCACTAACTCAGATTTCACCTACCATATACCTGAGGGTGCCAAGAAAGGGCAAAGCATCGGCCAAGTAAATGCTAATGATGAGGATGGAGGGGTGGACGGCATCGTCCTCTATTCACTCTCAAACAGTTCACCTTACTTTGAGGTCAACACATCTACTGGAGTGATATCCCTCAAGATGGATGCCTATCATCGTCATATAAGCCGGTCTAAAAGAGAGACACGTCAGATGACGTTGGATGTTATTGCCCACAGTCCTTTGGAGAATTCCCGAAAAGCTTCTGCCCAGATCACAATTGATGTCACTCATACATCCTTTGGCTTAAACACAGATATGAATGTGGTACTTGCCAGTGCTATAACAGCTTCCTTGGCAGCCATCGTGTTCCTGATCGTAGTAGTTGTGGTGATATTCCTCTTGAGATCCCAAAGGTACAAAAAACAAGAGACTTGCACCAGAATAGTCACCAACGGTACTGTTCTGGAGAGTCTTGAAGATTCGAAAGTTCAAGAGGATGACAAGCTATATCATCAGACCCTTCCTGGGTATTCAACTGACCAGACTGGGAACGGAGGAGGTACCTACACACGAGGTGGGTCTCTTGACCCATCTCACTCTAGTGGACGTGGTTCCGCCGAAGCAGAGGCAGCAGAAGATGATGAGATTCGGATGATTAATGAATATCCACGAGTTTCTAGCATCTCCTCCTCTATGCAGGAGCACATAGCTGCTCGTGGGCCTGACTCCGGTATCCAGCAAGATGCAGATCAGCTGTCTGACATTTCCTGTGAGCCGGGGATGGATGCAAACCAATGGTTTAAAGGGAAGAAACTGGGAAGTTTAAGTGGGACAATGTTATCAAGCCAGTTGCCAACTTATCGGGATGAAGGAGGTGGATATATTGGGGTTGGAAGGGGGCTTAACATCTCACATCCGAAAGATTATGCTTTCCCGGAGGATGGTAAGCCTGCTGTCGATGGTTCTCTTACAGCAATCGTGGCTAGTGACGAGGAACTAAGAGGCAGCTACAACTGGGACTACCTCCTCGACTGGTGCCCTCAGTTTCAGCCTCTGGCTAATGTCTTTACAGAAATTGCACGATTAAAAGATGAAAACGCACCACCTAACCCTCGGCGACCATTTCATCCCAAAGCAAAGACTGATCCCAAGCCCAGAATTGACCCTCCTCCCCTAATTACCTCTGTAGCTCATCCAGGGGCCAAAACTGTTTTGCCAAAACCTGCTGTAGGCCGAACATTTCCCCACCTCTCCTCATTGCGACGATCTCCTATTGACCATGATGGCTCTGTTTCCTCAATTGCCATGTCTCCAAGTTTTTCTCCATCGCTTTCACCACTTTCAGCACATTCCCCAGCCATCGCTCCTTTTGGTGGTCACTCGTCCTCCATTATCAATACAACTGACCACTCCTTAGAACACGAGGAGACAGAACTGAGGATTTAATGCAGTCTAAGCAAAGCATTCCCGAAAGGATTCCCACCTGACTCAGGTTCTCTAAAAATGCCTCTCTGTCATGGTCCTCAACATCATGTTGTATGTAATGTCGCCCCACTGGCTGGCCAGAGGTTTTGGTGCTTTTGTCACCCTTCTTTAGACTTACTGACTTGAGTTGTAAAAAATGACTTTTTTATAATGCTGTTCTAATGATCCTGAAGATCAACTGACATTTGTATTAGCCCAGCATTTGCACATTTTAAAGGACAGTCATGTTTGATGTCAATGTTTTGTAAGAGAAAACACTTTTGTATTCTATATTTTTGTACTGATGTTTTTGGTTTAAAAAGAATGACATATGTCAAGTGGTTGCTATAGCCTGTGATTTTATTGACATTCATTTATATTTGTATATTTGTGGCTGTAACAGTATGTTTGTTATCAGAGCTTGTTCTAGTTTATTAACGGTTGCCATTCTAAATTGTTCTAAGTATGTTCAGTATTAAGCTCTTAAATGTTTGGGGAACATGTTTTGCTGTCAGTATTTATAAAAAAAGGTTACAGTATCTGCAAAATGCCACTGTACAGTCTTTGAAGGTTATGCTGCAGACCACAGTGATCATTAATTAGGGGCCAAGCACTGAAGGTGCGGGCACCTATTGTATCTGTTCCCGTTCTTATTCTTCTTTTTCTTTTTCTTTTTCTTTTTCTTTTTTTTCTTTTTCTTCCGACTGGGCGTCTATGGCAGCCTATAGAACCGTTTGCGGGAAACTTATACAAATTGGCACAGTGATAGAGGACAGCCTGAACTATCACCATAGCAAATTTGGAGTCTCCAACTCATTCCCTCTAGCGCCACCAGCTGTCCAAAGTTTCACTCATGTTTATGCTAATAACTTTTGAACCACAAGGGCTAGAAACAACATTCTTTTTTCCTCTGATTCCTGAGCTCACGACGATTCGACTGCACCCTATGACGTCATTTTCCGTCATAATAGTTTTCCCGCCATTTTGAATTTTCCGAAAAACCTACTTTTTCGAACTCCTCCTAGGCCGTTGCTCCGAATTTCAGGAAAAATGAACCAGATCATCTCCAGACTATGACGACCAAAAGTTATGGAATTCAAGTTGATTCGAATTACCGTTCTCGAATACCGCGCAAATAAATTTTACGTAGCGCTTGCAAAAACAGACGTAAGGCCGTATCTCCACAACGCTTTATCGGATTCAGACCAAATTTGGTACATGTCGTCACAAGCATGACCTGAGGTTACTTGCTGCGTTTCGGCGCAGCGCCACCTACTGGTCCGGAGATATGAATAATTTATGTTTTTGCTTATAACTTCTGAACGGTTTGTCCAAAAATCACAAAAGTGGTCTCGTTAGATTCAGGGCGTCGTGCTGAGTTGACTGATATTCAATTTTCCCATATCGGCCATTTTGGCTGTCGGCCATTTTGAATTATGTGCTAAAATGCTGTATTTTATGAACGCATGAACGTATCGTTACGAAACTCAGTATGGGTCATCAGTACAACGCCCTAAAAGTACTCAAAAATTTATGAGACAGCGCCACCTTTTGGTCAAAAGTTATAATGAAATTTCCAAAAATGCTAATAACTTTTGAATAAATTTGCCTATAGTAATGACACTGATCTCAATAGATTCCTTGGGTTATGCTGAAAACATAGATACCAATTTTGCCATAGTCAATCAAAGTTCCTGTCCGCCATCTTTATTTTCTTTTAAAACCTACTTTTTCGAACTCCTCCTAGACCGAACGTCCGATTTTCACCAAAATCGGATCGTGTCATCTCCAGACTGTGCCGAGTAAAAGTTATGGATTTCGTGTCGATAGACAAAACCGTTTTCGTATACCGCAGTGGCAAAGTTGAGGCATGATGCCAAAATGACTATTCAGGCTTTATATCTGCAATGCCTTGACATATTGACACCAAACTTTGTATGTGTCATTGTCACTTCACTCTGACCACATCACATCAGTTTCGTAACTGCGCCACCTATTGGTCGAAAGTGATAATCATATTTTTAGTTATTGTATGTGATTTTTCAACCATTTTGCCAAAATTCATCTTCAAATGTCTTTAATTGCTCCTTGCTGCAGTGGGTCTCACACTCCCAGCCACTTTGGCATGTCTTGTCGTCTTGCTTGCGCTTGGCCCCGGTGATTGCTGCTTGCAGCTATATTTAGGGGCCAAGCACTGAAGGTGCGGGCACCTATTGTATCTGTTCCCGTACCAAAAATAATTCTTCTTCTTCTTCCGCTCTGGGAGTCTATGGCAGCCCATAGAACCGATCGCGGGAAAGTTGTAATGGTTTGACATTCGGATAGAGGACAGTCCCAACATTAAATACACCAATTTTGGTGTGTCTAAGTCATTCCCTCTAGCGCCACCAACTGTCCAAAGTTTCACTCATGTTTATTCTAATAACTTTTGAACCACAAGGGCTAGAAACAAAATTCTTTTTTCCTCTGATTCCTGACCTCGTGACGATTCGACTGCACCCAATGACGTCATTTTGCGCCATGAAAAGTTTTCCGCCATTTTGAATTTTCCGAAAAAGCTACTTTTTCGAACTCCTCCTAGGCCGTTGCTCCAATTTCCATGAAAATTGAATCAGATCATCTACAGACCATGCCGACAAAAAGTTATGGAATTCAAGTTGATTCGCTTAGCAATTTTCGAAAAAACCCACAAACAAATTTTACGTAGCGCTTGCGAAAACAGACGTAAGGCTGTATCTCCGCAACGCTTTGTTGGATTCAGACCAAATTTGCCACATGTCATCACAAGCATGACTTGAGGCTACATGCTGCGTTTCGGCGCAGCGCCACCTACTGGTCCGGAGATATGAAAAATGGCTATTTTTGCTTATAACTTCTGAACAGTTTGCCCAAAAATCATCAAATTGGTCTCGTTAGATTCAGGCCAACATGCTGAGTCGACTGATATCCAATTTTACCATGTCGGCCATTTTGGCTGTCGGCCATTTTGAATTTTGTGCTAAAATGCTGTATTTTAAGAACGCATGAATGGATTGTTACGAAACATGGTATGGGTCATCAGCACGATGCCCTGAAGGAGCGTGAGAAGTTTCGAAACAGCGCCACCTTGTGGTCAAAAGTTATAACAACATTTCCAAAAAGGCTAATAACCTTTGAATACATCTGCCTATTGAAATGCCACTGGTCTCAATAGATTCGCTGGGTCACGCTGAGAACATAGATACCAAGTTTGCCATATTTGGCCGAACTTCCTGTCCGCCATCTTGATTTTCAGTCAAAACCTACTTTGTCGAACTCCTCCTAGACCGTTTGTCCGATTTTCACCAAAATCGAATCGTATCATCTCCACACTGTACCGACAAAAAGTTATGGAATTCGTGTTGATTCGTCAAACCGTTCTCAAATACCGCGCAAACAAATTTTACGTTGTGCTACAGCTACAGATTTAGTGCAAAAGTACTACATCGCCCATAACTCCTAGAGTCCGTTTGTCCTAGACTCAAGTGTCTCACACCACTGTGATCCCTGGCTCAAGGCGGACAAAATGGCTATCTCCAATTTCGATTTAGGCCAGAAAAATTTTCTGCTATGTCGAATTTTGTCCGAAACCTACTTTTGCAAACTAGTCCTAGGTTTTTCACCAGATCGGAACCAAACCAGTCTAGGACATTTCTCTGGACTCTCTAGATCAATAAATATCGAAAAAAAAAGTTGAACTTTTGCATTTGGGTGGCTGTAACAGGGTCATTTAGAAAAGGGGCGTGGCAAAATACACTAAAAAGCCTATAAATCCCATATGAAAATTCAGAACTTCACCAAAATTGATGAGCATATGTGTCAGAACATGGTGAGGAAGCATGCAGAGTTTCATGGAGATCGGACCATAGGTGGCGCTGTAACTGGCAAAAAGCCTTCAATCTTATTAGGGGTTCAAGCATGAAATGCTGAAACCCTATTGTAATTAAGGATTCGTAAAACGCATCGTGCAGGCCAAACCGTAAGGCCTAGAGACGTGAAACCTGGCCAGATGGTAGGCCTCAATTTGGGGACAACCTATCAGAGTATGACCCCGAATGGCCCATAGGTGGCGCTACAGCAACCAAAAGTTCAAAATTGATCATAGCTCTTAGACCGTTTGTCCCAGGATCAAGTGCCCCAAATCGTTGGAATCCTTGGCTCAAGGCGGACAAAATGGCCATCTCCGATTTCGATTTAGGCCAGAAAAAATTTCTGCTATGTCGAATTTTGTCCAAAACCTACTTTTGCGAACTAGTCCCTGGTTTTTCGCCCGACCGGAGCCAAACCAGTCTAGGACATTTCTCTGGACTCTCTCGATCAATAGTTTTTGAAAAAAAGTAGAATTTTTGCATTTGGTTGGCTATAACAGGGTAATTTGGAAAATGGGCGGGGCAAAATACAGTCAAAAGCCTATAAATCCTAAACAAAAACTCAGAACATCACGAAAATCGCTGAGCATATGTGTCATGACATGGTGAACAAGCGTGCCGAGTTTCATGCAGATCGGACCATAGGTGGCGCTATAAATGGCAAAAAGGTTCCCTTATTATTAGGGGCCAAGCACTGAAGGTGCGGGCACCTATTGTATCTGTTCCCGTACCAAAAATAATTAGGGGCCAAGCACTGAAGGTGCGGGCACCTATTGTATCTGTTCCCGTTCTTATTCTTCTTCTTTTTCTTTTTTTTCTTTTTTTTCTTCCGACTGGGCGTCTATGGCAGCCTATAGAACCGTTTGCGGGAAACTTATACAAATTGGCACAGTGATAGAGGACAGCCTGAACTATCACCATAGCAAATTTGGAGTCTCCAACTCATTCCCTCTAGCGCCACCAGCTGTCCAAAGTTTCACTCATGTTTATGCTAATAACTTTTGAACCACAAGGGCTAGAAACAAAATTCTTTTTTCCTCTGATTCCTGAGCTCACGACGATTCGACTGCACCCTATGACGTCATTTTCCGTCATAATAGTTTTCCCGCCATTTTGAATTTTCCGAAAAACCTACTTTTTCGAACTCCTCCTAGGCCGTTGCTCCGAATTTCACGAAAAATGAACCAGATCATCTCCAGACCTTGACGACCAAAAGTTATGGAATTCAAGTTGATTCGAATTACCGTTCTCGAATACCGCGCAAATAAATTTTACGTAGCGCTTGCGAAAACAGACGTAAGGCCGTATCTCCACAACGCTTTATCGGATTCAGACCAAATTTGGTATATGTCATCACAAGCATGACTTGAGGCTACATGCTGCGTTTCGGCGCAGCGCCACCTACTGGTCCGGAGATATGAATAATTTATGTTTTTGCTTATAACTTCTGAACGGTTTGTCCAAAAATCACAAAAGTGGTCTCGTTAGATTCAGGGCGTCGTGATGAGTCGACTGATATTCAATTTTCCCATATCGCCCATTTTGGCTGTCGGCCATTTTGAATTATGTGCTAAAATGCTGTATTTTATGAACGCATGAACGTATCGTTACGAAACTCAGTATGGGTCATCAGTACAACGCCCTAAAGGTACTCAAAAATTTATGAGACAGCGCCACCTTTTGGTCAAAAGTTATAATGAAATTTCCAAAAATGCTAATAACTTTTGAATAAATTTGCCTATAGTAATGACACTGATCTCAATAGATTCCTTGGGTTATGCTGAAAACATAGATACCAATTTTGCCATAGTCAGCCAAACTTCCTGTCCGCCATCTTTATTTTGTTTTAAAACCTACTTTTTCGAACTCCTCCTAGACCGAACGTCCGATTTTCACCAAAATCGGATCGTGTCATCTCCAGACCGTGCCGAGTAAAAGTTATGGATTTCGTGTCGATAGACGAAACCGTTTTTGTATACCGCAGTGGCAAATTTGAGGCATGATGCCAAAATGACTATTCAGGCTTTATATCTGCAATGCCTTGCCATATTGACACCAAACTTTGTAAGTGTCATTGTCACTTCACTCTGACCACATCACATCAGTTTCGTAACTGCGCCACCTATTGGTCGAAAGTGATAATCATATTTTTAGTTAATGTATGTGATTTTTCAACCATTTTGCCAAAATTCTTCTTTAAATGTCTTCAATTGCTCCTAGCTGCAGTTGGTCTCACACTCCCAGCCACTTTGGCATGTCTTGTCGTCTTGCTTGCGCTTGGCCCCGGTGATTGCTGCTTGCAGCTATATTTCTTCTTCTTCTTCCGCTCTGGGAGTCTATGGCAGCCCATAGAACCGATCGCGGGAAAGTTGTAATGGTTTGACATTCGGATAGAGGACAGTCCCAACATTAAATACACCAATTTTGGTGTGTCTAAGTCATTCCCTCTAGCGCCACCAACTGTCCAAAGTTTCACTCATGTTTATTCTAATAACTTTTGAACCACAAGGGCTAGAAACAAAATTCTTTTTTCCTCTGATTCCTGACCTCGTGACGATTCGATTGCACCCAATGACGTCATTTTGCGCCTTGAAAAGTTTTCCGCCATTTTGAATTTTCCGAAAAAGCTACTTTTTCGAACTCCTCCTAGGCCGTTGCTCCAATTTCCATGAAAATTGAATCAGATCATCTACAGACCATGCCGACAAAAAGTTATGGAATTCAAGTTGATTCGCTTAGCAATTTTCGAAAAAACCCACAAACAAATTTTACGTAGCGCTTGCGAAAACAGACGTAAGGCTGTATCTCCGCAACGCTTTGTTGGATTCAGACCAAATTTGCCACATGTCATCACAAGCATGACTTGAGGCTACATGCTGCGTTTCGGCGCAGCGCCACCTACTGGTCCGGAGATATGAAAAATGGCTATTTTTGCTTATAACTTCTGAACAGTTTGCCCAAAAATCATCAAATTGGTCTCGTTAGATTCAGGCCAACATGCTGAGTCGACTGATATCCAATTTTACCATGTCGGCCATTTTGGCTGTCGGCCATTTTGAATTTTGTGCTAAAATGCTGTATTTTAAGAACGCATGAATGGATTGTTACGAAACATGGTATGGGTCATCAGCACGATGCCCTGAAGGAGCGTGAGAAGTTTCGAAACAGCGCCACCTTGTGGTCAAAAGTTATAACAACATTTCCAAAAAGGCTAATAACCTTTGAATACATCTGCCTATTGAAATGCCACTGGTCTCAATAGATTCGCTGGGTCACGCTGAGAACATAGATACCAAGTTTGCCATATTTGGCCGAACTTCCTGTCCGCCATCTTGATTTTCAGTCAAAACCTACTTTGTCGAACTCCTCCTAGACCGTTTGTCCGATTTTCACCAAAATCGAATCGTATCATCTCCACACTGTACCGACAAAAAGTTATGGAATTCGTGTTGATTCGTCAAACCGTTCTCAAATACCGCGCAAACAAATTTTACGTTGTGCTACAGCTACAGATTTAGTGCAAAAGTACTACATCGCCCATAACTCCTAGAGTCCGTTTGTCCTAGACTCAAGTGTCTCACACCACTGTGATCCCTGGCTCAAGGCGGACAAAATGGCTATCTCCAATTTCGATTTAGGCCAGAAAAATTTTCTGCTATGTCGAATTTTGTCCGAAACCTACTTTTGCAAACTAGTCCTAGGTTTTTCACCAGATCGGAACCAAACCAGTCTAGGACATTTCTCTGGACTCTCTAGATCAATAAATATCGAAAAAAAAGTTGAACTTTTGCATTTGGGTGGCTGTAACAGGGTCATTTAGAAAAGGGGCGTGGCAAAATACACTAAAAAGCCTATAAATCCCATATGAAAATTCAGAACTTCACCAAAATTGATGAGCATATGTGTCAGAACATGGTGAGGAAGCATGCAGAGTTTCATGGAGATCGGACCATAGGTGGCGCTGTAACTGGCAAAAAGCCTTCAATCTTATTAGGGGTTCAAGCATGAAATGCTGAAACCCTATTGTAATTAAGGATTCGTAAAACGCATCGTGCAGGCCAAACCGTAAGGCCTAGAGACGTGAAACCTGGCCAGATGGTAGGCCTCAATTTGGGGACAACCTATCAGAGTATGACCCCGAATGGCCCATAGGTGGCGCTACAGCAACCAAAAGTTCAAAATTGATCATAGCTCTTAGACCGTTTGTCCCAGGATCAAGTGCCCCAAATCGTTGGAATCCTTGGCTCAAGGCGGACAAAATGGCCATCTCCGATTTTGATTTAGGCCAGAAAAAATTTCTGCTATGTCGAATTTTGTCCAAAACCTACTTTTGCGAACTAGTCCCTGGTTTTTCGCCCGACCGGAGCCAAACCAGTCTAGGACATTTCTCTGGACTCTCTCGATCAATAGTTTTTGAAAAAAAGTAGAATTTTTGCATTTGGTTGGCTATAACAGGGTCATTTGGAAAATGGGCGGGGCAAAATACAGTCAAAAGCCTATAAATCCTAAACAAAAACTCAGAACATCACGAAAATCGCTGAGCATATGTGTCATGACATGGTGAACAAGCGTGCCGAGTTTCATGCAGATCGGACCATAGGTGGCACTATAAATGGCAAAAAGGTTCCCTTATTATTAGGGGCCAAGCACTGAAGGTGCGGGCACCTATTGTATCTGTTCCCGTACCAAAAATAATTCTTCTTCTTCTTCCGCTCTGGGAGTCTATGGCAGCCCATAGAACCGATCGCGGGAAAGTTGTAATGGTTTGACATTCGGATAGAGGACAGTCCCAACATTAAATACACCAATTTTGGTGTGTCTAAGTCATTCCCTCTAGCGCCACCAACTGTCCAAAGTTTCACTCATGTTTATTCTAATAACTTTTGAACCACAAGGGCTAGAAACAAAATTCTTTTTTCCTCTGATTCCTGACCTCGTGACGATTCGATTGCACCCAATGACGTCATTTTGCGCCATGAAAAGTTTTCCGCCATTTTGAATTTTCCAAAAAAGCTACTTTTTCGAACTCCTCCTAGGCCGTTGCTCCAATTTCCATGAAAATTGAATCAGATAATCTCCAGACCATGCCGACAAAAAGTTATGGAATTCAAGTTGATTCGAATTACCGTTCTCGAATACCGCGCAAATAAATTTTACGTAGCGCTTGCAAAAACAGACGTAAGGCCGTATCTCCACAACGCTTTATCAGATTCAGACCAAATTTGGTACATGTCATCACAAGCATGACCTGAGGCTACATGCTGCGTTTCGGCGCAGCGCCACCTACCGGTCCGGAGATATGAAGAATTTATATTTTTGCTTATAACTTCTGAACGGTTTGTCCAAAAATCACAAAAGTGGTCTCGTTAGATTCAGGGCATCGTGCTGAGTCGACTGATATCCAATTTTCCCATATCGGCCATTTTGGCTGTCGGCCATTTTGAATTATGTGCTAAAATGCTGTATTTTATGAACGCATGAACGTATCGTTACGAAACTCAGTATGGGTCATCAGTACAACGCCCTAAAAGTACTCAAAAATTTATGAGACAGCGCCACCTTTTGGTCAAAAGTTATAATGAAATTTCCAAAAATGCTAATAACTTTTGAATAAATTTGCCTATAGTAATGACACTGATCTCAATAGATTCCTTGGGTTATGCTGAAAACATAGATACCAATTTTGCCATAGTCAGCCAAACTTCCTGTCCGCCATCTTTATTTTCTTTTAAAACCTACTTTTTCAAACTCCTCCTAGACCGAACGTCCGATTTTCACCAAAATTGGATCGTGTCATCTCCAGACCGTGCCGAGTAAAAGTTATGGATTTCGTGTCGATAGACAAAACCGTTTTCGTATACCGCAGTGGCAAAGTTGAGGCATGATGCCAAAATGACTATTCAGGCTTTATATCTGCAATGCCTTGACATATTGACACCAAACTTTGTATGTGTCATTGTCACTTCACTCTGACCACATCACATCAGTTTCGTAACTGCGCCACCTATTGGTCGAAAGTGATAATCATATTTTTAGTTATTGTATGTGATTTTTCAACCATTTTGCCAAAATTCATCTTCAAATGTCTTTAATTGCTCTTTGCTGCAGTGGGTCTCACACTCCCAGCCACTTTGGCATGTCTTGTCGTCTTGCTTGCGCTTGGCCCCGGTGATTGCTGCTTGCAGCTATATTTTCTACACGCTGCTTCCTCTCCCTTAGCCTGACTAATGGGAACACAATTTTAGCTATGAAGCTAAATATAAAAATAATTTTGAAATCTAAAAACTTCATTAACACACTAAAGGCCTTTTTCATTGTTTTTAAGTGTTGAAGCGTAACAACTTTAACACAAGAACACAAGTTATCTGTATTATTTTTTTTTTATTACAAAAAAATAAAAATAACAGAAATGTTAAACATTTTTATGTTAGCTCTTATCAGCACCTTTGAAGAGCTGACACTTACAACCACCATAACGTAACTGGAAATAACGTGTTGTCTTTTTTGTTCTCATGTTTGTTCTCAAGTGGTTTTTTGAAAACAGATTTTAATCAAAAATATCCTCAAGGCCAGTGAAAAGGTGAAAAGCTATCAAATAACATACATAATTTGACCAAAAAGATTCTCTCACAACTCCACTACTCCCTAGTCAAGGTACTGTATAGGTAAAACATTTTGTAGCATCTTTCCTACATTGCTGTGGGTAAAAAATTGGTAAGTTTATTATACTACAAAATGCTGGATTACTTTGTTTTTGTGTATGTAAATTACATGGCTCAATAATGTAATGACACCCATATTTGTTTAAAAGCACTGGTGATTTGATTTTAGTGACATATTTGTTCCTACAATGTACAGTTTGCATTAATATTAAAAGATAAAGAAAAATATTTCAAACTAAATGATGGTAGCATTGTACACTCTCCTAACATGATTCATTTGTAGCCTTTTAATTTGCTTAAGTGATTGTGAATCATTTTTTGTAAATTATTTTCAAATATTTTAAAGATGATTGTAAATGTCGCCATATGCTGAAAAAAGTCAGCATGCTTTTTTTCCCTGATGCCCATTGAAAGGCTCAACTTGTAATTATGAAAATTGACAGTGCCTATTGAAGAAAAACATTGTGTTTATGAATGATTGTTAAAATGATGCTTTGTTCAGATAATTTTTTTGAGGTTAGCCTGATTTAACAGGATGTCTCTCTACTTGTTTAAGAATCCTGTATTTATGGCAGATACTTCACTTTTGTACACAAACAATCCCTCACTCGTAACTGTGAACATGTTATACTCATGCTGCCTTGAAGGAAAATAAATAACGTTCAGTTGTTCTGTGTTCTTTAAAACGTTTCTCATAATGTTTGAATCACTGTTCATAGTGTTTTACGTGAATGAAATCTGTTTGCCTTCATTTTGAAGTGGTCCAAAAAATGGCCAGCTGTTTGTCTTACATTTGTACCCAATATAATCCAAAGAGCATTAATGATAGTTTGTGGTGTTTTTATCGTAAATGATGACCAGAAAACACAACTTTGTTCAGTTTCCACCTTTTTTTGTGTGAATTTGTCAGTGTCTGATTAAAATGTATTTCCAATAATGAGCCTTAAACATCATCTAGTTCTCAATTATATGTATATTCTGAGTTGATAATACAATTTTACATATTCTTTTAGATCTAAAACAAGACATTATTTGAACTACATTGGAAATTTGAACTGTTTTTCAGTTGTACAGCTATAAGTTACAATATATATTTTCGCCATGCTTAGCTAACCTTCAAGGCTGTCCACTTCAAAATTGCGTAGATGCAGAACCAGAGCAAGACGAGGTAATTACCATCGGACAAGGACTGGGCAGAGGTAAAGCCGCCGGGGCTGATGCAATACCAGGTGAGCTTCTCCAAGCTGAAATTGAACCCCTACAGCCATTTCCATCAACTCATTTTAAAGTGCTGGAGCTTTAAGCATGTTCCCCAAGATTTCAAGGATACCAAGATCACCACACTCTACAAGAACAAAGGGGACAGTGGAGATTGTGATAATTACCGTGGCATTTCACTATTGTGTGCCACAGGGAAAGCCCTGGCCCGCATCTTACTGCCTCGCCTTCAACAGCTATAGCTGAGGTCACATAGCCCGAGTCCCAATGTGGTTTTCGGCCCAACCGCTCCACAACAGACATGATTTTTGCTGTGAGACAATTACAAGAAAAATCAAGAGAACCGAATCAACCGCTCTACCTTGCTTTGGAATATCCTGACCAAAGCTTTTGACTCATGTCAACAGAGAAGCTCTTTTTATGGTCCTGCAAAAAGGCTGGCTGTCCTCCCACCCTTCTATAAATAAAGGGCCAAGTTCAATTTGAGGGTGACCTATCAGATGAATTCCCTATAAATCCAGGTTTGAAACAAGGCTGTGTCCTTGCTCCAACCCTGTTTGGCATTTATTTCATCTATGTAGACTGCCTTTGAGAAATTGGATAGTCACACCAGAGTCACTCTAGGGATGATAGAAATTCCGTCAGTCTATCCCATTTTAAGAGCAAGAACTATAACACAGGAGTTTGTCATCAGAGAACTGCTATATTCAGATGATGCCGCATTATGCGCATCTTCACCAGAGCAGCTGCAAACTCTGCTTGACTGTTTCTCAAGATCATGTGATGTTTTTGGGCTCTCAATCAGCTTGAAAACAAAACTGTGACTATGTCACAAGCTGCCAACATGCATTGCTTTCAGTTAAATAATATAGCACTTGATGATGTGGGAAAGTTCACTTATCTTTAATCTACCATGACCCGTAATACCACCCAAGACGATTTTGGATGTCTGACAAAACGTGTATGGTGGAAAAAGCATCTATATCTGTCTGCATTAAAGTAAAAATGTATGAGGCATGTGTTCTGAGCGTCCTGCTGTATGTCGCTAAACGCTGGACTACAGGCATCAAGAGAGTAAGCTAAGTGCCTTCCATACTAGATGCCTCAGGTTTATAATCGGTAAGACCTGAATCACTGGTCTTGACCATGTGACAATGACCACTGATCGACTGTATGAAATGTGACATAAATATTCATCAACTCACATCTGATTAAGCATGATTGCTTGATGTGCATGAACCAATGAGGTCGCATGTGACAGAGTTTAAGCTTCTGCAAGAACCAATGAGATTTGTTGTCGCTCGTCAGTACGGTTAAGCTTCTGTTTATGTTTGCTGATGAATGTTTATATGTGAATAAATACCTAAATTCAATCTGTGCATCATAAAGCGACCCTGTCTCTTATTAAAATTTGTCCTAAACCACTCAATTCATATGGGATTCGTTTTTTATCAACTTTTGAAGCCACAAAGTGGTAGTTGCGTGGACCGTCAATTGGATTGATTATTTGAACGTGCTCTTCCCGAACTTTGTTTATGAAACATCGTTAAACAGTTTTAATTTCAGGAGCGCTTCGGCCTGTTGTTCACACTAACACACACACAGAGGAGGACACCAGATCTCAACTCTCAGCCTGTGTTTGGCTCTGTCTCTTTGAGCCCTGAATAATCCTGGCTTTCCTCAGTGTTGTGTTGTGTTGTGTGTTGTGTGTTGTGTTGTGTGTTGTGTGTTGTGTGTTGGGTGTTGGGTGTTGGGTGTTGTGTGTTGGGTGTTGTGTGTTGTGTTGTGTGTTGGGTGTTGTGTTGTGTGTTGTTGGGTTGTGTGTTGTGTGCTTAAATTTTGAATGTCTATTCATGCTTTTCTCATGTATCACTATAATGACTTTAAATGATCTTTTGGGGTAATTTCTTTGCCAAATTTGATGTGTGATTAATTAATCAGCACACCATGTAATTAATTAGATTAAAAAAAGATCACTTGACACTTAGACCCTGATTCATTACATACTGTTCTTGCAAAAAGGCCAATGGTGTTTTGAACTTCAAGAATGTTCATAGATCTGCAGTCTGGCCATCTACTGAAGTTTCAACATGCAAAGTCAAAGTGACAAACTGAACTCCAAATAGAATCCAGATGTTCAGCCAGAAATTGGAGAAATATTGATGTAGATTTATTGTTAGAACGTCAAATAAAAATATGTGTGATTCCCCCTTGAATAAAATAAATACTTTACATATGGGATAGTTAATATGTGGTTCATGAATGAAACTGCAGGCATACAAAGAACACACAATCCTAGTTTAGCTATTAATGTATTTCCACCAGGTCTCAAAGCTCATGCACAAGCTGATAGGGGAAAATTCAGTCTTCCCACCTGTCCTGAAGAGGAAGTACCAGATCACTTGTCTCTTCCAGACTGTCTCTATAGAGACCAAAGATATACAGCACACTAGATACTGCAGCCGGGGTCTTATAATTAAATCTTTAAAAAGCCAAAAAATAAGGGTTTAAATCATGGAGCCTAACAGTTGCAAAAAAAAATGGGGCAGTAACAAACCTTGTCACACAAGAGGAATAATTTAGTCATTATTCATCCATATTCAGACCTTAATGATTTGTGGATCTTTCTGAACATGTCATTAGAGCCATGCCATAAACAGCTTGGATTACAGGACACGTCACTGCAGACTGTCCTGTGAAGTATATTGCCTTGAAAACACAAAGAACCGTCTAGGATTAAACCACAAAATACTCCCTGAAACTAGATGTTGAATGTGGGTTTGACTAAAACATTATACTGTACCAAAGCACATTCTAAAACTTTAAATAATCGTGTTTAACAGTGGAATTCCTGGTTAACAACCGTGTTACCCATGATGCTATACAGAAAATTACACCAATAAGAGAGTCGATAACAGCGACACGCTCCAAAATAGCTTTTTAGCTATTAGCAAATCAAAGTTTGTAGTGTTGGGATTCACCGTAATGAACTGACTCCATATGAGGAAATGTCATAAACTTGTAATTCCAATGAAAAGCATTATAACTTAGACACTTAGAATTTATATGGAAACAAGCTTTAGGAGCTTTCCATCTTTACTCTCATGTTACGTTGCATTCGGAGATCGATTATTTTGACTGACAAAATTCCAGCCACCGGAAACACTAACTGATAAAGTGAGTCATACAAAACCTTTCTTTTTAGTAAACTTTGTGTTCACAAACAATTAATTTAATGCTCAAGTTCATGTGTAGAGCCCCCGTTGATACTTCGAGCACAGTTTCATGTTGTGTCGAGCCTCCTTAGTGTTTACCGATTTTAATGCTATCATAGAAGTGCCCCTAGCACTCCCATTCAAAAGGCATTTTGAGCTAAAACAAAAATACAGTCTATCTTAAAAGTGGCGTTTCCATTCTAATTATGCTTTTACACGAAAGTTTGACTCGGTAGATTAACAAAAATAGCCTAGGTTCAATTTTGGCGACAGTTACCCTTTAAAGGTGCTGTATGGAGTTTTTCTACTAAAATTAATCAATTTTTTATTACCTGTGTGTGAAGGGGTTGTAACAATAAAATGATCCACTTGGCGGGTTTTGCTATTACCTCTGAAAGCAAGTATTCCTATTTCTATGTGATGCTCCGGGTCGGATTTAACGCAAAATCCAGTGACGTGACTGAGACCTTCATGCGCGCTCCCGAGCGTCTCGCCTCTCGCCTCGTCTACTGACTTTGCACTCAACAGCGACGACACTGCAACTTTATGACATGGAGTCTGCTAATACTAGGAAACGACTAGCACAACACAAACTCCAAAACACAAACTCCACATAATAATAAAAAACAAAAGAAAGCACGCGCACGAGCACTCGCTTGTAAACGTATTGGTTGCAATCTGAAACATCACCGCTAGATGCCGCTGAAAACTCCATACAGCACCTTTAAGCTAAAAAATAAAGATGGAGTCTACAAGTTGGGGTTGGTGGTCAGTATGTGTGTAAAAACGTTTTTGACCAAAGTCTTCCACATCTGATGTCATTTCTAGTGAGAAACTACTATTGCGATCATTAAATAGATCATTAAATAGTTGCTTAGTTATCAAAGAAGCTCAATGCAGAGGTGCAGTGTACACAGACACAGAACTTCACAACAAGTGACTGAATGAACCAGGCTTATATATATATATTTATTCATATATATATATATAATTATTCATTATATAGGCAGGGACTGACAATGTAATGAGAAACAGCTGAGAACAATCAGGTATGATGAGACTGGTAGGGAGTTCTGGGAAATGTAGTCCATGTTGGAATGACAATGAATAATGCTGCGTACCAGTCCCAAATTGTCATGCCCTTCACTCGCTAACTTCCCTCCGTCTCGTTCACCCCGATGTACGTCATTGCTTACGTTGTACGAGTGCCCACTTCTGGCGAACACTGCAATGGGTTGAATTGGAACGTCCTAAGCCCTCGAGAAACTTTGTTTTCACTTGCCTGTGTCCTTTGTGAGTGAACGCAAAAGTTTTGTAATATTTTTTTCTTCTCCCATTTAATATTTTTCCCACCACAGTGTCCCTTTAGGGGCTCTGTAGAAATTAGGAAAATTAGAAATGTAATGATAGTTTCATTTTGAAATCATGAATCCATTAAACAAAAAAATTGTAATCTATATAAACTGCAAAGATTAATTCATAAATCCAATTTTTTTTTTTTTTTCAAGTTTAAGTAAGGAGAAACATTTAATTTACTTTCAAAATAGCATTACATCATAACCAGGCAGCTTGATGAGACAAAAATGAAAAAGGTCTGCATCAGCAGCGCCGAACCGGCATTGTGTGAGGACAGGCATGACACTTGCTGGCGTCAGCAAACGAGGTTTGAATATTCACTGATGTAAACTATTACAAAAAATATGATGCTTCTGCCAGTGATTGCACTAAGCTTTATTTCATTTTGGTTTTAGAGTTCAGATTCAGAGGCGTTTTGTTGAAGGTCAATAAGGATTAATTTGCTCCTAAGAGTTTGATGGAGAGTCTCATACAGCTAGTGTATCAGCTAACTCACACATACAAGAAGTTGTGTGGAAACTCTGTTTAACGTGAGTTTTTTGTAATGTCTGATGGAAAGATCACATTTGGAGAGATTGTTTTTTTCTACACCAGTTTCTGTTGACACACTCTTTGTGTTTGCTGAAGCTAAACACCACTGTCAAATAACTCAGGCCATGTGGACTGTGTTTCTGGTCATAACAACTCGCATTCGAAAGCAACCGAGACCTTCAGAATGACTGTGTTATTTAATTGTGAGGCTTTTGATGAAGCATCATCAATTTTGCTAAATGTTTGTGTATTGCATCTGACTTTTTCCGCTTTGATGAGGTCAGTTTGTTGTGTCTGCATGGGTCAATATGGAGACACATTAAGCCTTGTTGTGATGGTGCCACTTAGAACAACTGGCCTGAGACTAATTTATTCTGACATATTGCTTTGATGGCTTTAAAAACGTCTTGTGGCCCTTCATAACAAAGTTAGTAACCTTTTATTCAACCTTTCCAAGGGGCTCGCTGGCTTTCTTCGCTGGGCAGGCCTGGCATGGGTCTTTAAATGTAATGACAATAACGACTGTCGAATTTAATGATTTTAGCAGAAGGGGAATAAAAAGAGAGTCTATTTTGCCCTTTGTCTAAAGGGTTCTTTCATAACGATGCCGACCAAGCTTGGCAGACCCACAAAGACGGATATTTCTAGTCGCCAAGGGCCCCATAATGTGCTTTCTTTAAATATTGTCTAGATTTCCATTCATCCGATTGCAACTCAAGTCTCTTTACTCCTATGAAAGAGAGCTAAAACGTCAAAATGAGACTTCATATGCACTTTTACATCTGTCATGTGATGTAAATTCATTGTGGGGTGGGGTCTCAAATAATAATCCTGCCCACTTCCATTGTATGTGCACTCCTTGGGACCTATTTACACCTGGAGATGCGTTTTCGCCGATCGGATCACAAGTAGACGTGGCTGACACTTGCCCGTTTACATGGTGTTTTAATCCGTCATTTTTGTACACTTTCACTGTCCTGCTTCTTCGAGCGGAGGGTCTATGGTGGGTAAATGTGTTTTTTTCAGATCTTTTGATCTAGTGGACAAAATAAGCTTACGCAATTTACATATGAACACGCCCGGAGACAATGGAAAAACATAAGGAGTTTATAAGCTGTCCTTTCTGCTCTGACGTCCGCAAGATCACGAGGAGAGTGGGTGTTAGAAATCAGGAATGGTGAGAGGACATAATTGTGCTTGGTATGTTTTTCGTCTTCAAACCAAACTTGAGTCTTCAGCCAACAAAGTCTAGCATGCTTTCTATAATGTTTACGCATTAATTCAGCTGGCGGTCTTTTATGCCCGTTCGAACACATTCGACCACACGAGGGTTTACACTACAAAAGCAATCCGGTATGTGTTTTCGACGACCTTTGGAAGTGGTTGAAAGTGGACAAGCTCGAAACGTTTTAGACCCCGTTTACACCTGTATTAAGCGTTGTCCACTTGTGATCGGATCGACAAAAACGCATCTTAATACCAGGCGTAAACAGGGCCTTAGAGATACAATAACCTTTACAACCCCCAGAGGGCCTTTTATCTTTCCTTCTGTCTTTTTGCGTGTTTTTGTTTTTTCCTGCCTTGATTTCCAAAGTCTTGCCAGGCTACTTGCGTGACTAGAGGGAGCGAAAAAAAGTGAAGTCTTCAAAATCCATTGGCACGCGATCCCTAATCTATTTTTGGAGCACGTTCCTTTTTTCTCTCAACTTTAGACACACACACAAAAAACAGCCAGGGGAAGAGAGCCAATTGTAGGGTTGAAGGGGTCTGGTTCTCATTTCAGGCCGCCCTGCTTCCCTGTCTTGCCCTGCCAGAGTGAGAGCCACTGCGGTGGGGAGAGAGAGGCGGCCGGCTCGGGAGGTGAGCAATTGCGGCCCAGGCTCTAGGCCTGCCACTCAGCCGCTGTCACTTAGCAACCACCTGCGGCTGGTTCTCATTAGTGGCCCCAGCTGCTTGTGTTTCAGACTTCCACGCTTTACTGTATTTTGATTCATTTCGTTTCTCTCTTTTGAAGGAAAAGAGTTCGCCGTGATGAAAATATGATTCTTGGTCTGCCTCAATCTCTCCCAATTCGTTTTCATTAAATAGAATCAGTGTGGCTACTGGGTCCAAAGCTGACAAGGACTAATTGATGACAATACTTATTATTTTGAAGTCACATACACTATTTTGTGGCCATATCTACTCATCTAGCATTTTTTATTGGTTTCACTTAAGAAATGTATAGGAAAACAAAACAGATCTGATTGTAATAATGGAAATAACAGTCTAATAGGTCATTGTTTCTTTTTGTGAGAACATTTTTTATAAAAAAATTTAATAAAGGTATTTGCATCTGCCCCTCAAGTGCAGTCAGAATGTGATTACAAGTTCCCGACACATGAATGGCAGAGCAAAGTCATAGTTGTGTTTCTTCTAGGTTAAAAAAAACGGTATATACTGTAGAGATAGTAAGCAGAAAGCTAGTCTGTAGTGAAGTAAATGCAAGTTGTTTTAATGTTACATGCTATATAATAAAGGTGTGATATACAGAACAGCTCAAACTGTTACTTACTCAACTTTTTTTGCTTTGACACAAACATTTACTTTAAGATAATCTGTAAATATTGTTCCATGCTATGTTTCTGACTTTACATGTTTCTGGTGAGTTGCTGTAATAACAATGCTGCCTTCACGTGCTATCGGAAATGTCCTACTTCCTACTTCTGAAGTCGGGATTATGAGCTCATCACATTCAAGTGCTTTGTTGTCGGAAAGAACAGGAATCTTGTAGGATACCAGGTTTATTCTTCTATTTATTAGGGCAATGCTATCTTAAACATCCTTTAAGTCATACAATAAGCTTCTAGAATGATTATATATATATATGCACTACTTCAATGATAAGACAAGGCGATGTAGCTGTTGTGTTGTAGAAAAAACGTATAAAGAATGGGAGTCACAGAAACGATCGTTCTCTTCTCTGCCGTGTTTAAAGTTTGTGGCCCCACTGGCCCAAGGTGTTCATGAACAATTTTTAACTAGGAAACTTGTATTTACGATAATTCTGACAGCACGTGAGGCAGCTTAAATGCTTTTTCCCAGGTGCCCTTAAAGGCACCATAAGCACAACTTAAATAACTTAAGAATCTCCATGGCATGCTTTAACATTTCAATGGAAAGGAGGAGTTGTTTTGGGTTGTTTATCACCTGAGCTGTGAATGCCATGTGACTAGGCGGTTGCCTATAGGCGTCCTCAGCTGAGGGGGCACCAATGTTGGGAGACAGGGGTGTCGTAACTCCATATTTTAAACCCACCCGACCCCAGGACTGCGGAGGAGAACCAAGGAGAACCCACACTCCTGCCAATCATGGTCCGAAATGGTTCAGTGCCTAATTAACTTGGAGAATGGTGTAGTTACAGTATCTACCAGCAAGGTCTAACAGCATCATGTTACTCAGCCAAACATCTTTAGTTGGTAGAAGTTTAAGTATTTAGCCCTGTTTGCATCTACGAACAAGTCGATATTTGTATTTAGATCTGTTTTTTTCACCCACCTCCACAACTCTTTCATAACAGACCTGTGACCCACTTTTGGGTCATGACCCACTAGTTGAGAACCTCTGTGCTGAATGATAGAAACCACTGCTCAATTTTCTTGTATGGTAAAAATGAACTTTTCAAATGCGTTTCCTTTCATAAACACACATTGGGTTCAGTTCAGGTACTCTCTGATGACTTGTAAAAACGTTTGCTTGATTAACCTGGTACATGGCAGGCCGCTGAGGCTGCGCTGCATACATCAGCAATTGGCATAATACAAAAACAAATTACTAAGTGGAATAATAAACTTCAGAGTCCTATACAATGTGCCCAATGGACCATTTCCCACTCGTGTATCTGTATCAATCATGCATGTGATGCATTATATGCACCATTTTTAGAAATTACAATTATTTTAAAGAAAATATGAAACCCCGGAGTCTCTGAAAAATAAGTTATTTTATTGTCGCATTGTTATTTTTGAGCATATGCCATGTTAATCTAACCTTGCAAGTGAAAGTTGGGTTATTTTCCTTAGTTCTATCTCCATGGGACATTTAGGTCTCAAACTGGATCAGAGCTTTAGTTTGGGGGAGAGAGAGAGAGAGTGAGATTGATGGAGTGAATGCGGACGGCTTCCAGTCCCTCAGTGACGTGGAGAGAGGAGAGAAAACAGGAGAATGATTGTTTTGTTCTCTCTTCAGAGAAAGTGCTGCTGTAAACAGTCTAAACAGAGAGGAAAGAGGACATTAAACACTCTGATATCCCAGCTACTCCACTGGACAGCTGATCATGTGACTCAGCAGACAACTTAATCCAGACACTCTCTAGTAAGACTGGAAGACCTAAATATGAATTTTCACCGAATAGGCCCTTTTATTCCTGTTGCCACATTGTTATACATTTGGTTATCACACTGGCCTCCCAAAAAGGTAAAGGGCAGAGAGAAAGAGAGAGATCCATGATAACTTGATAACACTCAGATGCATGATAATAAATGATCCTTATTAACTCACAACACCATTGTTTCAGGGATCTTCACTATGGAAATTCAAAATGTCCAGGGTGTGACTGAACAGTTATCCTGGCATGCCTGTGAAAAACAACAGTGGAAAATTAAGAACAATGCCAGAGTGTAACTTGGACTGGTAATAAAACAAGGGAAGCCAAGTCAAACTTGGTTTAATCACAGTCAGACCATTGAACACTGTCAGTAGTTACTCTACAGAAAAAAGCAGCTCAATGCTGCAATACACCAATATTCAGATGAGCAGTGAATTACCAAGACTCTCCAGTGGTGTTTTTAATGCAATAATTTCTGTTATTGCTCATACTTGGGGTCAATGATTTGTTCTAAACTTCCAATCTTGAGTATTAATGTTCGTCATGTAACTTATCCTTGACATTTTGTGCTTTTGATGTGAATAATACCTCAAATTTTAGCTTTTTATATAATTATAAGCTTTTTATATAAATTTAACCAGTTCAATTTTATTTAATTTAGACCACAAGTCTTCATAACCCCATCGCAACGGCCTAGCAACCACCCACAACATCGTAGGATTATGGTTTTGCAAACTCACTACAATGCTTGATGATATTTTTCAGCCTTAATTATAAACAACTAAAAGTAGTAGCTCTGATTGCATCTCTTTAAATCTTAATGAGGACATCAGATACTCCGAGCTCTTAATCTTTGCCTGTCAAACTGATGACTTTCATGAATTAAAGGCACATTTCAGCTGAAACATGCTCTGGGGTGTTTTTTTCTTTCTTTCTTTGTGCTCATGTGAAAGTCATAAAACAGGTTACTCGACTCCTGACTGTTTTATTACCAAATTCACAAGTGAAAATTTAAATGGTTTTACGATAAAATGAGGGGGGGGGGAAATACATTAACCCTTCAAGAAAATAAATCTGCTCCGACTTCACAGTATAGCTGCTGGAGAAAAGCCAACATTTAATGACACTTTAAAAGCAATAGAGACGCGGAGGTTAGAATAACGCTAAAATCAAGGGCTTAAAGGAGAATTCTTTGTATCCACGGTGGCTAACATTTAATATGATTAAAAATCGGCTCAACCACAGCATAGAAGTTATGCTTGGTTTCAGGGTGGGCTGAACTTAAGAAAGGTGTTAGTGAAGAGAGACGCCAAATATGATTGGTCTTTGGAAAGGCCCTGAGAGAGAAATCCCATGGAGTCAGGGGGTCTAATGTGTGGAATCGCTCAGCCAAAATCAAGAGGGTGCAGCCAGTGGAGAGAAGGTTACTGTGGAGGAATGTCTCCATCTACCAACTGACACAGTGCTTAAGCTGCACAAATATGCTGTATTTTCTTAAGGAGCACTTATAAACTCTTTATGCCTTAAAAAAGATGAATAGGGTGTTGACAACAAATGGCATGCAAAATCAATTTGAAACTATGCTTTGAAAACAGCAACAGGAGCTACGTCACGCATGCATATACAGTAATAAAGACGAATGCAACAGAAAAAAATAGAAAGCAGTACCTTTTACCGTCTGTCTAGACAGAAAAAAATGCAAATAATGCTAAAGTGTAGCGTTGGCAACGGACTAAAATAATGCAAATTGTTAGAAGTAATTGTACTATGACCAGTACCTACTTACACACATCTGTTGTTGTTTTTTTAGCTATTTTTTTTGCTGTTTTTTTAGTGTCTCATAATTAATATTCATGAGCAAAGCAGATAAGTTTTATATTGTCTCCTCTTCACTTTTCAGACCATTCCTTTTCCCCTGGTTCCTCCGAGACGATACGTTAAGATGGATATTCCAGACCGCTCTTGGCATTTACTTACAAAATAATTCAGTCAAATAGTTGGACAGACACCTCAACAACACAATGAAGAGCTCTCCCAAATCTAAGGCTCTTCCAAATCCAAGCCCCAAAAATGATAAACCCACCCCTTCGTGGGCTGATTTCTGTTTGGGTTGCAGTTGAAATGGACATTTGGCTAGCCAAATTCCTGAGATGTTTTCCACTCTTTCAGATATATGTGATCCTGGACCACAAAACCAGTCACATGGTTAAATTTTTTGAAATTGAGATTTATGCTTTCATATGAAAGCTGAATAAATATGCTTTCCATTGATGTATGGTTTGTTAGGATAGGGCAATATTTGGCCGAGATACAACTATTCTGGAATCTGAGGGTGCAAAAAAAAAAAAATCATAACTTTGAGAAAATCGCCTTTAAAATTGTCCATTTATGTTCGCGATTGTGCTGCATTCACTCACAAAAATAAGTGTATTATATCTTTACGGTAGTAAATTTACAAAATATCTTCATGGAACATGATCTTTACTTAATATCCTCATGATTTTTGGCATAAAAGAAAAATTGATAATTTTGACCCATAGGCAATGTATTGTTGGCTAATGCCACAAATTTACCTGTGCTACTTGTGACTGGTTTTGTGATTCAGGGTCACATATTACAATGTGAGGTCTCAGACAAGTGAGGATATTTGAGGACTGAGCTTTCTAGCTGATTAAGAAAAAAACTATATTCTACTCAATGTTGGTTACAATGAACCTATTATGCACTTAATATGTACCTATATGTAGAGTAAACTACAAAAATGCAAATCTGTGAAAATGGTGACGGTATGCACATTACATGTTTCGTCTATTTAGTCTTTATTATTATGTTATGTTTCTGTAGTGTGGCATTCCAACACGCATGACTCAGATAACTACAATAGGCTATTTTATGAAAAAGGAGAATACTTCTTTAGTAGGGGAATAACACACTATAACCAAAGACGAGAAACCAAGATAGATTGGTGAAACTAATACATAACTACAGAAACAAACAAGGACCCAATTGTTATGGTCAGTGGCTGTAGTGAACAGTCTTTAATAAATAAATCCAACAGGTACAAACTCAGGAAACCGATTACAACCACAACTAACGAAAACACAAACAAGAATGAACTAAGGAGAACTCAGGGTTTAAATAACAGGAAGCTAATTGGAAGAACAGAAACAGGTGTGGGTTAATTAGCTAATGACCACAGGCAAACAGAGTAGAACAAAAGAAAATAAAACATAATAGGAGACATGTAGCACTAATAATTACAAGGAAACATAACTAAACTGCAATGAAGCACAAGAAACAGAAAAACAGTAACGATATAGGACAACTATATTATATTATATTATATTATATTATTGCACCTTTAATATTGTAAGTGCACCTCAATACAATTATGTGGAACTGCCTGCAATTACTATTTAATTGCTTTGGACAATTATTATTATTATTATTATTATTGTATTCATTCAATACCTCTTCAAAACATTACAATAATACAGTTTTAAGGTACACAACACAATAACAACACAATAATGAAATATGCAGTATGTAAACTTAAATGTAAACTTACCGTATATCATTCTGTAATATCTGTTTTTTTTATGTGCACATACAGACACACATACACACTTGCCAACACCAAAGAAGAAAAAGAGGTGAGATTTATAGTGCACCTTGGTCTAGACTCTGTTAACTGATCCCAGTTTCATGTCAGACACACTCTGCTCTCACATCAGCTTGTAAAACTTGGCAAACACAATGCAGTGCACATAGAGATGAGACACCATTGCAGTCAGAACCATCTCCAGCAGTGCACTGGCCTTTCCATGCCTTCTAAATAACATTTAATACGGCTTCATACAGTTCCCATTCCCAAATGGGCTCAGAGCTAGGCTCCAGCAATAGGGTAAGGTCAGGGAATGCTGGGTGGTGGTTGATTTGTCATTGACAAGTAGTCTGGGCTTACAAATTACTTGGAAACCTCAGAACTTTTGTTTATTGTCTGCTCGATAAAGGAAATAATTTTACATGCAGACAGGCAACTAAAACAATGCATTGAGGATGAGGAAAAACAAGACTCTGAACATATGGAGAGCATGTGAGTGGAAAGTAAAACAAGGCTTGAAGAATGCCTGTGAAACACCTCAAAGATCCAATGAAATTACTTATATACATATATATCAGTAAATATAAAGTAATATTTTAGTACTTAAACACAAGTGTGAGCAGTAATAGTAATGCTGGTCTTATATGAATGGAGAGGAAAGCTTGGCAAATCTGTGATGAAACATAATAATGTGGTAAGAGAGGTTAATGCGTTTTGTTCTTTTACAATTAACAAAGTGTTTTTCTCTCTCACGCCACACTCCAAAACCGAAAGGTGTTCTGTTCTTTGTTCTTGCTGAAGAGAAAGCCCAAAATCTGTCAAAATCAATGAAAGAGTCTGTTCAGAAAAATGATATGTTGCCTTTATCTTTAACAGCCCATACATTCGTACAACACCAATGTGTCTTTATCCCTCCACACCACTGGTGGTCCACAGTGGGTAGCAGTGTTACTGGTATCCTACATGTGCTTCAGGATCATAAGACCACGTTTGATTGCCTTGATATGCATCTGGCAGACCTATAAAGAAGTGCAGATGTGGTTTGCATTGTTTCATTTTAAACCTGGACACCACCACTGCTAGTATGAACCATATCAAAGGCTGAGGGCACTGGGCCAAGCGCTATATCTTTTATGCCAATAAACCAATAACGCAGATGAAATTTATCAGCTCATGTTAAAGGGAGGCACCCTGTCGTTCTTGTTCTACAGTATTATTCTAGTGAAATTACAAGAATGTTTTGTTTAAACCAACTTCCTTTCTCACTTCATGATTCCCTACAGAGCTGCGGTCCTTCTTTGTTAAGAAGCAGAACCAAGGCTGTCCCATCTCTTCAACCCCATGCCAAACATCGCCTGCATGAGGAGTAATTGATTCTATTCTGTCTCGTTTTTAGAGAAGGTGTTAAATCGGTTTAGCAGACAGAATCCGTGAATGGAATGCAGCAAAGCTTCTCCAGCTACTGCTGACATCCATTACTGCAAAGAGCACATGCCAGCAAAGCACACATCCTGCTCCGATGGACACTATTCAGTAGGTGGCAATTTAACTATTACAGTAAGGCTGAACAAATCCTTTGGATGAACAGAGTTTACAACAGCCAGTCGATGGCTTCAGAGTTAAACAGTTTCTGCAAGATATTTGGTCACAATAACTGGTTCTCAAAGCCTTGTGCATTATGGGCTAGGGTTACTGTGTAAATTACAGTATAGCCTATTTCATATTGCACGATTCTCACATATTTCTCTTATATTTCACGATTTGAGTTTTTCTTCCCATTTCGTCAACTCTATATTATAAAATCTCCTGTAATAAAGCAAGGCAGGCAATGTTATGTTATTTTTGATATATAAAAATAGGAACAAAGAAGCAAATTACAAACAATTGGACAAATGCAATAGAAAAAAATATACAAATTAAATAAACTGTTTCAGGTACTGTAGCATAAGTTTATTAACGCCCTACTACCCAAATACTACCCAAGGACAGACAGAAACTGAGGGCTTCAATAACAAAGGAGGTAATGAGATAATTAACAAGGTACACTAGAACTGATGATTCTAATCAATCAGTAACCAAGGAGACAAACAGGCGGAGAACTGAGCTAATTAACAAACTGGAAAGCTAACTAAGAAACAGACATGAACAGAACATGACAAACAGACCAAAAACAAACTCAAAATATAGCTGCAAGCAGCGATTACGGGCCCAAGCCGGTGGCACCGCCACCCTGGTGCCTTTAGTTACACTAAAGGCACCGGGCTGGCGCTGCCACCGGCTTGGGCCCTCCATCGCTGCTTGCAGCTATATTTATTTATATATATATATATATATAAAAAGCCGCCACCCCGTTGCCTTTCGGGTTCCTGTGCACGACGGGCAATAACGTAACCCCGCTTTGACTGTCGAGAAGAAGTCTGCTTTAGAGCTTGTATCAGTGTGAGTCTTTCTGCTCCCCTACAAACACACACAGAAAAGGGGGGGGGGCTGTCTGTGTGTGTGCCCTCCCCCCTCCCCCCCCCCCCCCCCCCTCCTCCTCCAGTATCTCACTGGACTAACACACACACACACACACACACAGAGAGAGAATGGCAGGGGGAACTCTGTCAGAGAGAGACAAAACCACATTCAAACCAAAATATCTGACTTCCTGTTGGTCGAAGCTAATGACTGTAAATGAGAAAGATGTCCGGATCGATAAGCACAATATACAGACCGAGTTTTGTGACTGTAGGTAAAAATAACCCCCCCACTTTAGTCAAAAGTATCTTGAAAGTAACACAGTTCCTGCTGCCAGTTGGTGGCGCTATAACTTTGACTCACAATAGCCACATCCATGTGATCGCCCTCTTACAACAAACACACTGCTGAAGTTTCATCAAGATCAATAAATGTATGAAGACGTTATAACACATTGTGTTTTTCTTTTCTCGCCATAACTTTGTTTCCTCGCCACGGCCAAACCGTTCGAGATATCAAAAATCCGTCCGCAATTTAGCGTCCTCAATGTCTTTACTTCATGCTGACTGAGTTTGGTGGCGATAGGATAATTTTTCTTGGAGGAGTATATCAAATTCCAGGGGCATGCGTTTTCATACAACCCATAATAGCCGACTTCCTGTTGGACTGGCGTAAAACTTAGAGCACGAAAGTTGTTCGGCCCGATGATATCTAAATGTGTACCGAGTTTCATATTATTACATGCAAACGTGTTTGATATATGGACCAAGTTTTTCGGACCACGTTCAAGGGGGCGCTGTTGAGCTCCCCTGCCACGCCCGGGTACCAGCTTCAGTCCGGCTCTAATGGCCGCAGGTTCTGACCTGTGTGCAAAGTTTCAAGAGTTTTCGAGCACGTTAAGGGCCCCAAAAGTGCCCGAGAAGTCCCACACAGCAGAGAAAGGGTTAAAATAAAGCCCCCCTCCTCTCTCACACACACAGACACTGAGAGAGACTGGCAAAATTCCCATCAAATCACATTCAAACCAAAATATCTGACTTCCTGTTGGTCGGAGCTAATGACTGTAAATTAGAAAGTTGTCCGGCTCGGGGAGATAAATATAAATACCGATTTTTGTTACTGTAGGTAAAACTAATACCCCATTTTTGACTAAAGGTGGCGCTACTGAGCCCCTCCACCGCGCCCGTTTCTGAAACTTCACACATGCCTAGTACCTAATAAATCTGATATGCATGTTGAGTTTCATGCAATTTGAAGCATGTTAAGAGCCTCAAATGCACCCAAAAAGAATATTAAAGTTTGATGCGTTGCCATGGCAACAGTATTTAAGATATCAATAATCCTTTCACAGGTCTACATCTGCCGTGTGTTTACATTATACAGATGAAGTTTGAAGCAAATCGGGTAAAAATAAGAGGGTGATTTCAAAGCATTTTGAAAGTGACACACTTCCTGCTGCCAGTTAGTGGCGCTATAACTTTGACTCACAATAGTCACATCCATGTGATCGGCCTCTTACAACAAACACACTGCTGAAGTTTCATCAAGATCAGTTAATGTATGAGGATGTTATAACACACTTCCTGTTTCCAATATTCGCCATAAATTCGTTTCCTCGCCACGGCCAAACCGTTCGAGATATCAAAAATCCCCTCGCAATTTATCATCCTCCATGTCTTGACTTCATGCACACCGAGTTTCGTGGTGATTGGTTGAATCGTCTAGGAGGAGTATTTTAAATTCCATTGCATGTGTTTTTTAAACTACGCCAAATAGCCGACTTCCTGTTGGGCTGGGGTAAAAAGTCAGAGCACGAAGGATATATGAACCGATGAGATCTATAAGTGTACCGAGTTTCATATTATTACACGCAAGCGTGTTTGATTTATGGACCAAGTTTTCGGACCGCGTTCCAGGGGGCGCTGTCGAGCCCCCCTGCCACGCCCGGGTACCAGCTTCAGTCCGGCTCTAATGGCCGCGGGTTCTGACATTTGTGCAAAGTTTCAAGAGTTTTTGAGCACGTTAAGGCCCCCAAAAGTGCCCAAAAGGTAGTAATATAATAATAATGAAGAAATATATATATATATATATATAAATAAATATAGCTGCAAGCAGCGATTACGGGCCCAAGCCGGTGGCACCGCCACCTCTGTGCCTTTAGTTGCACTAAAGGCACAGAGGTGGCGGTGCCACCGGCTTGTGCCCTCCATCGCTGCTTGCAGCTATATTTATTTATATATATATATATATATATAAACCGCCACCCCGGTGCCTTTAGGGTTCTTGTGCACAACGGGCAATAACGTATCTCCGCTTTAGAGCTTGCATCAGTGTGGGTTCTGCAAAAGTGCGCATCGAGGGCGTGAGCACCGTTCTGAAACCTAAAATGAAAAATTAGACACCCTACAGTTTCATGGACTTAACGGACACATGAAATCAGCAGCCATTGTAAGTACACAAGACCAAAAATTCATATGAAGTGTGGTATATATATTAAATTTTTTAAGGGACAAGACAGATCATTTGACTTGCCTGACCTGATTAGAACAGTGAAAAAATAAAAAATGGGTTGTGCAAAAAGGCGCATTTTTTGCTAGATTTTTAAAAAAGTTTAAATATATCAAAACAGAAAGATTTTTTTACATTTAAAAGCGTGCAATGAAAAACAGGAATAGGGGAGGGGAATGACCGACAGAGAGAGACAGAGAACTTTTGAAACTAAAAAAATAACATCCTAACTTTGACAGAAAGTAGTCTTTGATAATGTTTAAATATACATAAAAATGCAGCATTGAATTAATTGAAATTAGTGTACTTTAAAACCCTTGTTTAAAAGAAAAAACACATTTATACATAGTATAAAACACTAGATGGCACAATATACCCATATTTAATAGTCTTTCTGCCCCCCTCCCCACACAGACAAACACAGGAGGGGCTGTCTGTGTGTGTGGCTGCGATGTCAAGATTGCAGTGTGTGTGTGTGTGTGTGTGTGTGTGTGTGTGTGTGTGTGTGTGTGTGTGTGTGTGTGTGTGTGTGTGTGTGTGTGTGTGTGTGTGTGTGTGTGTGTACGAGGATCGATCGAAAAATGGAGACATAAAAACATACTCCGTCATTTTGTTCATACAGGACATCATTCAAACTGCTAAGTGTTCCCTTATATTTGTGTACACTCGCAATAAAACACAACATTGTGCTTTTGTTAGCTATAAACTCTTGTCAAACTGTAACATACAAATGTCACCCAACCAAAATCACACACACACACAACAATGTTGACTGTTTTTGTTCTGTTTCAGCAGCGAAAATAGTTAAACAAAGATCACAGCAGAAGAACCATCGCGCATCTCAATGTTTTTTCATTAGTGAATGATTCCGCATTTTGAAAGAATCGCTTGACTCAAAGATTCAATGATCAATCCATAAAATCTGTGTCATTCATGAATGATTCAGTCGTTCGAACGGCTCGTTTGAACGAATGAATCAATGACTCGCTCATTAAGACGGTCGTGTTTTTTCATTAGTGAATGATTCCGCATTTTGAAAGAATCGCTTGACTCAAAGATTCAATGATCAATCCATAAAGATCTGTGTCATTCATGAATGACTCAGTCGTTCGAACGACTCGTTTGAACGAATGAATCAATGACTCGCTCATTAAGACGGTCGCCTGGCGACACCTATAGGAGGTTTAGTGTTATGTTTAAAAGTAGCCTTTCATTCTTTGCAACGATCGTTAATTAACTTATATTTAAAACAATCTTATAACATTATTTAATGCATTGTTATTTTTCAGTGTAAAATATTTAATTTGATCAGCCACAGGGTGTCCCTATAGTGTCTTATTATTCTAAATAATTTAATTTATTGATCAAATTTAGAAATTAAAAATGAACTATGAAGCATACATTTAATAAGAGTAGGGTGTGACTAGGTATAGATATTACAATATACAGATATTCAAATATAGTGGGCACTAGCCTATTAAAACCTGAACGTGTCCGCTTAATAAATCGTGAGCTGAATGAGTCGCAGCAAACATCAGCACAAGGAGTCCAATTTCATTAATCATGGGTGAAAAGCTGACTGAAAAGATTAAGAATAATAGGCTATTGAACATGCAATTCAAGCAATCCCACCCCCGAAATGGCGCTATGTTTAAAATGAAACTAAATGCTCACGGCTGCACGGGCAATAACGCGTTCACGGCGAGGAACGAGCAGAACAGAGTGAATGTGTTTTAGTTCATTCCTACTGGACGTCCAGTACTTACTTTGGCTTTTAAGTTAGCGATTTAAAAGCCCCCACTTTAATTGCACATCGATTAACCGGTTGGAAAATATTCTAACAGTCACTATTTAAATAGATACAATATACAATGGGCCTACCCGATTTTGACCACAAGAGGGCAGTATTGCCCTATGTATGACTTATTTTTTGACTAAAAAGTGCATTCTGGCTGTTTTTTAACTTATACATAATTCTTAAATTGAAATAAAAGAACAAAATGGGTTTAGTTCTGATATTTGTATACTTTTATATTTTTTTTTACTACTTTTTAGAAGATATGAGGCTTTTAGTGTTTCCTTTTTTGGATATTACTTTAATCCCTCGCCATAGCAAAACCGTTTGAGATATTTAATATCCGTTCACAATTTAGCATCTTTAATGTATTTTCATCATGTTGAAAAAGTTTGGTGTGAATGAAATAAACCACCGCTAAAAACTCGGAGTCTAAAATATACCAAAACTCACATTCAAACCAAAATATCTGACTTCTTGTTGATCGGAGCTAATGACTGTAAATTAGAAAGTTGTCCGGATCGAAGAGAAGAATATACGTACCGAGTTTGGTTACTGTAGGTAAAACTAATACCCCATTTTTAGGTGGCGCTATAACTTTGACTCACATTAGTTACATCCATGTGATTGCTCTCTTACAACAAACACGCTACTGAAGTTTCATCAAGATCAATTAATGTATGAAGACGTTATAACACATCGTGTTTCTCTTTTCTCGCCATAATTTCGTTTCCTCGCCACGGCCAAACTGTTCGAGATATCCAAAATCCGTCAGCAATTTAGTATCCTCAATGTCTTGACGTCATGCTGACCGAGTTTGGTTGCGATTGGATGAATTTTCTAGAAAGAGTGTTTCAAATTCCAGGGGCATGCGTTTTCATACCACCCACAATAGCCGACTTCCTGTTGGGCTGGCGTAAAACTTAGAGCACGAAAGTTGTTCGGCCCGATGAGATCTAAATGTGTACCGAGTTTCATATTATTACATGCAAGCGTGTTTGATATACGGACAAGTGTTTGAATCCCATTCCAGGGGGCGCTGTCGAGCCCCCCTGCCACGCCCGGGTACCAGCTTCAGCCCGGCCGCGGGTTCTAACCTGTGTGCAAAATTTCAAGAGTTTTTGAGCACGTTAAGGGCCCCAAAAGTGCCCGAGATTTTGCACACAGCAGAGAAAGGGTTAAACTAAACTAGCCCCCCTCCTCACACACACACATACACAGATCCCCCTCCCCTCCCCACCCCACACAGACAGACACACACACACAGAATAGCAGAGAGACAGAGAGAGACACAATTCACATTCAAACCACAATATCTGACTTTCTGTTGGTCGGAGCTAATGACTGTAAATTAGAAAGTTGTTCGGCTTGATAAGATCAATATACACGCTGAGTTTTGTAACTGTAGGTAAAACTATAACTAAGTTATAACACACTTTATGCATCCTTTTTTAATCATAAATTCGTTTCCTCGCCACGGCCAAACCGTTCGAGATATCAAAAATCCCCTCGCAATTTATCATCCTCCATGTCTTGACTTCATGCACACCGAGTTTCGTGGTCATCCGATGAATTCTCTAGGACAAGTGTTTCAAATGCCAGAACATGCGTTTCCATACAGCCCATAATAACCGACTTCCTGTTGGACTGGCGTAAAACTTAGAGCACGAAAGTTGTTCGGCCCGGTGAGATCTATACGTGTACCGAGTTTCATATTATTACATGCAAGCGTGTTTGAGATATGGACATGTTTTTGAATCCCATTCCAGGGGGCGCTGGCGAGCCCCCCTGCCACGCCCGGGTCCCAGCTTCAGTCGGGCCCTAATGGCCGCAGGTTCTGACATTTGTGCAAAGTTTCAAGAGTTTTTGAGCACGTTAAGGCCCCCAAAAGTGCCCAAAAGGTAGTAATATAATAATAATAAAGAAGAAGAATAAATAATAATCCCATGGAAAACAATAGGGCCTTCGCCTTTTCAAGGCTTGGGCCCTAATAATCCGAAGGAAAACAATAGGGCCTTCGCCTTTTCAAGGCTTGGGCCCTAAAAATTACAATTGAATTGTTCTCACTGCTTTCGCCCCCGCTCTGCTTGCCACAGTGTGTTTACTGCATCATCTCAGTGAATGCCTTGCAGGTTAACACACCCAAAGCATTAATGCTTGAAGACGTATCTTTTTAAGCCTAATGACTGCTCTGCAACTCTCTATCTTTTGTCTGCAGTGTTTATCAGTCAGCACAAACCAACCCAAGTGATATTTTTTAGGACATGAGAAGTTCATAAGACACTCACTATCCCTTAGAAAAACAGCATGTTTTGAGACTAGATGGCATAGATAGTGTGAAGTATTTTCCTCCACTTTGAAAATAGGAATACTTTTCTCTTTTATGTCCTGTGGAAATGAGATGTCCTCTCAGTGGCTCTCTGGATCTGCATGCAGTCTAGAAAGTGTCTGTGCTCCTATGCCAAACACAACAGCCGAGCGTGATGTAAATCGCATGAGGTGACCGAGGCAAAGGAAGATGCATGTCTGAGCTGACAGAGCCAGACATTTCCATTAATAGCTTGTCAGGGTGCCTTGCATTCATTCATGGGAAAACTCTCCAAAAGATGGAAATGAAAGATTTCCCATTTTCCCTATATCAGAAATACTCCTTGGCATTTCACAACAGTTCTATGTAACTGAAGGGTATGTGGACAGAGCGACTTAAAGGGGTGGTATAATGCCCTTTTCACAAGATGTAAAATATGTATTTGATGTCCCAGAGTGAAGTTTTAGCTCAACATTTTTATATAGCATGTTAAAGTTGTCACTTTTTGAGGGTGAGCAAAAACACACCGTTTTGTGTCTGTTCCTTTAAATGCAAATGAGCTGCTGCTCGTGACACAGAGGGTGGAGCTTCAACAGCTTGTGTCATTTTACCTCACACAGATATGCACTGACAATTTCATAAACTTTTAGCCTTTTATGTTCAAACCGGAGTCATGTGATGTCAACGAAGTCAATGATGAAGTGACAACATGTAGAATGCAACAGGACATTTCTGAATGGTTAGTTGATGAATTGATGTGGCTTATGTGTTATCTTCTAGTCATTGATTAGCATATTCTGTCATGATAATCTACTGTATAAATAGCGTTCCCGGGGCGGGGTATATTTAAATTCTAGGGTTGGTGATGTCACTAACCCAGGAGTAATGTAGTCCCTTCCAGCCGTTTGTTGTCCTTAAAAAGCAATTTCTTTAAAAGCAAATATCTCCCTTTGCTTTGAACTTTGAGCATTGTAACTTTACAGATGTTGTTTATGCTCAAACAGCAACATTACACACTAACTAAAGTCGAGTGAAATCATAATCAACCACCCCTTTAAGTTGAGACAATAAGGAAGGAACTACAACCTGTGCACACCCCTGTAAGACGTGCAGGTGGAGGGTTATAAACTCCTTGTCCACACCAGAACATGTGTTTAAAGTCACTTGTGAAAAATCGCAAATGCTTATGCAAGTCTCAAGCACTTTATCATGCAAGAAACAATCTTAAAATGTCCGAAAAAGACAGAACTGCTTCTGCAGGTGGTGTGTAAAATAGGTGAACTTTAAGAGATGTAGCCTTAGGGATGGTTGGAATTAATATACTTGAGCTGGTTATTCGTGGGATTCCCTTGCTGCTGACTTCCTTTTTACTATTTCCTCTTTTTCCACTTTTAATGGTTTAGGATTTAGCCGAAAAACTGAAAACTGGTCTTAGACCAGCGCTTGAGAAAAAATAAATATTAGACATGTAGACTCAAAAAGCACTGGATCTTCAGGGGTCATGGCCTGAAATAAATCATCCGCAGTGTTGTAATGTCACTCTGCTAACACAGAGATAATGATGCTGTGATACTGCGCAAGACAGAAAAGTGCGATATAACACATATAATGTGAGAAAGTTCTCGTGTTCTCACCCACAAGGTCTTCTCACGTCATATATCTGTGCATACATTGGCCAGAAATTAGATTTAGCTGATGTGTCTAAATCATTAAAAAGTCTGATATAGACTGGAAAAATCGATTTGGCTATATTTATTTATAGAGAGCTTTATTTATTTATTTCCTTAATTATTTTTTATTTTTGACTGCATAAAAACTCTTTATTTTTATTGTATGCCATAATATTTTGGTTTGTTCCACTTTTATATCCTTATTGATAGCAGTGTTTGGGCTGCATAAACTTCACAAGTTTGTGTAAAACCTGATGATCATGTTTTATTCCATTACTTTATTTTGTTTCCAACGTTTCCAAAATCCGTTCTCTTCACTTCCAGGTTTAAATCAGCTCACACACATCTGGTCTGAGGCAAATTTGTTCCAGTGAGGATTCTGGATGTGACTTTGGACAAGAACAGCAGGGAAATAGTAAATATAATGAGCGTGTGTAGAATGCATTGTCCCATTACTAAATTGAGGGTTAAGAGGGTAGAATGTGATTCTTCATTGAAGTACTAGAGAAAATGAGCAAAGAACATAACAGAGAGATGTAATAAATACGCCTAAAACAAAATAAATGTATATATATATAACCAAATAATTAAATAGGCTATAGCTAAAAATCCAGGCTCTCCTCCATTGTTACATCTCTAAAAGGGTGGTCAGGCAGTATTGTGTTCTATATAATAATTCTATATAATATAAGGATATAAGAAACAATTGTGTGCAATCTTAGCTAAGCAGCACAAATAGTTCAAATGCATGGCATTCAGAGCTCAGATTACTGCCTGTAACTTCACAGGACGTGGCCTTTAAATTCTCTGCATCTGCCATTGCGTGCAAGCCATGTCTGCAGACGCTGGGAGCCGACCACAACTAGTATTCACAGAAAACTAAATTAACACTTTGGAGTTTATGCTAACCACCCCAACAGGATTTATGATGCTCAAATCGTTTTTTTTTAATACAAATTTGTGGGCTCTTTTTGGTCGTCTTTTTGATTATCCAGGTGAAATTAACAGGAAGATTTATAGTGTTACCAGCAGGTTGGTGGAGCTTTTATTGGGTTTTACAAGCTGCTCTCACGACACACAGGGTCAAACAGTGGCAATGGAAACTTTAAATGGAAAGGATTTTTGATAATGATAAAGCAAGTTTTTTTTTACTATTTAGTAAAAATGAGCGATAGTTACCCCAAAAAATTCTTTACTCACTCTCATGTGAGTAAAAACGAAAGAAGATGTTTGCCAAAAGCAGCTTGGACTGAATAAATTGTGCATTTTTTAAATAATTTTTGGGTGAACAATCCCTTTAGTGTCATAATATTGAATAATTCTGTGATAATGTGGAAGTTTACAACATGAAAGTTTATATAGGGCGGTGGGTGGCATTTCTTCCGAAACAACCACAAAATCAAGCAAAAACATGTTAACTGCTTTAAGTAAACAAGCAGGAGACAATGGTTTTCTTGTCATGAACCATTTTCCCAAGTGAAAGTATGTGTGGTTTCTTGGTATCTTTAGTCCCAGACTAGAAATTAGGGAGGAAAGTAACTTTTTCAAAAGACCAGTGTATGATGAGCTGTGCAATTTCACACCCCCAATTTTTTTTTTTGTGCATGTCTCTACTGAGAGACTCTAGAGAAAATAAAGTACAGAAGAAAAGATAAAAAGACACACTAAGATAATAATCTGTCGTCTTCCTTTGAGCCAAAACCAATTTCATTAATATTCAAAATTAATGTTTAATATTTATATTAAACATTAATATTTCAATTAAAGCTGCAAGCAGCGATTGCGGGCCCAAGCCGGTGGCACCGCCACCCTGGTGCCTTTAGATCCACTAAAGCTTGGGCCCTCCATCGCTGCTTGCAGCTTTAATTATATATATATAAATATATATATATATATATATATATATATATATATATATATATATATATTATGTAAATTCTTTTCCCCCCTATTTTTAACATATATATTATTATATATATATATAATAATAATATATATATTATTAACATTTTTGGATGCTAAACTATTCTTTATTATAGGCTTTGTACTTTGTACACTTTGTACACTCACATTCCAATATAGAAAAATTATCCTCTTCAAATGCGCAAAAATGTGCTTGGAAACATCACAGTGGAGCGGTGCTTAGTATGAACGGCACAAACTGTACAACTGACTATTTAAACAGAGCAGTGTAATTTTTATATGTAAGGTTGACTATTTTATTATTATATTTTATTAAGGCTATAATGAACATGCTGCGATGTCAAAATCCCAAAAGTATGAGAAAAAAAAAAAAACATGACCAGGGACTTGAACTCAATTTTTTTGTGGATGGAGCTTAACTGCCATCAGTTTAAAGAATATATTTTGCCTTTTTACAATGATAGGAAAGTATGGAAAAAAAAAAAAAAAACGATGACCCGGGACCTGTCGTCAAAATCCCAAAAGTATGAGAAAAAAAAAAAAACATGACCCGGGACTTGAACTCAATTTCTTTGTGGATGGAGCTTAACTGCCATCAGTTTAAAGAATATCTTTTGCCTTTTAATAATGATAGGAAAGTATGAAAAAAAAAAAAAAAAAAAAAACGATGACCTGTCGTCAAAATCCCAAAAGTATGAAAAAAAAAAACATGACCCGGGACTTGAACTCAATTTCTTTGTGGATGGAGCTTAACTGCCATCAGTTTAAAGAATATCTTTTGCCTTTTAACAATGATAGGAAAGTATGAAAAAAAAAAAAAAAAAAAAACCGATGACCCGGGACCTGTCGTCAAAATCCCAAAAGTATGAAAAAAAAAAACATGACCCGGGACTTGAACTCAATTTCTTTGTGGATGGAGCTTAACTGCCATCAGTTTAAAGAATATCTTTTGCCTTTTAACAATGATAGGAAAGTATGAAAAAAAAAAAAAAAAAAAAACGATGACCCGGGACCTGTCGTCAAAATCCCAAAAGTATGAAAAAAAAAAAAAAAAAACATGACCCGGGACTTGAACTCAATTTCTTTGTGGATGGAGCTTAACTGCCATCAGTTTAAAGAATATATTTTGCCTTTTAACAATGATAGGAAAGTATGAAAAAAAAACAAAAAACGATGACCCGGGACCTGTCGTCAAAATCCCAAAAGTATGAGAAAAAAAAAAAACATGACCCGGGACTTGAACTCAATTTCTTTGTGGATGGAGCTTAACTGCCATCAGTTTAAAGAATATATTTTGCCTTTTAATAATGATAGGAAAGTATGAAAAAACAAACAAAAAAAAAAAACGATGACCCGGGACCTGTCGTCAAAATCCCAAAAGTATGAGAAAAAAAAAAGAAAAAAAACATGACCCGGGACTTGAACTCAATTTCTTTGTGGATGGAGCTCAACTGCCATCAGTTTAAAGAATATATTTCGCCTTTTAACAATGATAGGAAAGTATGAAAGAAAAACCAGATGACCCGGGACCTGTCGTCAAAATCCCAAAAGTATGAGAAAAAAAAAAAAAAAAAAAACATGACCCGGGACTTGAACTCAATTTCTTTGTGGATGGAGCTTAACTGCCATCAGTTTAAAGAATATCTTTTGCCTTTTAACAATGATAGGAAAGTATGAAAAAAAAAAAACAAAAAAAAAAACGATGACCCGGGACCTGTCGTCAAAATCCCAAAAGTATGAGAAAAAAAAAAAAAAAAACATGACCCGGGACTTGAACTCAATTTCTTTGTGGATGGAGCTTAACTGCCATCAGTTTAAAGAATATATTTTGCCTTTTAACAATGATAGGAAAGTATGAAAAAAAAAAAAAAAAAAAAAAACGATGACCCGGGACCTGTCGTCAAAATCCCAAAAGTATGAAAAAAAAAAAAACATGACCCGGGACTTGAACTCAATTTCTTTGTGGATGGAGCTTAACTGCCACCAGTTTAAAGAATATATTTTGCCTTTTAACAATGATAGGAAAGTATGAAAAAAAAAAAAAAACGATGACCCGGGACCTGTCGTCAAAATCCCAAAAGTATGAAAAAAAAAAAAAAAAAAAAACATGACCCGGGACTTGAACTCAATTTTTTTGTGGATGGAGCTTAACTGCCATCAGTTTAAAGAATATATTTTGCCTTTTAACAATGATAGGAAAGTATGAAAAAAAAAAAAAAAAAAAAAAAAACGATGACCTGTCGTCAAAATCCCAAAAGTATGAAAAAAAAAAAAACATGACCCGGGACTTGAACTCAATTTCTTTGTGGATGGAGCTTAACTGCCATCAGTTTAAAGAATATCTTTTGCCTTTTAACAATGATAGGAAAGTATGAAAAAAAAAAAACAAACGATGACCCGGGTTCTGTCGTCAAAATCCCAAAAGTATGAGAAAAAAAAAAAAAAAAAAAACATGACCCGGGACTTGAACTCAATTTCTTTGTGGATGGAGCTTAACTGCCATCAGTTTAAAGAATATCTTTTGCCTTTTAACAATGATAGGAAAGTATGAAAAAAAAACAACAAACGATGACCCGGGTTCTGTCGTCAAAATCCCAAAAGTATGAAAAAAAAAAAAAAAAAAAAAACATGACCCGGGACTTGAACTCAATTTCTTTGTGGATGGAGCTTAACTGCCATCAGTTTAAAGAATATCTTTTGCCTTTTAACAATGTTAGGAAAGTATGAAAAAAAAAAAAAAACGATGACCCGGGACCTGTCGTCAAAATCCCAAAAGTATGAAAAAAAAAAAAAAAAAAACATGACCCGGGACTTGAACTCAATTTTTTTGTGGATGGAGCTTAACTGCCATCAGTTTAAAGAATATCTTTTGCCTTTTAACAATGATAGGAAAGTATGAAAAAAAAAAAAAAACGATGACCCGGGACCTGTCGTAAAAAAATCCCAAAAGTATGAAAAAAAAAAAAACATGACCCGGGACTTGAACTCAATTTTTTTGTGGATGGAGCTTAACTGCCATCAGTTTAAAGAATATATTTTGCCTTTTAACAATTATAGGAAAGTATGAAAAAAAAAAAAAAAACGATGACCCGGGACCTGTCGTCAAAATCCCAAAAGTATGAAAAAAAAAAACATGACCCGGGACTTGAACTCAATTTCTTTGTGGGTGGAGCTTAACTGCCATCAGTTTAAAGAATATCTTTTGTCTTTTAACAATGATAGGAAAGTATGAAAAAAAAAAAAAAAAACGATGACCCGGGACCTGTCGTCAAAATCCCAAAAGAATGAAAAAAAAAAAAAAAAAAAAAACATGACCCGGGACTTGAACTCAATTTCTTTGTGGATGGAGCTTAACTGCCAACAGTTTAAAGAATATCTTTTGCCTTTTAACAATGATAGGAAAGTATGAAAAAAAAAAAAAAAACGATGACCCGGGACCTGTCGTCAAAATCCCAAAAGTATGAAAAAAAAAAAAACATGACCCGGGACTTGAACTCAATTTCTTTGTGGATGGAGCTTAACTGCCATCAGTTTAAAGAATATCTTTTGCCTTTTAACAAAGATAGGAAAGTATGAAAAAAAAAAAAAAAACGATGACCCGGGACCTGTCGTCAAAATCCCAAAAGTATGAAAAAAAAAAAAAACATGACCCGGGACTTGAACTCAATTTTTTTGTGGATGGAGCTTAACTGCCATCAGTTTAAAGAATATCTTTTGCCTTTTAACAATGATAGGAAAGTATGAAAAAAAAAAAAAAAAACGATGACCCGGGACCTGTCGTCAAAATCCCAAAAGTATGAAAAAAAAAAACATGATCCGGGACTTGAACTCAATTTCTTTGTGGATGGAGCTTAACTGCCATCAGTTTAAAGAATATCTTTTGCTTTTTAACCATGATAGGAAAGTATGAAAAAAAAAAAAAAACGATGACCCGGGACCTGTCGTCAAAATCCCAAAAGTATGAAAAAAAAAAAAAAAAAAAAAACATGACCCGGGACTTGAACTCAATTTCTTTGTGGATGGAGCTTAACTGCCATCAGTTTAAAGAATATATTTTGCCTTTTAACAATGATAGGAAAGTATGAAAAAAAAACAACAAACGATGACCCGGGACCTGTCGTCAAAATCCCAAAAGTATGAAAAAAAAAAAAAAAACGATGACCCGGGACCTGTCGTCAAAATCCCAAAAGTATGAAAAAAAAAAACATGACCCGGGACTTGAACTCAATTTCTTTGTGGATGGAGCTTAACTGCCATCAGTTTAAAGAATATCTTTTGCCTTTTAACAATGATAGGAAAGTATGAAAAAAAAAAAAAAAAAAAAAAAACGATGACCCGGGACCTGTCGTCAAAATCCCAAAAGTATGAAAAAAAAAAAAAAAAAAAAAACATGACCCGGGACTTGAACTCAATTTCTTTGTGGATGGAGCTTAACTGCCATCAGTTTAAAGAATATCTTTTGCCTTTTAACAATGATAGGAAAGTATGAAAAAAAAAAAAAAACGATGACCCGGGACCTGTCGTCAAAATCCCAAAAGTATGAAAAAAAAAAACATGACCCGGGACTTGAACTCAATTTCTTTGTGGATGGAGCTTAACTGCCATCAGTTTAAAGAATATCTTTTGCCTTTTAACAATGATATGAAAGTATGAAAAAAAAAAAAAAAAACGATGACCCGGGACCTGTCGTCAAAATCCCAAAAGTATGAAAAAAAAAAAAAAAAAAAAAACATGACCCGGGACTTGAACTCAATTTCTTTGTGGATGGAGCTTAACTGCCATCAGTTTAAAGAATATCTTTTGCTTTTTAACCATGATAGGAAAGTATGAAAAAAAAAAAAAAACGATGACCCGGGACCTGTCGTCAAAATCCCAAAAGTATGAAAAAAAAAAAAAAAAAAAACATGACCCGGGACTTGAACTCAATTTCTTTGTGGATGGAGCTTAACTGCCATCAGTTTAAAGAATATCTTTTGCCTTTTAACCATGATAGGAAAGTATGAAAAAAAAAAAAAAAACGATGACCCAGGACCTGTCGTCAAAATCCCAAAAGTATGAAAAAAAAATAAATAAAAAAACATGACCCGGGACTTGAACTCAATTTCTTTGTGGATGGAGCTTAACTGCCATCAGTTTAAAGAATATCTTTTGCCTTTTAACAATGATAGGAAAGTATGAAAAAAAAAAAAAAACGATGACCCGGGACCTGTCGTCAAAATCCCAAAAGTATGAAAAAAAAAAAAACATGACCCGGGACTTGAACTCAATTTCTTTGTGGATGGAGCTTAACTGCCATCAGTTTAAAGAATATCTTTTGCCTTTTAACAATGATAGGAAAGTATAAAAAAAAAAAAAAAAAAAAAAAAAACGATGACCCGGGACCTGTCGTCAAAATCCCAAAAGTATGAAAAAAAAAAAACCATGACCCGGGACTTGAACTCAATTTCTTTGTGGATGGAGCTTAACTGCCATCAGTTTAAAGAATATCTTTTGCCTTTTAACAATGATAGGAAAGTATGAAAAAAAAAAAAAAAACGATGACCCGGGACCTGTCGTCAAAATCCCAAAATTATGGAAAAAAAAAACATGACCCGGGACTTGAACTCAATTTCTTTGTGGATGGAGCTTAACTGCCATCAGTTTAAAGAATATCTTTTGCCTTTTAACAATGATAGGAAAGTATGAAAAAAAACGATGACCCGGGACCTGTCGTCAAAATCCCAAAAGTATGAAAAAAAAAAAAAAAAAAAAACATGACCCGGGACTTGAACTCAATTTCTTTGTGGATGGAGCTTAACTGCCATCAGTTTAAAGAATATCTTTTGCCTTTTAACAATGATAGGAAAGTATGAAAAAAAAAAAAAAACGATGACCCGGGACCTGTCGTCAAAATCCCAAAAGTATGAAAAAAAAAAAAACATGACCCGGGACTTGAACTCAATTTCTTTGTGGATGGAGCTTAACTGCCATCAGTTTAAAGAATATCTTTTGCCTTTTAACAATGATAGGAAAGTATAAAAAAAAAAAAATAAATAAAAAAAACGATGACCCGGGACCTGTCGTCAAAATCCCAAAAGTATGAAAAAAAAAAAACCATGACCCGGGACTTGAACTCAATTTCTTTGTGGATGGAGCTTAACTGCCATCAGTTTAAAGAATATCTTTTGCCTTTTAACAATGATAGGAAAGTATGAAAAAAAAAAAAAAAACGATGACCCGGGACCTGTCGTCAAAATCCCAAAATTATGAAAAAAAAAAACATGACCCGGGACTTGAACTCAATTTCTTTGTGGATGGAGCTTAACTGCCATCAGTTTAAAGAATATCTTTTGCCTTTTAACAATGATAGGAAAGTATGAAAAAAAACGATGACCCGGGACCTGTCGTCAAAATCCCAAAAGTATGAAAAAAAAAAAAAAAAAACATGACCCGGGACTTGAACTCAATTTTTTTGTGGATGGAGCTTAACTGCCATCAGTTTAAAGAATATCTTTTGCCTTTTAACCATGATAGGAAAGTATGAAAAAAAAAAAAAAAACGATGACCCGGGACCTGTCGTCAAAATCCCAAAAGTATGAAAAAAAAAAAAAAAAAAAAAAACATGACCCGGGACTTGTCGTCAAAATCCTAAAAGTATGAAAAAAAAAAAAAAAAAAAAACATGACCCGGGACTTGAACTCAATTTCTTTGTGGACGGAGCTTAACTGCCATCAGTTTAAAGAATATCTTTTGCCTTTTAACAATGATAGGAAAGTATGAAAAAAAAAAAAAAAACGATGACCCGGGACCTGTCGTCAAAATCCCAAAAGTATGAAAAAAAAAAAACATGACCCGGGACTTGAACTCAATTTCTTTGTGGATGGAGCTTAACTGACATCAGTTTAAAGAATATCTTTTGCCTTTTAACAATGATAGGAAAGTATGAAAAAAAAAAAAAAAAAAAAAAAAAAAAACGATGACCCGGGACCTGTCGTCAAAATCCCAAAAGTATGAAAAAAAAAAAACATGACCCGGGACTTGAACTCAATTTCTTTTTGGATGGAGCTTAACTGCCATCAGTTTAAAGAATATCTTTTGCCTTTTAACAATGATAGGAAAGTATGAAAAAAAAAAAAAACGATGACCCGGGACCTGTCGTCAAAATCCCAAAAGTATGAAAAAAAAAAAAACATGACCCGGGACTTGAACTCAATTTCTTTGTGGATGGAGCTTAACTGCCATCAGTTTAAAGAATATCTTTTGCCTTTTAACAATGATAGGAAAGTATAAAAAAAAAAAAATAAGTAAAAAAAACGATGACCTTAAAAATAAATAAAAAAAACGATGACGAAACCTTACAACGGGACCTGTCGTCAAAATCCCAAAAGTATGAAAAAAAAAAAAAAAAAAAACATGACCCGGGACTTGAACTCAATTTCTTTGTGGATGGAGCTTAACTGCCATCAGTTTAAATAATATATTTTGCCTTTTAACAATGATAGGAAAGTATGAAAAAAAAAAAAAAACGATGACCCGGGACCTGTCTTCAAAATCCCAAAAGTATGAAAAAAAAAAAACATGACCCGGGACTTGTTCTCAATTTCTTTGTGGATGGAGCTTAACTGCCATCAGTTTAAATAATATATTTTGCCTTTTAACAATGATAGGAAAGTATGAAAAAAAAAAAAAAACGATGACCCGGGACCTGTCTTCAAAATCCCAAAAGTATGAAAAAAACAAAACAAAAAAACATGACCCGGGACTTGAACTCAATTTCTTTGTGGATGGAGCTTAACTGCCATCAGTTTAAAGAATATCTTTTGCCTTTTAACAATGATAGGAAAGTATAAAAAAAAAAAAAAAAAAAAAAAAAAAAAACGATGACCCGGGACCTGTCGTCAAAATCCCAAAAGTATGAAAAAAAAAACATGACCCGGGACTTGAACTCAATTTCTTTGTGGATGGAGCTTAACTGCCATCAGTTTAAAGAATATCTTTTGCTTTTTAACCATGATAGGAAAGTATAAAAATAAAATAAAAAAAAAAAACGATGACCCGGGACCTGTCGTCAAAATCCCAAAAGTATGAGAAAAAAAAAAAAAAAAAAAACATGACCCGGGACTTGAACTCAATTTCTTTGTGGATGGAGCTTAACTGCCATCAGTTTAAAGAATATCTTTTGCCTTTTAACAATGATAGGAAAGTATGAAAAAAAAAAAAAAAAAAAAAAACGATGACCCGGGACCTGTCGTCAAAATCCCAAAAGTATGGAAAAAAAAAAAAAAAAAAAAAAACATGACCCGGGACTTGAACTCAATTTCTTTGTGGATGGAGCTTAACTGCCATCAGTTTAAAGAATATCTTTTGTCTTTTAACAATGATAGGAAAGTATGAAAAAAAAAAAAAAACGATGACCCGGGACCTGTCGTCAAAATCCCAAAAGTATGAAAAAAAAAAAACATGACCCGGGACTTGAACTCAATTTTTTTTTGGATGGAGCTTAACTGCCATCAGTTTAAAGAATATCTTTTGCCTTTTAACAATGATAGGAAAGTATGAAAAAAAAAAAAAAAAAAAAAATGATGACCCGGGACCTGTCGTCAAAATCCCAAAAGTATGAAAAAAAAAAAACATGACCCGGGACTTGAACTCAATTTTTTTTTGGATGGAGCTTAACTGCCATCAGTTTAAAGAATATCTTTTGCCTTTTAACAATGATAGGAAAGTATGAAAAAAAAAAAAAAAAAAAAAAAACGATGACCCGGGACCTGTCGTCAAAATCCCAAAAGTATGAGAAAAAAAAAAAAAAAAAAAACATGACCCGGGACTTGAACTCAATTTTTTTGTGGATGGAGCTTAACTGCCATCAGTTTAAAGAATATATTTTGCTTTTTAACCATGATAGGAAAGTATGAAAAAAAAAAAAACGATGACCCGGGACCTGTCGTCAAAATCCCAAAAGTATGAGAAAAAAAAAAAAAAAAAAACATGACCCGGGACTTGAACTTAATTTCTTTGTGGATGGAGCTTAACTGCCATCAGTTTAAAGAATATCTTTTGCCTTTTAACAATGATAGGAAAGTATGAAAAAAAAAAAAAACGATGACCCGGGACCTGTCGTCAAAATCCCAAAAGTATGAAAAAAAAAAAACATGACCCGGGACTTGAACTCAATTTCTTTGTGGATGGAGCTTAACTGCCATCAGTTTAAAGAATATCTTTTGCCTTTTAACAATGATAGGAAAGTATGAAAAAAAAAAAAAACGATGACCCGGGACCTGTCGTCAAAATCCCAAAAGTATGAAAAAAAAAAAACATGACCCGGGACTTGAACTCAATTTCTTTGTGGATGGAGCTTAACTGCCATCAGTTTAAAGAATATCTTTTGCTTTTTAACCATGATAGGAAAGTATGAAAAAAAAAAAAAAACGATGACCCGGGACCTGTCGTCAAAATCCCAAAAGTATGAAAAAAAAAAAAAAAAAAAAAAACATGACCCGGGACTTGAACTCAATTTCTTTGTGGATGGAGCTTAACTGCCATCAGTTTAAAGAATATCTTTTGCCTTTTAACAATGATAGGAAAGTATGAAAAAAAAAAAAAAAACGATGACCCGGGACCTGTCGTCAAAATCCCAAAAGTATGAAAAAAAAAAAACATGACCCGGGACTTGAACTTAATTTCTTTGTGGATGGAGCTTAACTGCCATCAGTTTAAAGAATATCTTTTGCCTTTTAACAATGATAGGAAAGTATGAAAAAAAAAAAAAACGATGACCCGGGACCTGTCGTCAAAATCCCAAAAGTATGAAAAAAAAAAAACATGACCCGGGACTTGAACTCAATTTCTTTGTGGATGGAGCTTAACTGCCATCAGTTTAAAGAATATCTTTTGCCTTTTAACAATGATAGGAAAGTATGAAAAAAAAAAAAAACGATGACCCGGGACCTGTCGTCAAAATCCCAAAAGTATGAAAAAAAAAAAACATGACCCGGGACTTGAACTCAATTTCTTTGTGGATGGAGCTTAACTGCCATCAGTTTAAAGAATATCTTTTGCTTTTTAACCATGATAGGAAAGTATGAAAAAAAAAAAAAAAACGATGACCCGGGACCTGTCGTCAAAATCCCAAAAGTATGAAAAAAAAAAAACATGACCCGGGACTTGAACTCAATTTCTTTGTGGATGGAGCTTAACTGCCATCAGTTTAAAGAATATCTTTTGCCTTTTAACAATGATAGGAAAGTATGAAAAAAAAAAAAAAACGATGACCCGGGACCTGTCGTCAAAATCCCAAAAGTATGAAAAAAAAAAAACATGACCCGGGACTTGAACTCAATTTCTTTGTGGATGGAGCTTAACTGCCATCAGTTTAAAGAATATCTTTTGCCTTTTAACAATGATAGGAAAGTATGAAAAAAAAAAAAAAAAAAAAAAAAAACGATGACCCGGGACCTGTCGTCAAAATCCCAAAAGTATGAAAAAAAAAAAAACATGACCCGGGACTTGAACTCAATTTCTTTGTGGATGGAGCTTAACTGCCATCAGTTTAAAGAATATCTTTTGCCTTTTAACAATGATAGGAAAGTATGAAAAAAAAAAAAAAACGATGACCCGGGACCTGTCGTCAAAATCCCAAAAGTATGAGAAAAAAAAAAAAAAAAAAACATGACCCGGGACTTGAACTCAATTTCTTTGTGGATGGAGCTTAACTGCCATCAGTTTAAAGAATATCTTTTGCTTTTTAACCATGATAGGAAAGTATGAAAAAAAAAAAAAAACGATGACCCGGGACCTGTCGTCAAAATCCCAAAAGTATGAAAAAAAAAAAAAAAAAAAACATGACCCGGGACTTGAACTCAATTTCTTTGTGGATGGAGCTTAACTGCCATCAGTTTAAAGAATATCTTTTGCCTTTTAACAATGATAGGAAAGTATGAAAAAAAAAAAAAAAACGATGACCCGGGACCTGTCGTCAAAATCCCAAAAGTATGAAAAAAAAAAAAACATGACCCGGGACTTGAACTCAATTTCTTTGTGGATGGAGCTTAACTGCCATCAGTTTAAAGAATATCTTTTGCTTTTTAACCATGATAGGAAAGTATAAAAAAAAAAAAAAAACGATGACCCGGGACCTGTCGTCAAAATCCCAAAAGTATGAAAAAAAAAAACATGACCCGGGACTTGAACTCAATTTCTTTGTGGATGGAGCTTAACTGCCATCAGTTTAAAGAATATCTTTTGCCTTTTAACAATGATAGGAAAGTATGAAAAAAAAAAAAAAAACGATGACCCGGGACCTGTCGTCAAAATCCCAAAAGTATGAAAAAAAAAAAAACATGACCCGGGACTTGAACTCAATTTCTTTGTGGATGGAGCTTAACTGCCATCAGTTTAAAGAATATCTTTTGCCTTTTAACAATGATAGGAAAGTATAAAAAAAAAAAAAAAAAAAAAAAAACGATGACCCGGGACCTGTCGTCAAAATCCCAAAAGTATGAAAAAAAAAAAACCATGACCCGGGACTTGAACTCAATTTCTTTGTGGATGGAGCTTAACTGCCATCAGTTTAAAGAATATCTTTTGCCTTTTAACAATGATAGGAAAGTATGAAAAAAAAAAAAAAAACGATGACCCGGGACCTGTCGTCAAAATCCCAAAATTATGAAAAAAAAAAACATGACCCGGGACTTGAACTCAATTTCTTTGTGGATGGAGCTTAACTGCCATCAGTTTAAAGAATATCTTTTGCCTTTTAACAATGATAGGAAAGTATGAAAAAAAACGATGACCCGGGACCTGTCGTCAAAATCCCAAAAGTATGAAAAAAAAAAAAAAAAAAAAACATGACCCGGGACTTGAACTCAATTTCTTTGTGGATGGAGCTTAACTGCCATCAGTTTAAAGAATATCTTTTGCCTTTTAACAATGATAGGAAAGTATGAAAAAAAAAAAAAAAAACGATGACCCGGGACCTGTCGTCAAAATCCCAAAAGTATGAAAAAAAAAAAAACATGACCCGGGACTTGAACTCAATTTCTTTGTGGATGGAGCTTAACTGCCATCAGTTTAAAGAATATCTTTTGCCTTTTAACAATGATAGGAAAGTATAAAAAAAAAAAAAATAATAAAAAAAACGATGACCCGGGACCTGTCGTCAAAATCCCAAAAGTATGAAAAAAAAAAAACCATGACCCGGGACTTGAACTCAATTTCTTTGTGGATGGAGCTTAACTGCCATCAGTTTAAAGAATATCTTTTGCCTTTTAACAATGATAGGAAAGTATGAAAAAAAAAAAAAAAACGATGACCCGGGACCTGTCGTCAAAATCCCAAAATTATGAAAAAAAAAAACATGACCCGGGACTTGAACTCAATTTCTTTGTGGATGGAGCTTAACTGCCATCAGTTTAAAGAATATCTTTTGCCTTTTAACAATGATAGGAAAGTATGAAAAAAAACGATGACCCGGGACCTGTCGTCAAAATCCCAAAAGTATGAAAAAAAAAAAAAAAAAACATGACCCGGGACTTGAACTCAATTTTTTTGTGGATGGAGCTTAACTGCCATCAGTTTAAAGAATATCTTTTGCCTTTTAACCATGATAGGAAAGTATGAAAAAAAAAAAAAAAAACGATGACCCGGGACCTGTCGTCAAAATCCCAAAAGTATGAAAAAAAAAAAAAAAAAAAAAAACATGACCCGGGACTTGTCGTCAAAATCCCAAAAGTATGAAAAAAAAAAAAAAAAAAAAACATGACCCGGGACTTGAACTCAATTTCTTTGTGGACGGAGCTTAACTGCCATCAGTTTAAAGAATATCTTTTGCCTTTTAACAATGATAGGAAAGTATGAAAAAAAAAAAAAAAACGATGACCCGGGACCTGTCGTCAAAATCCCAAAAGTATGAAAAAAAAAAAACATGACCCGGGACTTGAACTCAATTTCTTTGTGGATGGAGCTTAACTGACATCAGTTTAAAGAATATCTTTTGCCTTTTAACAATGATAGGAAAGTATGAAAAAAAAAAATAAAAAAAAAAAAAAAACGATGACCCGGGACCTGTCGTCAAAATCCCAAAAGTATGAAAAAAAAAAAACATGACCCGGGACTTGAACTCAATTTCTTTTTGGATGGAGCTTAACTGCCATCAGTTTAAAGAATATCTTTTGCCTTTTAACAATGATAGGAAAGTATGAAAAAAAAAAAAAAACGATGACCCGGGACCTGTCGTCAAAATCCCAAAAGTATGAAAAAAAAAAAAACATGACCCGGGACTTGAACTCAATTTCTTTGTGGATGGAGCTTAACTGCCATCAGTTTAAAGAATATCTTTTGCCTTTTAACAATGATAGGAAAGTATAAAAAAAAAAAAAAAAAAAAAAAAAACGATGACCCGGGACCTGTCGTCAAAATCCCAAAAGTATGAAAAAAAAAAAAACATGACCCGGGACTTGAACTCAATTTCTTTGTGGATGGAGCTTAACTGCCATCAGTTTAAAGAATATCTTTTGCCTTTTAACAATGATAGGAAAGTATGAAAAAAAAAAAAAAAACGATGACCCGGGACCTGTCGTCAAAATCCCAAAATTATGAAAAAAAAAAACATGACCCGGGACTTGAACTCAATTTCTTTGTGGATGGAGCTTAACTGCCATCAGTTTAAAGAATATCTTTTGCCTTTTAACAATGATAGGAAAGTATGAAAAAAAACGATGACCCGGGACCTGTCGTCAAAATCCCAAAAGTATGAAAAAAAAAAAAAAAAAAAAACATGACCCGGGACTTGAACTCAATTTCTTTGTGGATGGAGCTTAACTGCCATCAGTTTAAAGAATATCTTTTGCCTTTTAACAATGATAGGAAAGTATGAAAAAAAAAAAAAAACGATGACCCGGGACCTGTCGTCAAAATCCCAAAAGTATGAAAAAAAAAAAAACATGACCCGGGACTTGAACTCAATTTCTTTGTGGATGGAGCTTAACTGCCATCAGTTTAAAGAATATCTTTTGCCTTTTAACAATGATAGGAAAGTATAAAAAAAAAAAAAAAAAAAAAAAAAACGATGACCCGGGACCTGTCGTCAAAATCCCAAAAGTATGAAAAAAAAAAAAAAAAAAAAAAACATGACCCGGGACTTGTCGTCAAAATCCCAAAAGTATGAAAAAAAAAAAAAAAAAAAAACATGACCCGGGACTTGAACTCAATTTCTTTGTGGACGGAGCTTAACTGCCATCAGTTTAAAGAATATCTTTTGCCTTTTAACAATGATAGGAAAGTATGAAAAAAAAAAAAAAAACGATGACCCGGGACCTGTCGTCAAAATCCCAAAAGTATGAAAAAAAAAAAACATGACCCGGGACTTGAACTCAATTTCTTTTTGGATGGAGCTTAACTGCCATCAGTTTAAAGAATATCTTTTGCCTTTTAACAATGATAGGAAAGTATGAAAAAAAAAAAAAACGATGACCCGGGACCTGTCGTCAAAATCCCAAAAGTATGAAAAAAAAAAAAACATGACCCGGGACTTGAACTCAATTTCTTTGTGGATGGAGCTTAACTGCCATCAGTTTAAAGAATATCTTTTGCCTTTTAACAATGATAGGAAAGTATAAAAAAAAAAAAATAAATAAAAAAAACGATGACCCGGGACCTGTCGTCAAAATCCCAAAAGTATGAAAAAAAAAAAACCATGACCCGGGACTTGAACTCAATTTCTTTGTGGATGGAGCTTAACTGCCATCAGTTTAAAGAATATCTTTTGCTTTTTAACCATGATAGGAAAGTATAAAAAAAAAAAAAAAACGATGACCCGGGACTTGAACTCAATTTCTTTGTGGATGGAGCTTAACTGCCATCAGTTTAAATAATATATTTTGCCTTTTAACAATGATAGGAAAGTATGAAAAAAAAAAAAAAACGATGACCCGGGACCTGTCTTCAAAATCCCAAAAGTATGAAAAAAACAAAACAAAAAAACATGACCCGGGACTTGAACTCAATTTCTTTGTGGATGGAGCTTAACTGCCATCAGTTTAAAGAATATCTTTTGCCTTTTAACAATGATAGGAAAGCATGAAAAAAAAAAAAAAACGATGACCCGGGACCTGTCGTCAAAATCCCAAAAGTATGAGAAAAAAAAAAAAAAAAAAACATGACCCGGGACTTGAACTCAATTTCTTTGTGGATGGAGCTTAACTGCCATCAGTTTAAAGAATATCTTTTGCTTTTTAACCATGATAGGAAAGTATGAAAAAAAAAAAAAAACGATGACCCGGGACCTGTCGTCAAAATCCCAAAAGTATGAAAAAAAAAAAAAAAAAAAAACATGACCCGGGACTTGAACTCAATTTCTTTGTGGATGGAGCTTAACTGCCATCAGTTTAAAGAATATCTTTTGCTTTTTAACCATGATAGGAAAGTATAAAAAAAAAAAAAAAACGATGACCCGGGACCTGTCGTCAAAATCCCAAAAGTATGAAAAAAAAAAACATGACCCGGGACTTGAACTCAATTTCTTTGTGGATGGAGCTTAACTGCCATCAGTTTAAAGAATGTCTTTTGCCTTTTAACAATGATAGGAAAGTATGAAAAAAAAAAAAAAACGATGACCCGGGACCTGTCGTCAAAATCCCAAAAGTATGAAAAAAAAAAAAACATGACCCGGGACTTGAACTCAATTTCTTTGTGGATGGAGCTTAACTGCCATCAGTTTAAAGAATATCTTTTGCCTTTTAACAATGATAGGAAAGTATGAAAAAAAACGATGACCCGGGACCTGTCGTCAAAATCCCAAAAGTATGAAAAAAAAAAAAAAAAAACATGACCCGGGACTTGAACTCAATTTTTTTGTGGATGGAGCTTAACTGCCATCAGTTTAAAGAATATCTTTTGCCTTTTAACCATGATAGGAAAGTATGAAAAAAA